>NW_027315759.1:0-122500 GCF_026437365.1 Eucyclogobius newberryi | reverse complement strand
CTGGATTTCAGAATGACTCTTGGATGAAAAGACGACACAACTGAATCTTTCCACAAACAGTTTAAAATGAAAAAGTCAGACATTGTCATTCAGAGTCATTTTTCTCTCAGATTTATTTGATGTTCATTTGTGTGTAATAAATCTGGTCACAATAGCTTTGGAAGGACATCAATCTTGGCAGAAAACATTTAAAAAATAGTACAAATCAAACAGTGCCAGAACTAATCTCGTCAAAGTTTGCACCACTAATGTAAACAGTCCGATTTTTTTTAAGATTACAATGATCCGATTAGTCTAGGACATTGCACCAAAAGTGTACGTATTTTTTTGAATATTTTTCTTCCGAGATTAGCACTCTTTTCTCAGAACTTGGAAGTCAGTGCAACGTTGCCCCACTAGCGGACTCTGGCTCGTCAGACTTTTGAGACGCCCCCTTTTAAACGACTGTACTTGGATCTGTAACATACATGGTTAAGGATTCTTTTTTGGGTTGATTTATGTGTGCTGCGCCGCACAGAGATGTCTAATATCTCCTTGAGGATGAGGTCGTTGACATCTTGGTGACTTGGATACCGCCGTAGCCGCCGCTCATCCCACCGCCGTAGCCGTAGCTGCCGCCACCGCTCATCCCACCGCCGGAGCCGCCGCTGCTGTAATTGCTGCTGCTCACTGCAAGAAGGAGAAAGGAACATTACGTCTAATCCATTTTTCACACATCTTACTGTTGCTTTGGATGATTTTAAACTTACGTCCACCGCCGGAGCTGGATGACTGGACGTGGATGGTTGCCTGAGCGCCTCCACTGTGCATTCTGTTATAAAACATCAGGAAGATTGATTTACATCGCAGATTCATGTTGAGGTATGATTTTGAGCTGAAGCTGAATATGCTTCTTGATGTTTCGAGTGATCGTCACGAGAGAGTCGAGGATTGCACATACCTGATCTCTTCTCCTTCCAACAGCTTCCTGTAGGTGGCGATCTCAATGTCCAGGGCCAGTTTGACGTTCATGAGTTCCTGGTACTCGCGGACCTGGCGGGCCATGTCCTGCTTGGCTCTCTGCAGAGCATCTTCCAGATCCCTGATTCTGAGTTTGGCGTCCTTCACTGCCAGCTCTCCGCGCTCCTCTGCCTCCGCGATCTGGGCCTCGAGGTTGGCTCTCTGCACAGAAATCGTTTAATTAGCTTCTTACACCTTTTCATTCATTGCTTCATCAGGATGTGTGGCTTCTTACCTGTCCCTTGACTGATTCGATTTCGTTCTGGAGGCGGGCGATCATGCGGTTCAACTCTGCGATCTCGGCTTTGGTCGAGCGCAGGTCATCGCCGTACTGACCAGCGGAACTCTGCATCTCCTCGTATTTCTGTTTGTACCATGACTCTGCCTCCGCCTTGCTCTTGTTGGCAATGTCCTCATACTGAGCTCTGACTTCAGCGACGATGGAGTCCATGTCCAGGCCACGGCTGTTGTCCATCTGCACAATGACAGATGTGTCCTTGATCTGGCCCTGGAGTTCGCGCAGCTCCTGCAAAGTCAACACAAAATAAAATCAGGACAAACATTCAATCTAGTTTTTACTTAGTTCAAAGTGATTCTAAAGGCTATTGTTACGTACGGCCTCATAGATGGCCCTGAGGAAGTTGATCTCATCTTGAAGAGCGTCAACCTTGGCCTCCAGCTCGATCTTGTTCATGTAGGCAGCGTCAACGTCCTGAAACAAACATGTTTGTCGTTGTTTGTAAAGTACATGTTTTGTGTTCCCCTGGTGTCCTCCCTCTTTGTGCCATAAGTGGCATATTGACTTGGCTTTTATTCATTGGAAATTACAAATGTAACTGGCAGAAAAGATTCCTTCCGCAGGTTGTTACCCATCATTTTGTAACTTTACTTTCAATAGATTTCTCACCTTCTTGAGGAGCACAAACTCATTTTCCACACCAGCGCGCTTGTTGATCTCATCTTCATATCTGTTTGAAGTAACAACATTTTAGAACAATCCAGAACTCCACCATGACATTTTCACTGCCTTGAATGTACAAACACACAACTCACTTCATCTTGAAGTCCTCCACCAGGCCCTGCATGTTCCTGAGCTCGTTCTCCAGTTTGCCCTTCTCGTTGCCCAGGCCGTCGAGCTGGCGGCGCAGGTTGGCGATGTAAGCTTCAAACATGGAGTCGATGTTGGAGCGAGTGGTGGTCTGTTCCTGAAGAAGGCTCCACTTGGTCTCCAGCATCTTGTTCTGCTGCTCCAGGAAGCGCACCTGTGATGGAGGCACAAATGTAAGACTTTTGTTTGTTAATATACAGTTTTCGTAGTTTGTGTGTCCGTAATTAAATGTATATGATCAAAATGCTTAAAATAAATAAATGCCATCTTTGTGAGACTTCATGCCCATTAACACTATGTTAATGCAGCACCTCATTCTTACATAATCCATACAAAAGCCATAATTAAAGGAACAAACACATTCCAAAGGGTGTGTCAACTGTACTTAACTTCATATCAAGTTTTTCCAAATGCCTTAACGAGAATGACTGGGCAGAAAGCCAAGCCTTCTGGTGCCACGCCCAGATTAAAACTACTGGAAATGTCAGATTTATACATATTTTTAAAAGTGCAATTCCTCACAATCCACTGAATTGATCTTTCTGATATAGATATAGGATTTGTACTTGTTGTTTTAAAGGCCATGATGATAAGTAGGTGTGGCTAGACAAAGCAGAATCATCACATGACCAATCACTTTTCATGTCGGATTCTTCTAGTCATGTTCCAAAACTTGTTGAACTCCAAAATACCTTCACACATAGAAGTATTTTACAACTTTCCGTGTATTCCAGTGGCAGCTAGGTGACAGGTGCAATGTGCATTTCTCAGACTTTGAACCTGTCGGCTCAGCGCTGGAGATAGAGACTCTTTCTCTCTCGTATGAGTCACCCTCGGCCTGACCCCACCCATGTTTGAACAGCAGCGGTGGAGGACGGTCCTTTTTTGCACAGTGAGAATTTGGGAGAAGGCACGTACATTCTCTGCGTACGCGGCTGAAAAGGACGTCGCTCATTGATGAATTCGACAGAGACAACGGCCATTGTCTTTGTGCTTTTCTTCATCGTGAGCGGCACTAGCGAAACCATCGGATTCACACCAATAAATGAGCGTACATCAATTCCAATGACTCAAAAGCGTAATGTTTATCTCGACGTGATGTCTAACAAGAGAGATCGTGCATGAACAAAGTGAATATGAGTCAAATTTAGGATACGTTTTTGTCGTTTTACTAAATAGACCGACTCCTGCAGCTCAGCCAAACCAAAGACGGGCAAACCAAACGCACCTTGTCGATGAACGATGCGAAGCGGTTGTTGAGCGTCTTGATCTGCTCCTTCTCCTGGGTGCGCACGGCTTGGATGGTCGGGTCGATGTCCACGTTCATGGGGGCCAGGAGGCTCTGGTTCACGGTGACCGCGGTGATGGGTGCAGGCATGAAACCGCCGCTGCCGCCCATGCCGCCGCCCATGCTGCCGCCGTAACTGCTGCCCAGGCTGTAGGACATGCTGCTGCTGATGCCGCCGCCGCCGCCCATGTTCATGCCCATGCCTCCGTAGGAAGAGCCTCCGCTGGTGTAGGTCTTCTTCATGGAGTAGCTGCTGCTGGGGGCCGTGCTTCTGCGGGTGCTGTAGTTACTCACGGACATCGCTCTCCTGGCTGGCTGCATGTTTGCGCTTGTCGTGTCGGGGTCAGAGTTGAGAGAAGAAGGAGAAGATGTGTCAAAGGAGAGCCGAGAGTCCTCTGAGTGTTTGGCTGCGCGGCGCGTGTGTTTTTATGTCCGCGGGACGTGGGGGCGGACCTTGCCGAGCTAACCTGTACTCTCACTTTTGTCTCTGGGGTGTGGAATAGCGGCGGAGGGGGGAGAGCGGAGTGGCCCAGCCTGTCAGACAGGTAGAGGAGTGTCCCTACACACCCAACAGCAAAGAGACTGAGATACCGGCCAAAATGTTTATAAGATAAGAAAGAAATGCATTAGCATGAAATGTTACTGCTCAGTTATAATGTTATTTAACAAGATATTTCAAATGTTTGCAGCAAATTCTTTTAAAGAGAACACTGTACAACAACACACCCGCACAGGTTCATGCCACGACAGCTCCAAAGCTTAATGTTCCAGATCGAGTGGAATCACACGTGCATTGTTGTAATATTTAATAAGTCGAATCGTAAATTAAATGCATCTAACCATGAACAGTCATGATTAAACTCTTAATAATCTGGTCAAAGAGTTGCAATCTAAACTCTGTCTATGTATAAAAGCAACTATCAGTTCATACTTTATAATAATATGTTAAGTCTTAATATGTTTTAAATACATAAAAGTACACTATGTATATATATAAACAGACACATTGGCATTTTTTGATTTTCATGATCCGTGCCTGTCCGTTTTGTTAATATATGTCACCACACCCCATTGCAACATACTCCGAGTCATAGGCGATTGTGCATTCTTCTCCATTCTTTACTCTTTCACATGGACGTGTCTTTCATTTCTACCACGGTGTGAAACCTTGCTCTAAAGCTCAAAGAGCCTCAGACTGAATTTATGCCTTTCCGTGTCTTACTAAAGTCCTCCCGCAGACGGTGAAGGTCACGCTCCGCGATTGCGCCGCTCTGGCCGTGTCGCTGCTCCAGTGTGTGTGCATACTTGACTCCTGCAGCGCACACATAAATCAGGAGACAATGGGCTGAGGGTGAGGCCGCTGCCACCAGACGAGGAGCATTACTGAAGAGTTCAACAACCAGCAGCGAGTTCATCCAGTGTTTTTAGTATTTCTCTCATGTAAAGACCTTTCCAGTGTTCAAGAAGGGTCAAGTCAAAAGCCCAAAATCACAACAGCAGAAAATCAAACAATGAAACAGTCTTTTATCCACAATAGAGAAGCAGGTTAAACAATGTTTGTATGAATTAAGCAAATGTCACAGAGCAGGTGAGGAGCATCCAGGCAGGTGAGGAGTATCCAGGCAGGTGAGGAGCATCCAGGCAGGTGAGGAGTATCCAGGCAGGTGAGGAGCATCCAGGCAGGTGAGGAGCATCCAGGCAGGTGAGGAGCATCCAGGCAGGTGAGGAGCATCCAGGCAGGTGAGGAGTATCCAGGCAGGTGAGGAGCATCCAGGCAGGTGAGGAGCATCCCGGCAGGTGAGGAGCATACAGGCAGGTGAGGAGCATCCCGGCAGGTGAGGAGCATACAGGCAGGTGAGGAGCATCCAGGCAGGTGAGGAGTATCCAGGCAGGTGAGGAGCATCCAGGCAGGTGAGGAGCATCCAGGCAGGTGAGGAGCATCCAGGCAGGTGAGGAGTATCCAGGCAGGTGAGGAGCATCCAGGCAGGTGAGGAGCATCCAGGCAGGTGAGGAGCATCCAGGCAGGTGAGGAGCATCCAGGCAGGTGAGGAGCATCCAGGCAGGTGAGGAGCATCCAGGCAGGTGAGGAGCATCCCGGCAGGTGAGGAGCATCCAGGCAGGTGAGGAGCATCCAGGCAGGTGAGGAGCATCCAGGCAGGTGAGGAGCATCCAGGCAGGTGAGGAGTATCCAGGCAGGTGAGGAGCATACAGGCAGGTGAGGAGCATCCAGGCAGGTGAGGAGCATCCAGGCAGGTGAGGAGTATCCAGGCAGGTGAGGAGCATCCAGGCAGGTGAGGAGCATCCAGGCAGGTGAGGAGCATCCAGGCAGGTGAGGAGCATCCAGGCAGGTGAGGAGTATCCAGGCAGGTGAGGAGCATCCAGGCAGGTGAGGAGCATCCAGGCAGGTGAGGAGCATACAGGCAGGTGAGGAGCATCCAGGCAGGTGAGGAGTATCCAGGCAGGTGAGGAGCATACAGGCAGGTGAGGAGCATCCAGGCAGGTGAGGAGCATCCAGGCAGGTGAGGAGTATCCAGGCAGGTGAGGAGCATCCAGGCAGGTGAGGAGCATCCAGGCAGGTGAGGAGCATCCAGGCAGGTGAGGAGCATCCAGGCAGGTGAGGAGTATCCAGGCAGGTGAGGAGCATCCAGGCAGGTGAGGAGCATCCAGGCAGGTGAGGAGCATCCAGGCAGGTGAGGAGCATCCAGGCAGGTGAGGAGCATCCAGGCAGGTGAGGAGCATCCAGGCAGGTGAGGAGCATCCAGGCAGGTGAGGAGCATACAGGCAGGTGAGGAGCATACAGGCAGGTGAGGAGCATCCAGGCAGGTGAGGATCACTTCTGTATGAGGATTACTTCTGTACCTACTTGCGTTGCAACATCGAAATTTCCCCATTGCATGGACAAATAAAGGCTTATCTTATGTAGTTAATTTTATCGCCTCCTCCAAGTCCTACATTAAACCTAAGAAAATGGTGTAGGGGTTTGACATATACTGTTATTTATTTTGGCAAATGTAATGAACATATAAAGAATAATTTGTGCTGTCTACATACATCAAAATGTATTAATTTAAAATGTTGTGTTTTCTTATTTTGGTCCCTCATTAAAATGAATAGCAGGTTTACATTGCTGTTAAATTAAAATGCATTTATGATGCATTGTAATTGCACCTTGTGCATTGTAATTGCACCTTGTGCTGTGCAATTACAATGACGGTTTGTCAAATCAATGTGGCAAAACAAAACAAAAAGTTGCTTTGCATCAAAGTGTCGTGTGATTTGTAAATCCAAAAAGATTACAATCGTCTGAATCTTACAGTAAATACAACACTGCACAATAATCAAGGGCCCTATGTCCTCTTTTTGGACCGCTAGTGGGGTGCCACAAGACTCCATTTTAGGCCCCCTGTTGTTCATTCCTGCACTGAAGTGAACACTCAGATGTTCAGACGCCAGATCCAGCCAGAAAACTGCATCTGTGCCACAAAGGAGAAGATTTCAGACTGGATCTTAACACAATTATATATTCAATAATGAATAATCTCCCTTCTGCACCTGACATAGTCATTAAGGGAGAAAAGTTACAAGTTGTTGAAGAAGCACATATCTAATTAATCAAATGAATATTGATGCAGTCAAGCGTTTTATGCATTAAATATTTAAAGTAAAACCTCTTCAAAGCTTGTGTAAACAAGCACTCAAAATATTAGATAAATATGTCACATCATGAGTGTATCGTTGTCAAAAAATATAAAACTTTTCATTTAACTTTTCAAAACATCATTCCGTTAGCAAATGTGGGTCTGGTTTTCACAATCTGGCGCCCGCACCTTTAAACGTTTGTGAGATGGAGTGATGAGGGAGGAGTTAGGGCTCTTTAGAACTTTAGAGCAGAAGCTTCAGGAGCCTGGAGTTCAAACCTTCAACTGTGCAATCAACTGTGCAATCACCTGCTCCCTCTGCTGGTGAACTGTTATTTGTGTTTATTTGTCTATTTTCTTTACTGTATTTTAAATATCACATGGGTCATTTTATGATTCCCTCCACACCGTGAACACGTCGCTTTGACTCTGGGACGACACATGAACATGCTTTATCTGCTCCGTGCAATATATTTAGTGTGCAATGTCCCTGTCAGATACATTATATGTGATTAGCTGATTCAAAAAATCTTATATATTCTTATATTCTTATAATATCTTTACATGAGCCTAAGGTGATAGTTTATTGTTGTAGTCAATAAATAAATACAAATGTAAATGAAGCTCCACAGAGGATTCAGGAGGGCAGCGTGTGTGAGCTTGGGTCAAAGTCAAAAGGACGAACCTAAACGAACATGGCGACGCAGAAGGAGGTCGGGATGTCGAGAGTGATGGGACCGAAGTGCTGTGGGAGTGGCCTGAGAGGCTCCTAAAGGCAGGAATCAGAAGAAGAAGAAGAGGATAAAAGGACAGAGCTCAGAGTCCTGTGTAGTTCTGAGTGATGCACAGGAGGGAATGTTTAGTGACCAACGCCTCCTCGACGAGAGAGTGGCAAATGTGACATCTGTAAAAGTTACAAGAAGTGGGTTAGTCATCGTTTACTGTGCGACAAAAGAGCAGAGAGACAAGGCAGTAAAGATAAAAACCCACAGGGATCAATGTTGGTATGTGAGGAAGGAAGGGGATGAAGAAGGGGGGAAGAAAAGTGGAGGAAGGGGATGAAGAAGGGGGGAGGAAGGGGATGAAGAAGGGGGGAGGAAGGGGGGAGGAAGGGGATGAAGAAGGGGGGAGGAAGGGGGGAGGAAGGGGGTTTCTGGTGTGCCACTGTCACTGAGAGCAGAGGAGGTTAAGGAGATTGTTGGTGTGTCGGGAGCAATGGACAATGACAAAACCTGCAGAACCGTGTTATTGATGTCAAGTTGTTTTTAGAGACACATTTTGGATGCAGTGAAAGGACTCGGCCGAACAGTGCAGCGAGCCTCTGCTAATGTTCTTCTGACGCCGATGTGAAGTGACATCACAACCTCCTGAATGGAAACATCTCTGTTGTTAGTCAGCAAACGTACAGTGTGACTCTGGTGGAGAAATGAAGCTGTGCATTTTAAGTTTTAAAACACAATCAGTTTATTGTTGGCGCAGCAAACTCTCACTGTGTCAGCTTTTTGAAGTTGCTTAAGGGCAGTTTTGATGATGAATGTGTTTTGAGTGAAAGTGTCACCACCCTGAGCTTCTCTGCTGCATTCCTCCATCAGAGCAAACACGCTGCAGGCTACGACTTCCCCACACGGAGCTCCACACTTATATAAGAGCTTCATTTAAGCTCAAGTACTTTAAATAATACTACTAAGATACTTAAAACATTAAAGGAGTCCTATTATGTGCAGTTTAAAATCAAATATAGTCTAATATACAGTTGGAAAACAAGTGTGATACTCTGACTGTATTTTATTATTATATATATTTTATATGGTTTTATTTATTTTGAATTTACTTAAATTCTTTAACATATTTTGCCTATGTTTGTTTTTTGTTTTGTGCAGCACTTTGGAGACTTTGTGTTGGTAAAATGTGCTGTACACAAAAAGTTGGATTGGATCAAGAGTACACAGTACACAACGACAGTCTTAGTAGTAATGGTAGTAGTACTAGCAGTAGCAGTAACAAACGCATCTGTCTGCAGTAATAGTATTTCTAGCTCTTCCTGCCGTGTACAGAGTGGGCGTGGCGCTGTGGATAATGTCGGCTTATTCAGATGAATGAAAGGCTGAAACTGAAGTGATGCAAGTCAACATTCTAGTTTACACAAAGGCCCTGAAGTATTAACACTCGTGAGATTTTAACTGTGTACTTTTGGTGTTTAATCTGCAGAATTCATAAAGTTTTGTTCACAACAAATTTTATTTTACTTAATCCATCTTTAAGGTTGCACTCATCTGTACTGTGCATGGGGGAGTCTGTCAGGGGGAGGGGGGGTGATGGGGGAGTCTGTCATAGTGAGGGGGGTGATGGGGGAGTCTGTCATAGTGAGGGGGGGTGATGGGGGAGTCTGTCATAGTGAGGGGGGTGATGGGGGAGTCTGTCATAGTGAGGGGGGTGATGGGGGAGTCTGTCATAGTGAGGGGGGTGATGGGGGAGTCTGTCATGGGAGGGGGGGTGATGGGGGAGTCTGTCATAGTGAGGGGGGTGATGGGGGAGTCTGTCATGGGAGGGGGGGTGATGGGGGAGTCTGTCATAGTGAGGGGGGTGAAGGGGGAGTCTGTCATAGTGAGGGGGGGGTGAAGGGGGAGTCTGTCATGGGAGGGGGGGTGATTGGGGAGTCTGTCATAATGAGGGGGGGTGAAGGGGGAGTCTGTCATGGGAGGGCGGGTGATGGGGGAGTCTTTCATAGTGAGGGGGGGTGATGGGGGAGTCTGTCATAGTGAGGGGGGTGATGGGGGAGTCTGTCATAGTGAGGGGGGGTGAAGGGGGAGTCTGTCATGGGAGGGCGGGTGATGGGGGAGTCTTTCATAGTGAGGGGGGTGATGGGGGAGTCTGTCATAGTGAGGGGGGTGATGGGGGAGTCTGTCATAGTGAGGGGGGGTGAAGGGGGAGTCTGTCATGGGAGGGCGGGTGATGGGGGAGTCTTTCATAGTGAGGGGGGTGATGGGGGAGTCTGTCATAGTGAGGGGGGGTGAAGGGGGAGTCTGTCATGGGAGGGGGGGTGATGGGGGAGTCTGTCATAGTGAGGGGGGGTGAAGGGGGAGTCTGTCATGGGAGGGGGGGTGATGGGGGAGTCTGTCATAGTGAGGGGGGGTGATGGGGGAGTCTGTCATAGTGAGGGGGGATGATGGGGGAGTCTGTCATAGTGAGGGGGGATGATGGGGAAGTGTGTCAGGGGGAGGGGGGGTGATGGGGGGGTCTGTCAGGGTGAGGGGGGGTGAAGGGGGAGTCTGTCATAGTGAGGGGGGGCGATGGAGTGGGGTGATGGAAAACGATTGGTGAATGTCCCGCCTCTTGTATCCTCAGGTATGCGTCGACGCGCCGCTGTGATGAGTCAGAGCTGTGGAGCGGCCGCGTGTTTCATGTGGAGCATTCTTTGTGGGTGGAGTAGATCTGATAAAATAAACAGCTACGTTCATGGGAAAGTGTAAAAATATTCACATCCAGTTGCTGTCATATGTTGTCACGGAAACTATAATGCATTTGTGTGTGTGCATCAAGCATATCCAGCTGTTACTGCACCTTACTTTGTGACTTTATGACTTAATGACTTTATGACTTACTCAGAACATGATCGTTGCTTTCCCTGCAGCCCTGAGAACTCTGCATTTGTGCAGCGCATTGTTCCCTTGGCAACCAGTCAAACAAACATAACTCAGTGAAGCATCTTAATGGAGGAATGAGAAGACTGCACAGGTTGAGCGACTGGTCTGATTGGTCTCCACCTGTGTAAGACACCTCTTTATGGACGCATTCATCATCATTGTTTATATTTGACTTTTATTCATTGTTTTATGTCCGTCGCTGCAACGTGCAACCTGCACGTGCAAAAGGTAGAAGACATTTACAGTATATTTCCTGTTAACTTCTCCAACTTTGGTGATGATGATGGACGGTCGTCGTAGCGATCAGTCAGTCATTATCGATCACTTATCAACTCGGTATGATTTTAGAACTCTGGATGTCGAAGCCTCGTTATGGAACGTTGTCGAGTGTGTTCACGTTTAGCGTTACTTTAAACAACCGTTAGCATGTAAACCAGTAGCATGGAAACCGTTAGCATGTAAACTGTTAGCATGTAAACCGTTAGCCTCTGCGCTAAAGGCTAAGTGGACGTTTCTGGAGTTGGGCTTCTGGAATCGAGTTACACGAGACATCCTCTTTTACCGGAGCAACGATGTCTCTGGTCATGAGGAGCAACGATGGCTCTGGTCATGAGGAGCAACAATGTCTCTGGTCATGAGGAGCAACGATGTCTCTGGTCATGAGGAGCAACGATGTCTCTGGTCATGAGGAGCAACGATGTCTCTGGTCATGAGGAGCAACGATGGCTCTGGTCATGAGGAGCAACGATGTCTCTGGTCATGAGGAGCAACGATGTCTCTGGTCATGAGGAGCAACGATGTCTCTGGTCATGAGGAGCAACGATGTCTCTGGTCATGAGGAGCAACGATGGCTCTGGTCATGAGGAGCAACGATGGCTCTGGTCATGAGGAGCAACGATGGCTCTGGTCATGAGGAGCAACGATGGCTCTGGTCCCAGACGTCGCCCATCCATGAGATCAACATTTTGAACACATAAACCAGAACAATACAAAGAACACAAGAGGAAACATACACGTCCTACACACGTTCAGTCCGGTGCGTCCGTCCCATCCGGTCCGAAGACTTTCCAATTTTTCTATTTTCAGATTGAGATTGAATATATTTTTTTTTCCATTTTGCATATCTCCTCCATGGGGTGGAGGGTGACGCCTTCCAGTGACAGGACGTTCACATGAAACACGGTAATGGCTTATGTCCTGGTGCCAGAGACTCTCCAGCAGGGGGAATCCAACTGAGATGCACAAACATGTTCCCACTCTTCAGAACAAAATTATCCTCTCTTTCCCATTTATAGTAAGAAGAGTCGCTGTCCACATTTTCAATAATTTTATATCATTTTCTGGACTTTAAGTTTTGGCCGGGGTGCGACTTATACTCCAGAGCGACTTATATGTGATATTATTTTCACACTGACAACCACAAGAGGGCGCTCTAGGCGGCGCAGAAGAAGAATCTGCACTTCCTCTTCCTCCGGAGTTTTTGGAGTTGTTTAGAAGTGACACAGAGGAAGAAGAATTCAGTGGATTTAGTGATTTGGGGTAAAACTGATGCTTTGCTAAACTTGTTAGCATGTTCTTTATGCTATAGTTATCTGAATAACTGTTCATATGTTACGTTAACATACCAGACACTTACCACAGTTCTGTCTGTGCCTCATGTAGCTGAAGGTGTTAGCGTTAGCATACCTCATTTAGCTGAAGGTGTTAGCGTTAGCATACATCATGTAGCTGAAGGTGTTAGCGTTAGCATACGTACACCTATTCACCATGTTCTCTCATCTGTTATTTTAAACTACATTTAAACAAGAAATGTCTGTTCTTGGTCTTGGATTATATCAAATAAATTTCCCCCAAAAATGCAACTTATATATGTTTTTTTTTTCTTCTCTATTATGCATTTTTTGGTTGGTGCAATTTATACTCCGGAAAATACAGTATCAAAATTGGCATCCTCAAGGTGGTATGGTGGCAAACAGCTTTTATCTCTGATCTCTTTTAACCTCCAGGTGCAGGGTTCATTCATTCTCCATATTTAGTATGATTGTACGCCTGAGCCCGTGGACACGCCTCTTTACGTTCCAGGCATCCTGCTCGAGTGGGTGTGTCTGCGAGGGCGTGGTCTGTGGCAGCTTTAATCTCTGCTTCACCGTTTCACCACCTGCCAAGGCCCACGCCCAAAAACACGAGGCATCCGCCAGTCATGCATGCACATATCTGCTCCGGGAGAATGCGGTTCTCCCGGAGCAGAAACATCTCTTGTAAAAACTGCACACGGCGAAACTGCCTCGTGTCAAATCCAGCCCAGCCAGCTCCACGGCGTCGGCGTCTTTAACCAACGTGCAGCAAAGTCAACACATTCTTGGCTCTTGCAAACGCTCTTGTGCACACAGCATTTGCAGAGTGATATATGGTTTTAGGGTTACGGACTTTGACACTCGCGGCGGGCGCAGTGCGAGTCCCGAGCGCGAGGCCTGGGAACGCACGGCACAAGCTTCACCGTGAGTCACCGTCGGACAGGAACCGTCTTGCCCAAAGCCCCGACAGAAAAAAGAAACAGCACTGCCTTAGCAACCGAATGAACGGTTTCCCCGGACTTTCTGTAAACATAATGCTGCTGAATGATGTCACCCCAGATCACAATAATCTCATTTAGACACTGAAGGCGAGTTGAGGCTGTTTTTACCCACGCGGTGACCTCCATGCTGCAGTATGAGTCTCACAGAGTCACTAGAACATGCATCAGACGCTCTCGTTTTAGGAGATCGTCTGGTCAGGCCGAGAGTGAAAGAGTATTTGCAGAAAAGGACGAGCCCGTTCAAACCCGGCAGCGCTGGCTCAGTCACATACGCACCAAAAGTCATCATTTAAAATCAGAATTGAAATGAGATCATTATCAATTATTGAAATCAGTCGTGAAATAAGTTACATCTCGTGTGAGTAATCAGAGTTCTTACTGCAAAATGCAACAACAAAAGGACAGACTAGTGGCAAAACTGCGGCAAAGACACACATGAAAGAGAAAATGCGGAAGATTTAAGAAGTTTTTTTATTGTGAAGTTCATTGTAGTTTGTCTTCAACAGTGTGATTGACTTGTGATGTCACCGGGTGTTTCTCTTCGGCCTGGAAACTCAAATCAGATCTGGTTACTGGGTTATCTGATTAGTCTGGTTATCTGACTTCTTTCTGTAAACAACATATCACTATAGCTTCACCTTTATATGAGTCATTGTTTTCACAGGCTTTGAATGATCCGAGAGTCGCTCCTTTTTCACAAACGCTGGCACGACCGTAGCTGCAGCGCCCACCCGAACGCTGTCCTCACACCGAAGGGCGTGGCATGTTTGTCCTCAGGTGGGACCCGTAGCAGCAGCGCCCACCCGAACGCCGTCCTCACACCGAAGGGCCGTAGCAGCAGCGCCCACCCGAACGCGGTCCTCACACCGAAGGGCGTGGCATGTTTGTCCTCAGGCGGGACCCGTAGCAGCAGCGCCCACCCGAGCGCCGTCCTCACACCGAAGGGCGTGGCATGTTTGTCCTCAGGCGGGACCCGTAGCAGCAGCGCCCACCCGAACGCCGTCCTCACACCGAAGGGCGTGGCATGTTTGTCCTCAGGCGGGACCCGTAGCAGCAGCGCCCACCCGAACGCCGTCCTCACACCGAAGGGCGTGGCATGTTTGTCCTCTGGCGGGACCCGTAGCAGCAGCGCTCACTCGAACGCCGTCCTCACACCGAAGGGCGTGGCATGGTTGTCCTCAGGTGGGACCCGTTGGCAGGAAGATGAAGTACTGATCCTCGTACTGCACTTTTCAGGCGGAGCATTGACATTACACGACAAACTACAGTTTTTCCGCCTTTGAATCCGACCTTTTGACCCCTCCACATTCTCAGGCGCTGTACATCGTTCATAACTCCACCTGCCACTCAAACTGTCGCATGCTTCCCCCTGAGTGTCGGGCTGTGGCTTTGTGTACTTCATACCGATGTCACGTACATTATGCAGACAAAGCATGAACAGAACACACTGGCCAAAGTCGTTTTGCTCAAGTATTAAATTATTATTTAACAATATCGACTTCTTACGTTGACAAAAATACACTCTCTAGTGCCCAGAGATTTTGTTGACTCAAATAAGAGAAAGTAAAACCCTCCTGTGCACTTTTTGTGACTAATATTTGAACCTAGAAATGTAAACCTGGCTTTTCATTATTGCAGATGAATAAGTCCCAAATATGCACATTTAAGGCCTTAATATTATTACGTGAAAAGAGTGCACGATGAAAAACGTGTACTCTTATGTTTGAATGAGCATCTCGTCTTATTCACCTGCCTCGCCTCGGAAGTGTTTCAAGAATGAATGAAGTGTGTGTGTGTTCTGCTCGCACCGTCACACGCCGGCGCTCACACAATGGCGCTCATTTGATTATGACACTTCGCGCTTGGTCGGCCGCGATGTGCTGATGTCTTTGTGCTGATGTCTCTGTGCTGATGTCTCTGTGCTGATGTCTCTGTGCTTTTCGTCTGGTTTGGGGCCGGTCCCGTACAGAGGAGCCGCAGTGGGCTTGTCCGTGCAGGTTCGCTCTGAGCAATAAAACATTCCTGTGGCACCACCCACCCAATTACTCACCCACCTCATTGACTTAAACTGAGAAACACTAGTTCGCCTCACTGCACTCTGAGTCAGGAGATCAGCCTAGAACCTCCCCTAGCCTAGGCCCTCCTCTAGTCTAGACCCTCCCCTAGCCTAGACCCTCCCCTAGCCTAGACCTTCCTCTAGCCTAGGCCCTCCTCTAGCCTAGACCCTCCCCTAGCCGAGACCTTCCTCTTGCCGAGACCCTCCCCTAGCCTAGACCTTCCCCTAGCCGAGACCCTCCCCTAGTCTAGACCTTCCTCTAGCCTAGACCCTCCCCTAGCCTAGGCCCTCTCCTAGCCTAGACCCTCCCCTAGCCTAGGCCCTCTCCTAGCCTAGACCCTCCCCTAGCCTAGACCCTCCCCTAGCCTAGACCTTCCTCTAGCCTAGGCCCTCCTCTAGCCTAGACCCTCCCCTAGCCGAGACCTTCCTCTAGCCGAGACCCTCCCCTAGCCTAGACCTTCCCCTAGCCGAGACCCTCCCCTAGTCTAGACCTTCCTCTAGCCTAGACCCTCCCCTAGCCTAGGCCCTCTCCTAGCCTAGACCCTCCCCTAGCCTAGGCCCTCTCCTAGCCTAGACCCTCCCCTAGCCTTGACCCTCCCCTAGCCTAGACCCTCTCCTAACCTAGCACTTTACTTCTTTTATTCGTCTGAAATGAGGAACAAAAAAGAAAAAGTACTGTAAACAAAAACATATGAGGTTAAAGTGAATACGATGTGCGTAACTTTCCTGAGAGTTTAATTCAAGCTACAGTTGTATTTCATGTACACTGTGTGACTCATTAAAGGAATGCTCCCTACACATTGTGTTATAAAAACATTAAACAGTCAGTTTGGAGGCGTGTCAGCAGGTTAGAAAGACGAGGAGCTCTCCGCCCTCTTTACTCTGGCCTCACGCCTTTAGCACCAAACATAATAGAAAAAGATTAACTCAATCATAAAAGTGCATCCGCTCCAGAAGACGCAGAACTTTGCATCCCGTAAATGATCAGTCACGATCACGCGTAACGCACAGGGGCCTCATAACAGCTGAAGGGCTCATAACAGCTGAAGGGCTCATAACAGCTGAAGGGCTCATAACAGCTGAAGGGCTTTTACAATCCCAGGTTTAAAGGTGCTTTTATTCATGTGAACTGCGTTGACACAGTTCTGAGCGCGCTTGTCTTGTTGCATACAATGATTATCTCTGGTGTGGATGCATTTCGTTTGGACGTGCCGTCCCATCAAACTAAGTCAGATTCAGAAAAACGTCATTTTTTGTCCCTGTCAAACCTTTCACGGTAAGAGTGAAAGCACCTGAGACAGTTAAGAGCTGCTGAAGGTATTTACTGCGCTACATCTAAAACCCCGCCCCCTGCTCACACACAGGTGTACAAGGAAACAAGTGTAAACAGATAGGACACTATGGTTTCAAGTGCAAATATGTACTTGACATTATGGTTTCATTAACGTTATGGTGCAGATTTCTGTACGCTGAGCCTTGATGTCAAAAGGATTTCACTTCTTCATTCATTTGTTTCTAAAAAGGAGATGAGTCAAACTGGAGGACGATAGAGTTTATCTGACCCTTGGCTGAGGGTGTGACCGAATCTGAACAACAAGACTATGAAATAAACACAGGCAGTTGTGAAATAATGGATACTCTATATTGTATGCTTTTCTTTGACACTTATTATAAAAGCATTTAAGGTGAATTTTGTGTTTGTTGTAGTTCCTGGAGGTAAGGACAAGGCAAGTGACATGTATTTGTAGTGTGAAAATCAGAATGCAATATAATAATGTCAATAAAATCAGAAACAATCATCACGTATCATCACATGTTCTTTTAAAAGGAGAGTGCAGATAAAACCTGGTCCACGTTATTGAAGCATCAACAGGATCAAACATAATGGAAGAAATGAAAGAAACTGTTCGATTGGAGTTCTTTTAAATCGTTTGTTCGTTGTCTTCCAAACACAGCAGTTGCTCTAAAAACGCACAGACCGACCCGTCCTGTACGTTCTCTCCTGGCCATTCAAATACACACCTCTGATTATTGGCTTATCTGATTCCCTCCAGTTATCTGATTATCACTGGCCTCGGTAAAGGCTCCCGATGTCAGAGTCTCACATCGTCAGGACGGTTTCAGCTCGTTTTAAGTTCTCCCTGAACGTTCGAGCCGACGTTTCAGGACAAGAGCAGAACGGCCCAGGCTTGCTGCCCATGTCACCTTTGACCTTAAGGTATAGCAGGGCCTTTCCTCTAAAAACCCTGGAGGCGGTTTGTGCTTGTGGAGAATAATAAGTTGCACACTGCTCCGGAAAACACAGTCCACCTCATGCCACGTCTCGAATGAACCGGGTCTCAACGAAGTCTGTGCTTGGATTAAAGCAGGTTTTAGCTTCATTCTGACGCTCGCTCTGAGGACGAACACATGAGCGTCAATCCGACCAAAACCGATGGTACCTAATAATAACGTGAGGCCTTCTTGCCTTTTGTTTGGTCGCGTTGGTTCGAGACTCTGTTGTAACTTGTCGGAGAAAGTCAAAACATACCGTAGCGTGTTACGTAACGGCTCCAGCTCATGACCTTCAATATTGAATTATTCTTTTTCTATTCGTTTGGACATGTTGCGAAAGTACAAAGAGTAAAAGAGTCTTTTTCCATCTTGTCAGTGTCCATCATCCATTTCTTTGCTACGCTCCACAGGTATCCATCCATCGCTGCCATCGTTGGTGTTTCATGTCCGAGATACAGAGTCCAAATTGAATGTCGTTATAGAAGTTTGTCTCATTTACTCCACTTTAGTTTTTCTTAATACAACAGATTTAAAAATCATGTTCATTCATTTTCCACCGCTTGTTCTTGGGGTGACGGCAGCCTGCCCCTCCGGCTTTGGGCCTTAGGCGGGGCACAATCCAAATTACTGTTATTTTTTTTTAAGATTAACATTCACCTTAGTCCAATATTTATGAATAATATGAATATTATGAATAGGGCTGACACAACACTTTCATGAGAGTCAGTTTTATTCTGCAGGAGGGCTGGGGAAGTGGGTGCTTTGGTCATTTTACGGGTCTTGGCCTAAAAGGTTTGGGAACCCCTGAAGTCGATACTAGAAAGTCCTCTGCAAAGAGCAAAACAATCTGTCTTTTTATTGATAAAGCTTGAAATGTTCTGTAATGAGATTCTCGTATTAGTTTAGCATATTTAAGTCTTCTCTCAAACGTTAAAGCTCCTGGACGTGTTTTATAATGTGCCTATGAGCAGAATCCTACTTTTTAAACATATATTGTAAATCTAATCGCATTGCACTTATTAACACTTCTTGCGAGAGTTGTAATTACGACTGCTGCTGCTTCTAATCTACCTCCTGTGAAAAATGTGAAAAAGTCTGTAGATTTATCTAACAAAAATGAGCAGGAAAGTACAAGTACAGTTCAGTTGCAGCTCGGTGCATTAGTTATAGTTTCAGTCTTGGTTTGGCTTGAGTAACACACCTTTCCCACACATTGGCTGTTCACTTTTCCCCCATCGTCTATCTCCACCCTTCGCTGCAGACGAATCCTTGAATCAATCTTAGCCTAAAGTCTTCCCTGTCTAATAACTTGTACCTAATGTGTTCAAACTCATCCCGGATTCAACTAATTATGTTTTAGGAGCGCCTCTGGTGTCGTCTCGATGTGGAGCATTAAATCTGACAGTTTACACGAGCTGGCGCGACGCCCTGGAGAGATCTCACAGAGGTTTTGACATTCATCAAAAAGACAGTATTAGGTTTCATTGTCATTACCTGACAAATCATTTGACACATTTACATCTGAAGCTAGTTCTCCTGCCAGCTCTAACCTCAGCCTCCATCAACCCATAAATAAATGTCGGAGCCTTATAAATGTAGACTTATTTTTAAGGAACACTTTATTGTGTCTTTGTCCTCTGCATTTGACCCATTCGTCAGTGCCAGAGGGGTAACCTGCGTCCAGCTTCTGAGGACCCGTCTCCAGATCTTTGTGCTTCGTCAGGACTGTAGCTGCAGCACAGAGAAAGGCTTAGTCCAGTGGTTGAACCTGCAACCTCGCTGTGAGGCGAGAGTGCAAGCCACTCTGCCACCGTGCCGCCTGAACAGTGTTGCATGTTCTCTCTACTTTGGGTTTTAGGTAGACACAAGTCAACTTCTACTTATTTGCAGAGATGACACTTTGAGACGCTCGTCAACATTCTCTACCACGACCTCAGGACATATCATAACTACCCTATTTTCTGGACAATAAGTCGCATCAGCCAAAAGATGCAGAACAGAAGAAAAAAAGATAAATCCAAGAACAGACATTTCATGTTTAAATGCAGTTTAAAATAACAGATGAGAGAACATGGTGAATAGGTGTACGTATGCTAACGCTAACACCTTCAGCTACATGACGTATGCTAACGCTAACACCTTCAGCTACATGACGTATGCTAACGCTAACACCTTCAGCTACATGAGGTATGCTAACGCTAACACCTTCAGCTACATGACGTATGCTAACGCTAACACCTTCAGCTACATGAGGTATGCTAACGCTAACACCTTCAGCTACATGAGGCACAGACAGAACTGTGGTAAGTGTCTGGTATGTTAACGTAACATATGAACAGTTATTCAGATAACTATAGCATAAAGAACATGCTAACAAGTTTAGCAAAGCATCAGTTTTACCCCAAATCACTAAATCCATTGAATTCTTCTTCCTCTGTGTCACTTCTCAACAACTCCACAAACTCCAGAGGAAGAGGAAGTGCAGATTCTTCTTCTGCGCCGCTTAGAGCATAGAGCGCCCTCTTGTGGTTGTCAGTGTGGAAACAACAAATAAAATGATACAATAATGTGTTAATAATATCACATGTAAGTCACACCCAGGGCCAAAACTATGTAAAAAGGTGCCACTTATAGTCTGTAAAATAAGGTACACTTAATCAATAAATCTTTGACTCTTGTTTCTTTTGCTAAATCTACATGAGCATGAATGGCTACTTTGTCAGAGCAGCACGGCTGCAAATGCATGGAACACAATGGCTTTGACAGATGCAAGCGGGTGAGGTATGGGTGAGGAATGGGTGAGGTGTGGGTGAGGTATGGGTGAGGTGTGGGTGAGGTGTGGGTGAGGTGTGGGTGAGGTGTGGGTGAGGTATGGGTGAGATGTGGGTGAGGTGTGGGTGAGATGTGGGTGAGGTGTGGGTGAGGTGTGGGTGAGGTATGGGTGAGGTGTGGGTGAGATGTGGGTGAGGTGTGGGTGAGGTGTGGGTGAGGTGTGGGTGAGGTGTGGGTGAGGTATGGGTGAGATGTGGGTGAGGTGTGGGTGAGATGTGGGTGAGGTGTGGGTGAGGTGTGGGTGAGGTATGGGTGAGGTATGGGTGAGGTATGGGTGAGGTATGGGTGAGGTATGGGTGAGGTATGGGTGAGGTATGGGTGAGATGTGGGTGAGATGTGGGGTGAGGCGAGGGTGAAAGACGTTTGGCTGGTCTGACATCCACAGCCCCTCCCTCTATCAGAACAGTATGTGTGTCATGTACTCGCAAGTACAAGTACTGCATCTTATGTAACCCACGGGCTGTATCTGTGTTTGCAAAGTGACACTTGAATGTGTTACTTTGAACAAAAGCTTAGAACCACATGGGTTTGGCAGTAGTAGGACTGGCGCTCATAGGAGAAGTAGTACTATCAAATCAAAATTGGTATCCTGGTTTAGTCCTGGTCTTGTCAATGTTTAGTTCCTGGTTTAGTCCTGGTCTAGTGCATGTTTAGTTCCTGGTTTAGTCCTGGTCTTGTCAATGTTTAGTTCCTGGTTTAGTCCTGGTCTAGTGCATGTTTAGTTCCTGGTTTAGTCCTGGTCTAGTGCATGTTTAGTTCCTGGTTTAGTCCTGGTCTTGTCAATGTTTAGTTCCTGGTTTAGTCCTGGTCTAGTGCATGTTTAGTTCCTGGTTTAGTCCTGGTCTTGTCAATGTTTAGTTCCTGGTTTAGTCCTGGTCTAGTGCATGTTTAGTTCCTGGTTTAGTCCTGGTCTAGTGCATGTTTAGTTCCTGGTTTAGTCCTGGTCTAGTGCATGTTTAGTTCCTGGTTTAGTCCTGGTCTAGTGCATGTTTAGTTCCTGGTTTATTCCTGGTCTAGTCCATGTTTAGTTCCTGGTTTAGTCCTGGTCTAGTCCAATTTTAGTTCCTGGTTTAGTCCTGATCTTGTCCATGTTTAGTTCCTGGTTTAGTCCTGGTCTTGTCAATGTTTAGTTCCTGGTTTAGTCCTGGTCTAGTGCATGTTTAGTTCCTGGTTTAGTCCTGGTCTAGTGCATGTTTAGTTCCTGGTTTATTCCTGGTCTAGTCCATGTTTAGTTCCTGGTTTAGTCCTGGTCTAGTCCAATTTTAGTTCCTGGTTTAGTCCTGATCTTGTCCATGTTTAGTTCCTGGTTTGTCCATGTTTAGTTCCTGGTTTAGTCCTGGTCTAGTCCATGTTGAGTTCCTGGTTTAGTCCTGGTCTAGTCCATATTTAGTTCCTGGTTTAGTTTTGGTCTAGTCCATGTTTAGTTCCTGGTTTAGTCCTGGTCTAGTCTATGTTTAGTTCCTGGTTTGGTCCTGGTCTAGTCCAATTTTAGTTCCTGGTTTAGTCCTGGTCTTGTCCATGTTTAGTTCCTGGTTTAGTCCATGTTTAGTTCCTGGTTTAGTTCTGGTCTAGTCCATGTTTAGTTCCTGGTTTAGTCCTGGTCTAGTCCATGTTTAGTTCCTGCAGAGGAGATTCATTTTAAAAAAGGATTATCATGCGGCCAACACAAGAGAACACTAACCCTGACCCTGGCCATGACCCTAACACTAACACTAACACTAACTCTAACTCCATCACTAACTCTAACCCTAATCTCTAACCCTAACACTAACACTAACTCTAACCCTAATCTCTAACCCTAACACTAACTCTAACTCCATCACTAACTCTAACCCTAACCTCTAACCCTAACACTAACGCTAACACTAACACTAACTCTAACTCTAACCCTAACACAAACACTAATACTAACAATAACTCTAACCCTAACACTAACTCTAACACTAACACTAACACTAACTCTAACCCTAACCCTAACCCTAACACTAACCCTAACCCTAACACTAACACTAACCCTAACACTAACACTAACCCTAACACTAACACTAACTCTAACACTAACACTAACACTATCAGTAACACTAACACTAACACTAGCACTAACGCTAACACTAACACTAACACTAACTCTAACACTAACTCTAACTCTAACTCAAACCCTAACACTAACACTAACATTAACACTAACATTAACTCTTACTCTAACCCTAACCCTAACCCCTAACCCTAACACTAACACTAACACTAACCCTAACTCTAACTCTAACTCTAACACTAACACTAACTCTAACTCTAACACTAACTCTAACTCTTACTCTAACCCTAACACTAACCCTAACACTAACCCTAACCCCTAACCCTAAAACTAACACTAACCCTAGCACTAACTCCAACACTAAAACTAACACAAACCCTAACACTAATCCTAACCCTAACCCTAATCCTAACACTAACACTTACACTAACACTAACACTAACTCTAACCCTAACACTAACACTAACTCTAACCCTAACACTAACACTAACCCTAACATTAACCCCAACCCTAACACTAACCCTAACCCTAACCCTAACACTAACCCTAACACTAACTCTAACACTAACACTAACACTAACCCTAACTCTAACTCTAACACTAACACTAACCCTAACCCTAACTCTAACCCTAACCCTAACTCTAACTCTAACCCTAACTCTAACCCTAACTCTAACACTAACACTAACACTAACACTAACACTAACACTAACTCTAACTCTCACCCTAACTCTAACACTAACACTAACTCTAACTCTCACCCTAACACTAACCCTAACTCTAACCCTAACTCTAACTCTAACACTAACACTAACACTAACACTAACACTAACACTAACACTAACACTAACTCTAACCCTAACACTAACACTAACACTAACTCTAACCCTAACACTAACTCTAACACTAACACTAACCCTAACACTAACTCTATCCCTAACTCTAACTCTAACACTAACACTAACACTAACTCTAACCCTAACTCTAACTATAACACTAACCCTAACACTAACTCTAACACTAACACTAACCCTAACCCTAACTCTAACCCTAACTCTAACTCTAACCCTAACTCTAACTCTAACACTAACACTAACACTAACTCTAACTCTCACCCTAACACTAACCCTAACTCTAACCCTAACTCTAACACTAACACTAACTCTAACCCTAACACTAACTCTAACACTAACCCTAACCCTAACTCTAACACTAACTCTAACCCTAACTCTAACCCTAACACTAACTCTAACCCTAACTCTAACTCTCACCCTAACACTAACTCTAACTCTAACACTAACACTAACACTAACACTAACCCTAACTCTAACTCTAACACTAACTCTAACCCTAACTCTAACTCTAACACTAACACTAACACTAACACTAACTCTAACCCTAACACTAACTCTAACACTAACACTAACACTAACTCTAACCCTAACTCTAACTCTAACACTAACACTAACACTAACACTAACACTAACTCTAACCCTAACTCTAACTCTAACACTAACACTAACACTAACTCTAACCCTAACTCTAACTCTAACACTAACACTAACTCTAACTCTCACCCTAACACTAACTCTAACACTAACACTAACACTAACACTAACACTAACTCTAACCCTAACTCTAACTCTAACACTAACACTAACACTAACACTAACACTAACACTAACTCTAACCCTAACTCTAACTCTAACACTAACACTAACACTAACTCTAACCCTAACTCTAACACTAACACTAACACTAACTCTAACTCTAACCCTAACTTTAACTCTAACACTAACACTAACACTAACTCTAACCCTAACTCTAACTAACACTAACACTAACACTAACACTAACTCTAACCCTAACTCTAACTCTAACTCTAACTCTAACTCTAACTCTGACACTAACACTAACTCTAACACTAACACTAACACTAACCCTAACTCTAACCCTAACTCTAACTCTAACACTAACACTAACACTAACACTAACTCTAACTCTCACCCTAACTCTAACTCTAACACTAACACTAACTCTAACCCTAACACTAACTCTAACACTAACACTAACCCTAACCCTAACTCTAACCCTAACCCTAACTCTAACACTAACACTTACTCTAACCCTAACTCTAACCCTAACTCTAACTCTAACTCTAACCCTAACTCTAACCCTAACTCTAACTCTAACACTAACACTAACTCTAACCCTAACACTAACTCTAACACTAACCCTAACACTAACTCTAACCCTAACTCTAACCCTAACTCTAACACTAACACTAACTCTCACCCTAACTCTAACTCTAACACTAACACTAACACTAACTCTAATTCTCACCCTAACACTAACACTAACACTAACTCTAACCCTAACACTAACACTAACTCTAACCCTAACTCTAACTCTAACACTAACACTAACTCTAACCCTAACTCTAACTCTAACACTAACACTAACTCTAACTCTCACCCTAACACTAACACTAACACTAACTCTAACCCTAAAACTAACACTAACACTAACACTAACACTAACTCTAACCCTAACCCTAACTCTAACTCTAACACTAACACTAACACTAACACTAACTCTAACTCTCACCCTAACTCTAACTCTAACACTAACACTAACACTAACACTAACTCTAACCCTAACACTAACTCTAACACTAACACTAACCCTAACCCTAACTCTAACCCTAACCCTAACCCTAACTCTAACACTAACACTTACTCTAACCCTAACTCTAACCCTAACTCTAACTCTAACTCTAACCCTAACTCTAACCCTAACTCTAACTCTAACACTAACACTAACACTAACTCTAACCCTAACACTAACTCTAACACTAACACTAACCCTAACACTAACTCTAACCCTAACTCTAACCCTAACTCTAACACTAACACTAACTCTCACCCTAACTCTAACTCTAACACTAACACTAACTCTAACTCTCACCCTAACACTAACACTTACACTAACTCTAACCCTAACACTAACACTAACACTAACTCTAACTCTCACCCTAACACTAACACTAACACTAACTCTAACCCTAACACTAACACTAACTCTAACCCTAACTCTAACTCTAACTCTAACACTAACACTAACACTAACTCTAACTCTCAACCTAACTCTAACACTAACACTAACACTAACTCTAACCCTAACACTAACTCTAACACTAACACTAACCCTAACCCTAACTCTAACCCTAACCCTAACTCTAACACTAACACTTACTCTAACCCTAACTCTAACCCTAACTCTAACTCTAACACTAACACTAACACTAACTCTCACCCTAACTCTAACTCTAACACTAACACTAACTCTAACTCTCACCCTAACACTAACACTAACACTAACTCTAACCCTAACACTAACACTAACACTAACACTAACTCTAACCATAACTCTAACACTAACACTAACTCTAACCCTAACACTAACTCTAACACTAACACTAACACTAACTCTAACCCTAACACTAACTCTAACACTAACACTAACCCTAACACTAACTCTAACCCTAACTCTAACCCTAACTCTAACACTAACACTAACTCTCACCCTAACTTTAACTCTAACTCTAACTCTAACACTAACACTAACACTAACTCTAACTCTCACCCTAACACTAACACTAACACTAACTCTAACCCTAACACTAACACTAACACTAACTCTAACCCTAACTCTAACTCTAACACTAACACTAACACTAACTCTAACTCTCACCCTAACTCTAACTCTAACACTAACACTAACACTAACACTAACTCTAACCCTAACACTAACTCTAACACTAACACTAACCCTAACCCTAACTCTAACCCTAACCCTAACTCTAACACTAACACTTACTCTAACCCTAACTCTAACCCTAACTCTAACTCTAACTCTAACCCTAACTCTAACCCTAACTCTAACTCTAACACTAACACTAACACTAACCCTAACACTAACTCTAACACTAACACTAACCCTAACACTAACTCTAACCCTAACTCTAACCCTAACTCTAACACTAACACTAACTCTCACCCTAACTCTAACTCTAACACTAACACTAACACTAACTCTAACTCTCACCCTAACACTAACACTAACACTAACTCTAACCCTAACACTAACACTAACACTAACTCTAACCCTAACTCTAACTCTAACACTAACACTAACACTAACTCTAACCCTAACACTAACTCTAACACTAACACTAACACTAACTCTAACCCTAACTCTAACTAACACTAACACTAACACTAACTCTAACCCTAACCCTAACTCTAACTCTAACACTAACACTAACTCTAACCCTAAAACTAACTCTAACACTAACACTAACACTAACCCTAACCCTAACCCTAACCCTAACTCTAACCCTAACCGTAACTCTAACTCTAACCCTAACTCCAACCCTAACTCTAACTCTGACACTAACACTAACACTAACACTAACTCTAACCCTAACACTAACTCTAACTCTAACACTAACACTAACCCTAACACTAACTCTAACCCTAACTCTAACTCTAACACTAACACTAACACTAACTCTAACTCTCACCCTAACACTAACACTAACACTAACTCTCAACCTAACTCTAACTCTAACACTAACACTAACACTAACTCTAACTCTAACTCTCACCCTAACACTAACACTAACACTAACTCTAACCCTAACTCTAACTCTAACACTAACACTAACACTAACTCTAACTCTCACCCTAACTCTAACTCTAACACTAACACTAACACTAACTCTAACCCTAACACTAACTCTAACACTAACACTAACCCTAACCCTAACTCTAACCCTAACTCTAACACTAACACTTACTCTAACCCTAACTCTAACCCTAACTCTAACACTAACACTAACACTAACTCTAACTCTCACCCTAACACTAACACTAACACTAACTCTAACCCTAACACTAACACTAACACTAACCCTAACTCTAACTCTAACACTAACACTAACACTAACACTAACACTAACACTAACTCTAACTCTCACCCCAACTCTAACTAACACTAACACTAACACTAACTCTAAACCTAACACTAACTCTAACACTAACACTAACCCTAACTCTAACCCTAACCCTAACTCTAACACTAACACTTACTCTAACCCTAACTCTAACCCTAACTCTAACTCTAACTCAAACCCTAACTCTAACCCTAACTCTAACTCTAACACTAACACTAACACTAACTCTAACCCTAACACTAACTCTAACACTAACACTAACCCTAACACTAACTCTAACCCTAACTCTAACTCTAACTCTAACACTTACACTAACACTAACTCTAACTCTCACCCTAACTCTAACACTAACACTAACTCTAACTTTAACACTAACCCTAACCCTAACACTAACACTTACTCTAACCCTAACTCTAACACTAACACTAACTCTAACTCTCACCCTAACACTAACACTAACACTAACTCTAACCCTAACACTAACACTAACACTAACTCTAACCCTAACTCTAACTCTAACACTAACTCTAACCCTAACACTAACTCTAACACTAACACTAACACTAACACTAACTCTAACCCTAACCCTAACTCTAACTAACACTAACACTAACACTAACCCTAACCCTAACCCTAACCCTAACTCTAACCCTAACCGTAACACTAACTCTAACCCTAACTCTAACCCTAACTCTAACTCTGACACTAACACTAACACTAACACTAACACTAACCCTAACACTAACTCTAACACTAACACTAACCCTAACACTAACTCTAACCCTAACTCTAACCCTAACTCTAACTCTAACTCTAACACTTACACTAACACTAACACTAACTCTAACCCTAACTCTAACTCTGACACTAACACTAACACTAACACTAACACTAACCCTAACACTAACTCTAACACTAACACTAACCCTAACACTAACTCTAACCCTAACTCTAACACTAACACTTACACTAACACTAACACTAACACTAACACTAACTCTAACCCTAACTCTAACTCTAACCCTAACTCTAACTCTAACACTTACACTAACACTAACACTAACTCTAACCCTAACTCTAACTCTAACACTAACACTAACACTAACTCTCACCCTAACTCTAACTCTAACACTAACACTAACACTAACTCTAACCCTAACACTAACTCTAACACTAACACTAACCCTAACCCTAACTCTAACCCTAACTCTAACACTAACACTTACTCTAACCCTAACTCTAACCCTAACTCTAACACTAACACTAACACTAACACTAACTCTAACTTTCACCCTAACACTAACACTAACACTAACTCTAACCCTAACACTAACACTAACACTAACTCTAACCCTAACTCTAACACTAACACTAACACTAACTCTAACTCTCACCCCAACTCTAACTCTAACACTAACACTAACACTAACTCTAAACCTAACACTAACTCTAACACTAACACTAACCCTAACCCTAACTCTAACCCTAACCCTAACTCTAACACTAACACTTACTCTAACCCTAACTCTAACCCTAACTCTAACTATAACTCTAACTCAAACCCTAACTCTAACCCTAACTCTAACTCTAACACTAACACTAACTCTAACCCTAACCCTAACACTAACTCTAACACTAACACTAACCCTAACACTAACTCTAACCCTAACTCTAACTCTAACACTTACACTAACACTAACTCTAACTCTCACCCTAACTCTAACTCTAACACTAACTCTAACTCTCACCCTAACTCTAACCCTAACTCTAACTCTAACTCTAACCCTAACTCTAACCCTAACTCTAACTCTAACACTTACACTAACACTAACACTAACACTAACACTAACTCTAACCCTAACACTAACACTAACACTAACTCTAACCCTAACACTAACTCTAACACTAACACTAACCCTAACACTAACTCTATCCCTAACTCTAACTCTAACACTAACACTAACTCTAACCCTAACTATAACACTAACCCTAACACTAACTCTAACACTAACACTAACCCTAACCCTAACTCTAACCCTAACTCTAACTCTAACCCTAACTCTAACTCTAACACTAACACTAACACTAACACTAACTCTAACCCTAACTCTAACCCTAACTCTAACTCTAACTCTAACACTAACTCTAACTCTCACCCTAACACTAACACTAACACTAACTCTAACCCTAACACTAACACTAACTCTAACCCTAACTCTAACTCTAACTCTAACACTAACACTAACTCTAACTCTCACCCTAACACTAACCCTAACTCTAACCCTAACTCTAACACTAACACTAACACTAACTCTAACCCTAACACTAACTCTAACACTAACCCTAACCCTATATCTAACACTAACTCTAACCCTAACTCTAACCCTAACACTAACTCTAACCCTAACTCTAACTCTCACCCTAACACTAACTCTAACTCTAACACTAACACTAACACTAACACTAACCCTAACTCTAACTCTAACACTAACTCTAACCCTAACTCTAACTCTAACACTAACACTAACACTAACACTAACTCTAACCCTAACACTAACACTAACTCTAACACTAACACTAACACTAACTCTAACCCTAACTCTAACTCTAACACTAACACTAACACTAACACTAACACTAACACTAACTCTAACCCTAACTCTAACACTAACACTAACACTAACTCTAACCCTAACTCTAACTCTAACACTAACACTAACTCTAACTCTCACCCTAACACTAACCCTAACTCTAACCCTAACTCTAACTCTAACACTAACACTAACTCTAACTCTAACCCTAACTTTAACTCTAACACTAACACTAACTCTAACCCTAATTCTAACTAACACTAACACTAACACTAACACTAACTCTAACCCTAACTCTAACTCTAACTCTAACTCTAACTCTGACACTAACACTAACTCTAACACTAACACTAACACTAACCCTAACTCTAACCCTAACTCTAACTCTAACACTAACACTAACACTAACACTAACTCTAACTCTCACCCTAACTCTAACTCTAACACTAACACTAACTCTAACCCTAACACTAACTCTAACACTAACACTAACCCTAACCCTAACCCTAACTCTAACCCTAACCCTAACTCTAACACTAACACTTACTCTAACCCTAACTCTAACCCTAACTCTAACTCTAACCCTAACTCTAACCCTAACTCTAACACTAACACTAACACTCACCCTAACTCTAACTCTAACACTAACACTAACACTAACTCTAACTCTCACCCTAACACTAACACTAACACTAACTCTAACCCTAACACTAACACTAACTCTAACCCTAACTCTAACTCTAACACTAACACTAACTCTAACCCTAACTCTAACTCTAACACTAACACTAACACTAACTCTAACTCTCACCCTAACACTAACACTAACACTAACTCTAACCCTAAAACTAACACTAACACTAACACTAACACTAACTCTAACCCTAACCCTAACTCTAACTCTAACACTAACACTAACACTAACACTAACTCTAACTCTCACCCTAACTCTAACTCTAACACTAACACTAACACTAACACTAACTCTAACCCTAACACTAACTCTAACACTAACACTAACCCTAACCCTAACTCTAACCCTAACCCTAACCCTAACTCTAACACTAACACTTACTCTAACCCTAACTCTAACCCTAACTCTAACTCTAACCCTAACTCTAACCCTAACTCTAACTCTAACACTAACACTAACACTAACTCTAACCCTAACACTAACTCTAACACTAACACTAACCCTAACACTAACTCTAACCCTAACTCTAACCCTAACTCTAACACTAACACTAACTCTCACCCTAACTCTAACTCTAACACTAACACTAACTCTAACTCTCACCCTAACACTAACACTAACACTAACTCTAACCCTAACACTAACACTAACACTAACACTAACTCTAACTCTCACCCTAACACTAACACTAACACTAACTCTAACCCTAACACTAACACTAACTCTAACCCTAACTCTAACTCTAACACTAACACTAACACTAACTCTAACTCTCACCCTAACTCTAACTCTAACACTAACACTAACACTAACTCTAACCCTAACACTAACTCTAACGCTAACACTAACCCTAACCCTAACTCTAACCCTAACCCTAACTCTAACACTAACACTTACTCTAACCCTAACTCTAACCCTAACTCTAACTCTAACACTAACACTAACACTAACTCTCACCCTAACTCTAACTCTAACACTAACACTAACTCTAACTCTCACCCTAACACTAACACTAACACTAACTCTAACCCTAACACTAACACTAACACTAACACTAACTCTAACCCTAACTCTAACACTAACACTAACTCTAACCCTAACACTAACTCTAACACTAACACTAACACTAACTCTAACCCTAACACTAACTCTAACACTAACACTAACCCTAACACTAACTCTAACCCTAACCCTAACTCTAACCCTAACTCTAACACTAACACTAACTCTCACCCTAACTTTAACTCTAACACTAACACTAACACTAACTCTAACTCTAACTCTCACTCTAACACTAACACTAACACTAACTCTAACCCTAACATTAACACTAACTCTAACCCTAACTCTAACTCTAACACTAACACTAACTCTAACCCTAACACTAACTCTAACTCTAACACTAACACTAACACTAACTCTAACTCTCACCCTAACACTAACACTAACACTAACTCTAACCCTAACACTAACACTAACACTAACTCTAACCCTAACTCTAACTCTAACACTAACACTAACACTAACTCTAACTCTCACCCTAACTCTAACTCTAACACTAACACTAACACTAACTCTAACCCTAACACTAACTCTAACACTAACACTAACCCTAACCCTAACTCTAACCCTAACCCTAACTCTAACACTAACACTTACTCTAACCCTAACTCTAACCCTAACTCTAACTCTAACTCTAACCCTAACTCTAACCCTAACTCTAACTCTAACACTAACACTAACACTAACCCTAACACTAACTCTAACACTAACACTAACCCTAACACTAACTCTAACCCTAACTCTAACCCTAACTCTAACACTAACACTAACTCTCACCCTAACTCTAACTCTAACACTAACACTAACACTAACTCTAACTCTCACCCTAACACTAACACTAACACTAACTCTAACCCTAACACTAACACTAACACTAACTCTAACCCTAACTCTAACTCTAACACTAACACTAACACTAACTCTAACCCTAACACTAACTCTAACACTAACACTAACACTAACTCTAACCCTAACTCTAACTAACACTAACACTAACTCTAACCCTAACTCTAACTCTAACACTAACACTAACTCTAACCCTAAAACTAACTCTAACACTAACACTAACACTAACCCTAACCCTAACCCTAACTCTAACCCTAACCGTAACTCTAACTCTAACCCTAACTCTAACCCTAACTCTAACTCTGACACTAACACTAACACTAACTCTAACCCTAACACTAACTCTAACTCTAACACTAACACTAACCCTAACACTAACTCTAACCCTAACTCTAACTCTAACACTTACACTAACACTAACTCTAACTCTCAACCTAACTCTAACTCTAACACTAACACTAACACTAACTCTAACTCTCACCCTAACACTAACACTAACACTAACACTAACTCTAACCCTAACTCTAACTCTAACACTAACACTAACACTAACTCTAACTCTCACCCTAACTCTAACTCTAACACTAACACTAACACTAACACTAACTCTAACCCTAACACTAACTCTAACACTAACACTAACACTAACCCTAACCCTAACTCTAACCCTAACTCTAACACTAACACTTACTCTAACCCTAACTCTAACCCTAACTCTAACACTAACACTAACACTAACTCTAACTCTCACCCTAACACTAACACTAACACTAACTCTAACCCTAACACTAACACTAACACTAACCCTAACTCTAACTCTAACACTAACACTAACACTAACTCTAACTCTCACCCCAACTCTAACTCTAACACTAACACTAACACTAACTCTAAACCTAACACTAACTCTAACACTAACACTAACCCTAACCCTAACTCTAACCCTAACCCTAACTCTAACACTAACACTTACTCTAACCCTAACTCTAACCCTAACTCTAACTCTAACTCTAACTCAAACCCTAACTCTAACCCTAACTCTAACTCTAACACTAACACTAACACTAACTCTAACCCTAACACTAACTCTAACACTAACACTAACCCTAACACTAACTCTAACCCTAACTCTAACTCTAACTCTAACACTTACACTAACACTAACTCTAACTCTCACCCTAACTCTAACACTAACACTAACTCTAACTTTAACACTAACCCTAACCCTAACACTAACACTTACTCTAACCCTAACTCTAACACTAACACTAACTCTAACTCTCACCCTAACACTAACACTAACACTAACACTAACTCTAACCCTAACACTAACACTAACACTAACTCTAACCCTAACTCTAACTCTAACACTAACTCTAACCCTAACACTAACTCTAACACTAACACTAACACTAACACTAACACTAACACTAACTCTAACCCTAACCCTAACTCTAACTAACACTAACACTAACACTAACCCTAACCCTAACCCTAACCCTAACCCTAACTCTAACCCTAACCGTAACACTAACTCTAACCCTAACTCTAACCCTAACTCTAACTCTGACACTAACACTAACACTAACACTAACACTAACCCTAACACTAACTCTAACACTAACACTAACCCTAACACTAACTCTAACCCTAACTCTAACCCTAACTCTAACTCTAACTCTAACACTTACACTAACACTAACACTAACTCTAACCCTAACTCTAACTCTGACACTAACACTAACACTAACACTAACCCTAACACTAACTCTAACACTAACACTAACCCTAACACTAACTCTAACCCTAACTCTAACACTAACACTTACACTAACACTAACACTAACTCTAACCCTAACTCTAACTCTAACCCTAACTCTAACTCTAACACTTACACTAACACTAACACTAACACTAACTCTAACCCTAACTCTAACTCTAACACTAACACTAACACTAACTCTCACCCTAACTCTAACTCTAACACTAACACTAACACTAACTCTAACCCTAACACTAACTCTAACACTAACACTAACCCTAACCCTAACTCTAACCCTAACTCTAACACTAACACTTACTCTAACCCTAACTCTAACCCTAACTCTAACACTAACACTAACACTAACACTAACTCTAACTCTCACCCTAACACTAACACTAACACTAACTCTAACCCTAACACTAACACTAACACTAACTCTAACCCTAACTCTAACACTAACACTAACACTAACTCTAACTCTCACCCCAACTCTAACTCTAACACTAACACTAACACTAACACTAACTCTAAACCTAACACTAACTCTAACACTAACACTAACCCTAACCCTAACTCTAACCCTAACCCTAACTCTAACACTAACACTTACTCTAACCCTAACTCTAACCCTAACTCTAACTATAACTCTAACTCAAACCCTAACTCTAACCCTAACTCTAACTCTAACACTAACACTAACACTAACTCTAACCCTAACACTAACTCTAACACTAACACTAACCCTAACACTAACTCTAACCCTAACTCTAACTCTAACACTTACACTAACACTAACTCTAACTCTCACCCTAACTCTAACTCTAACACTAACTCTAACTCTCACCCTAACTCTAACCCTAACTCTAACTCTAACTCTAACCCTAACTCTAACCCTAACTCTAACTCTAACACTAACACTAACACTAACACTAACACTAACACTAACTCTAACCCTAACACTAACACTAACACTAACTCTAACCCTAACACTAACTCTAACACTAACACTAACCCTAACACTAACTCTATCCCTAACTCTAACTCTAACACTAACACTAACACTAACTCTAACCCTAACTCTAACTATAACACTAACCCTAACACTAACTCTAACACTAACACTAACCCTAACTCTAACCCTAACTCTAACTCTAACCCTAACTCTAACTCTAACACTAACACTAACACTAACACTAACTCTAACCCTAACTCTAACCCTGACTCTAACTCTAACTCTAACACTAACTCTAACTCTCAACCTAACACTAACACTAACACTAACTCTAACCCTAACACTAACACTAACACTAACTCTAACCCTAACTCTAACTCTAACTCTAACACTAACACTAACTCTAACTCTCACCCTAACACTAACCCTAACTCTAACCCTAACTCTAACACTAACACTAACACTAACTCTAACCCTAACACTAACTCTAACACTAACCCTAACCCTAACTCTAACACTAACTCTAACCCTAACCCTAACTCTAACCCTAACACTAACTCTAACCCTAACTCTAACTCTCACCCTAACACTAACTCTAACTCTAACACTAACACTAACGCTAACACTAACACTAACACTAACCCTAACTCTAACTCTAACACTAACTCTAACCCTAACTCTAACTCTAACACTAACACTAACACTAACACTAACTCTAACCCTAACACTAACTCTAACACTAACACTAACACTAACTCTAACCCTAACTCTAACTCTAACACTAACACTAACACTAACACTAACACTAACACTAACACTAACTCTAACCCTAACTCTAACTCTAACACTAACACTAACACTAACTCTAACCCTAACTCTAACTCTAACACTAACACTAACTCTAACTCTCACCCTAACACTAACCCTAACTCTAACCCTAACTCTAACTCTAACACTAACACTAACTCTAACTCTAACCCTAACTTTAACTCTAACACTAACACTAACTCTAACCCTAACTCTAACTAACACTAACACTAACACTAACACTAACACTAACTCTAACCCTAACTCTAACTCTAACTCTAACTCTGACACTAACACTAACTCTAACACTAACACTAACACTAACCCTAACTCTAACCCTAACTCTAACTCTAACACTAACACTAACACTAACACTAACTCTAACTCTCACCCTAACTCTAACTCTAACACTAACACTAACTCTAACCCTAACACTAACTCTAACACTAACACTAACCCTAACCCTAACTCTAACCCTAACCCTAACACTAACACTTACTCTAACCCTAACTCTAACCCTAACTCTAACTCTAACTCTAACCCTAACCCTAACCCTAACCCTAACTCTAACCCTAACTCTAACTCTAACACTAACACTAACTCTAACCCTAACACTAACTCTAACACTAACCCTAACACTAACTCTAACCCTAACTCTAACCCTAACTCTAACACTAACACTAACTCTCACCCTAACTCTAACTCTAACACTAACACTAACACTAACTCTAACTCTCACCCTAACACTAACACTAACACTAACTCTAACCCTAACACTAACACTAACTCTAACCCTAACTCTAACTCTAACACTAACACTAACTCTAACCCTAACTCTAACTCTAACACTAACACTAACACTAACTCTAACTCTCACCCTAACACTAACACTAACACTAACTCTAACCCTAAAACTAACACTAACACTAACACTAACCCTAACTCTAACTCTAACACTAACACTAACACTAACACTAACTCTAACTCTCACCCTAACTCTAACTCTAACACTAACACTAACACTAACACTAACTCTAACCCTAACACTAACTCTAACACTAACACTAACCCTAACCCCTACTCTAACCCTAACCCTAACCCTAACTCTAACACTAACACTTACTCTAACCCTAACTCTAACCCTAACTCTAACTCTAACTCTAACCCTAACTCTAACCCTAACTCTAACTCTAACACTAACACTAACACTAACTCTAACCCTAACACTAACTCTAACACTAACACTAACCCTAACACTAACTCTAACCCTAACTCTAACCCTAACTCTAACACTAACACTAACTCTCACCCTAACTCTAACTCTAACACTAACACTAACTCTAACTCTCACCCTAACACTAACACTAACACTAACTCTAACCCTAACACTAACACTAACACTAACTCTAACTCTCACCCTAACACTAACACTAACACTAACTCTAACCCTAACACTAACACTAACTCTAACCCTAACTCTAACTCTAACACTAACACTAACACTAACTCTAACTCTCACCCTAACTCTAACTCTAACACTAACACTAACACTGACTCTAACCCTAACACTAACTCTAACACTAACACTAACCCTAACCCTAACTCTAACCCTAACCCTAACTCTAACACTAACACTTACTCTAACCCTAACTCTAACCCTAACTCTAACTCTAACACTAACACTAACTCTCACCCTAACTCTAACTCTAACACTAACACTAACTCTAACCCTAACTCTAACTAACACTAACACTAACACTAACACTAACTCTAACCCTAACTCTAACTCTAACTCTAACTCTGACACTAACACTAACTCTAACACTAACACTAACACTAACCCTAACTCTAACCCTAACTCTAACTCTAACACTAACACTAACACTAACACTAACTCTAACTCTCACCCTAACTCTAACTCTAACACTAACACTAACTCTAACCCTAACACTAACTCTAACACTAACACTAACCCTAACCCTAACTCTAACCCTAACCCTAACACTAACACTTACTCTAACCCTAACTCTAACCCTAACTCTAACTCTAACTCTAACCCTAACCCTAACCCTAACCCTAACTCTAACCCTAACTCTAACTCTAACACTAACACTAACTCTAACCCTAACACTAACTCTAACACTAACCCTAACACTAACTCTAACCCTAACTCTAACCCTAACTCTAACACTAACACTAACTCTCACCCTAACTCTAACTCTAACACTAACACTAACTCTAACTCTCACCCTAACACTAACACTAACACTAACTCTAACCCTAACACTAACACTATCTCTAACCCTAACTCTAACTCTAACACTAACACTAACTCTAACCCTAACTCTAACTCTAACACTAACACTAACACTAACTCTAACTCTCACCCTAACACTAACACTAACACTAACTCTAACCCTAAAACTAACACTAACACTAACACTAACCCTAACTCTAACTCTAACACTAACACTAACACTAACACTAACTCTAACTCTCACCCTAACTCTAACTCTAACACTAACACTAACACTAACACTAACTCTAACCCTAACACTAACTCTAACACTAACACTAACCCTAACCCCTACTCTAACCCTAACCCTAACCCTAACTCTAACACTAACACTTACTCTAACCCTAACTCTAACCCTAACTCTAACTCTAACTCTAACCCTAACTCTAACCCTAACTCTAACTCTAACACTAACACTAACACTAACTCTAACCCTAACACTAACTCTAACACTAACACTAACCCTAACACTAACTCTAACCCTAACTCTAACCCTAACTCTAACACTAACACTAACTCTCACCCTAACTCTAACTCTAACACTAACACTAACTCTAACTCTCACCCTAACACTAACACTAACACTAACTCTAACCCTAACACTAACACTAACACTAACTCTAACTCTCACCCTAACACTAACACTAACACTAACTCTAACCCTAACACTAACACTAACTCTAACCCTAACTCTAACTCTAACACTAACACTAACACTAACTCTAACTCTCACCCTAACTCTAACTCTAACACTAACACTAACACTAACTCTAACCCTAACACTAACTCTAACACTAACACTAACCCTAACCCTAACTCTAACCCTAACCCTAACTCTAACACTAACACTTACTCTAACCCTAACTCTAACCCTAACTCTAACTCTAACACTAACACTAACTCTCACCCTAACTCTAACTCTAACACTAACACTAACTCTAACTCTCACCCTAACACTAACACTAACACTAACTCTAACCCTAACACTAACACTAACACTAACACTAACTCTAACCCTAACTCTAACACTAACACTAACTCTAACCCTAACACTAACTCTAACACTAACACTAACACTAACACTAACTCTAACCCTAACACTAACTCTAACACTAACACTAACCCTAACACTAACTCTAACCCTAACTCTAACCCTAACTCTAACACTAACACTAACTCTCACCCTAACTTTAACTCTAACACTAACACTAACACTAACTCTAACTCTAACTCTCACTCTAACACTAACACTAACACTAACTCTAACCCTAACATTAACACTAACTCTAACCCTAACTCTAACTCTAACACTAACACTAAACCTAACTCTAACTCTCACCCTAACTCTAACTCTAACACTAACACTAACACTAACACTAACTCTAACCCTAACACTAACTCTAACACTAACACTAACCCTAACCCTAACTCTAACCCTAACCCTAACTCTAACACTAACACTTACTCTAACCCTAACTCTAACCCTAACTCTAACTCTAACTCTAACCCTAACTCTAACCCTAACTCTAACTCTAACACTAACACTAACACTAACCCTAACACTAACTCTAACACTAACACTAACCCTAACACTAACTCTAACCCTAACTCTAACCCTAACTCTAACACTAACACTAACTCTCACCCTAACTCTAACTCTAACACTAACACTAACACTAACTCTAACTCTCACCCTAACACTAACACTAACACTAACTCTAACCCTAACACTAACACTAACACTAACTCTAACCCTAACTCTAACTCTAACACTAACACTAACACTAACTCTAACCCTAACACTAACTCTAACACTAACACTAACACTAACTCTAACCCTAACTCTAACTAACACTAACACTAACTCTAACCCTAACTCTAACTCTAACACTAACACTAACTCTAACCCTAAAACTAACTCTAACACTAACACTAACACTAACCCTAACCCTAACCCTAACTCTAACCCTAACCGTAACTCTAACTCTAACCCTAACTCTAACCCTAACTCTAACTCTGACACTAACACTAACACTAACTCTAACCCTAACACTAACTCTAACTCTAACACTAACACTAACCCTAACACTAACTCTAACCCTAACTCTAACTCTAACACTTACACTAACACTAACTCTAACTCTCAACCTAACTCTAACTCTAACACTAACACTAATACTAACTCTAACTCTCACCCTAACACTAACACTAACACTAACTCTAACCCTAACTCTAACTCTAACACTAACACTAACACTAACTCTAACTCTCACCCTAACTCTAACTCTAACACTAACACTAACACTAACTCTAACCCTAACACTAACTCTAACACTAACACTAACCCTAACCCTAACTCTAACCCTAACTCTAACACTAACACTTACTCTAACCCTAACTCTAACCCTAACTCTAACACTAACACTAACACTAACACTAACTCTAACTCTCACCCTAACACTAACACTAACACTAACTCTAACCCTAACACTAACACTAACACTAACCCTAACTCTAACTCTAACACTAACACTAACACTAACTCTAACTCTCACCCCAACTCTAACTCTAACACTAACACTAACACTAACTCTAAACCTAACACTAACTCTAACACTAACACTAACCCTAACCCTAACTCTAACCCTAACCCTAACTCTAACACTAACACTTACTCTAACCCTAACTCTAACCCTAACTCTAACTCTAACTCTAACTCAAACCCTAACTCTAACCCTAACTCTAACTCTAACACTAACACTAACACTAACTCTAACCCTAACACTAACTCTAACACTAACACTAACCCTAACACTAACTCTAACCCTAACTCTAACTCTAACTCTAACACTTACACTAACACTAACTCTAACTCTCACCCTAACTCTAACACTAACACTAACTCTAACTTTAACACTAACCCTAACCCTAACACTAACACTTACTCTAACCCTAACTCTAACACTAACACTAACTCTAACTCTCACCCTAACACTAACACTAACACTAACTCTAACCCTAACACTAACACTAACACTAACTCTAACCCTAACTCTAACTCTAACACTAACTCTAACCCTAACCCTAACTCTAACTAACACTAACACTAACCCTAACCCTAACCCTAACCCTAACCCTAACTCTAACCCTAACCGTAACACTAACTCTAACCCTAACTCTAACTCTGACACTAACACTAACACTAACACTAACCCTAACACTAACTCTAACACTAACACTAACCCTAACACTAACCCTAACACTAACTCTAACCCTAACTCTAACCCTAACTCTAACTCTAACACTTACACTAACACTAACACTAACTCTAACCCTAACTCTAACTCTGACACTAACACTAACACTAACACTAACACTAACCCTAACACTAACTCTAACACTAACACTAACCCTAACACTAACTCTAACCCTAACTCTAACCCTAACTCTAACTCTAACACTTACACTAACACTAACACTAACTCTAACCCTAACTCTAACTCTAATCCTAACTCTAACTCTAACACTTACACTAACACTAACACTAACTCTAACCCTAACTCTAACTCTAACACTAACACTAACACTAACACTAACTCTCACCCTAACTCTAACCCTAACACTAACACTAACACTAACTCTAACCCTAACACTAACTCTAACACTAACACTAACCCTAACCCTAACTCTAACCCTAACTCTAACACTAACACTTACTCTAACCCTAACTCTAACCCTAACTCTAACACTAACACTAACACTAACTCTAACTCTCACCCTAACACTAACACTAACACTAACTCTAACTCTAACCCTAACACTAACACTAACACTAACTCTAACCCTAACTCTAACACTAACACTAACACTAACTCTAACTCTCACCCCAACTCTAACTCTAACACTAACACTAACTCTAAACCTAACACTAACTCTAACACTAACACTAACCCTAACCCTAACTCTAACCCTAACCCTAACTCTAACACTAACACTTACTCTAACCCTAACTCTAACCCTAACTCTAACTATAACTCTAACTCAAACCCTAACTCTAACCCTAACTCTAACACTTACACTAACACTAACACTAACTCTAACTCTCACCCTAACTCTAACTCTAACACTAACTCTAACTCTCACCCTAACACTAACACTAACACTAACTCTAACTCTAACACTAACCCTAACCCTAACTCTAACACTTACACTTACTCTAACCCTAACTCTAACCCTAACTCTAACACTAACCCTAACACTAACTCTAACCCTAACTCTAACCCTAACTCTAACTCTAACTCTAACTCTAACACTAACTCTCACCCTAACTCTAACTCTAACACTAACACTAACACTAACTCTAACTCTCACCCCAACACTAACACTAACACTAACTCTAACCCTAACACTAACTCTAACACTAACCCTAACCCTAACTCTAACTCTAACTCTAACACTAACACTAACTCTAACCCTAACACTAACTCTAACACTAACACTAACACTAACTCTAACCCTAACTCTAACTAACACTAACACTAACACTAACACTAACACTAACTCTAACCCTAACTCTAACTCTAACACTAACACTAACTCTAACCCTAAAACTAACTCTAACACTAACACTAACCCTAACCCTAACCCTAACTCTAACCCTAACCGTAACTCTAACTCTAACCCTAACTCTAACCCTAACTCTAACTCTGACACTAACACTAACACTAACACTAACACTAACACTAACTCTAACCCTAACACTAACTCTAACACTAACACTAACCCTAACACTAACTCTAACCCTAACTCTAACCCTAACTCTAACTCTAACACTTACACTAACACTAACACTAACTCTAACTCTCAACCTAACTCTAACTCTAACACTAACACTAACACTAACTCTAACTCTCACCCTAACACTAACACTAACACTAACTCTAACCCTAACTCTAACTCTAACTCTAACACTAACACTAACACTAACTCTAACTCTCACCCTAACTCTAACTCTAACACTAACACTAACACTAACTCTAACCCTAACACTAACTCTAACACTAACACTAACCCTAACCCTAACTCTAACCCTAACTCTAACACTAACACTTACTCTAACCCTAACTCTAACCCTAACTCTAACACTAACACTAACACTAACACTAACTCTAACTCTAACTCTCACCCTAACACTAACACTAACACTAACTCTAACCCTAACACTAACACTAACACTAACACTAACACTAACTCTAACCCTAACTCTAACTCTAACACTAACACTAACACTAACACTAACTCTAACTCTCACCCCAACTCTAACTCTAACACTAACACTAACACTAACCCTAACCCTAACTCTAACCCTAACCCTAACTCTAACACTAACACTTACTCTAACCCTAACTCTAACCCTAACTCTAACTCTAACTCTAACTCAAACCCTAACTCTAACCCTAACTCTAACTCTAACACTAACACTAACTCTAACCCTAACACTAACTCTAACACTAACACTAACCCTAACACTAACTCTAACCCTAACTCTAACCCTAACTCCAACTCTAACACTTACACTAACACTAACTCTAACTCTCACCCTAACTCTAACTCTAACACTAACTCTAACTCTCACCCTAACACTAACACTAACACTAACTCTAACTCTAACACTAACCCTAACCCTAACTCTAACACTAACACTTACTCTAACCCTAACTCTAACCCTAACTCTAACTCTAACCCTAACTCTAACCCTAACTCTAACTCTAACACTAACACTAACACTAACTCTAACCCTAACACTAATTCTAACACTAACACTAACCCTAACACTAACTCTAACCCTAACTCTAACCCTAACTCTAACCCTAACTCTAACTCTAACACTAACACTAACACTAACTCTAACCCTAACACTAACTCTAACACTAACACTAACCCTAACACTAACTCTAACCCTAACTCTAACCCTAACTCTAACACTAACACTAACTCTCACCCTAACTCTAACTCTAACACTAACACTAACTCTAACTCTCACCCTAACACTAACACTAACACTAACTCTAACCCTAACACTAACACTAACACTAACACTAACTCTAACTCTCACCCTAACACTAACACTAACACTAACTCTAACCCTAACACTAACACTAACTCTAACCCTAACTCTAACTCTAACACTAACACTAACACTAACTCTAACTCTCACCCTAACTCTAACTCTAACACTAACACTAACACTAACTCTAACCCTAACACTAACTCTAACACTAACACTAACCCTAACCCTAACTCTAACCCTAACCCTAACTCTAACACTAACACTTACTCTAACCCTAACTCTAACCCTAACTCTAACTCTAACACTAACTCTCACCCTAACTCTAACTCTAACACTAACACTAACTCTAACTCTCACCCTAACACTAACACTAACACTAACACTAACTCTAACCCTAACACTAACACTAACACTAACACTAACTCTAACCCTAACTCTAACACTAACACTAACTCTAACCCTAACACTAACTCTAACACTAACACTAACACTAACTCTAACCCTAACACTAACTCTAACACTAACACTAACCCTAACACTAACTCTAACCCTAACTCTAACCCTAACTCTAACACTAACACTAACTCTCACCCTAACTTTAACTCTAACACTAACACTAACACTAACTCTAACTCTAACTCTCACTCTAACACTAACACTAACACTAACTCTAACCCTAACATTAACACTAACTCTAACCCTAACTCTAACTCTAACACTAACACTAAACCTAACTCTAACTCTCACCCTAACTCTAACTCTAACACTAACACTAACACTAACACTAACTCTAACCCTAACACTAACTCTAACACTAACACTAACCCTAACCCTAACTCTAACCCTAACCCTAACTCTAACACTAACACTTACTCTAACCCTAACCCTAACTCTAACCCTAACTCTAACTCTAACTCTAACCCTAACTCTAACCCTAACTCTAACTCTAACACTAACACTAACACTAACCCTAACACTAACTCTAACACTAACACTAACCCTAACACTAACTCTAACCCTAACTCTAACCCTAACTCTAACACTAACACTAACTCTCACCCTAACTCTAACTCTAACACTAACACTAACACTAACTCTAACTCTCACCCTAACACTAACACTAACACTAACTCTAACCCTAACACTAACACTAACACTAACTCTAACCCTAACTCTAACTCTAACTCTAACACTAACACTAACACTAACTCTAACCCTAACACTAACTCTAACACTAACACTAACACTAACTCTAACCCTAACTCTAACTAACACTAACACTAACTCTAACCCTAACTCTAACTCTAACACTAACACTAACTCTAACCCTAAAACTAACTCTAACACTAACACTAACACTAACCCTAACCCTAACCCTAACTCTAACCCTAACCGTAACTCTAACTCTAACCCTAACTCTAACCCTAACTCTAACTCTGACACTAACACTAACACTAACTCTAACCCTAACACTAACTCTAACTCTAACACTAACACTAACCCTAACACTAACTCTAACCCTAACTCTAACTCTAACACTTACACTTACACTAACACTAACTCTAACTCTCAACCTAACTCTAACTCTAACACTAACACTAACACTAACTCTAACTCTCACCCTAACACTAACACTAACACTAACTCTAACCCTAACTCTAACTCTAACACTAACACTAACACTAACTCTAACTCTCACCCTAACTCTAACTCTAACACTAACACTAACACTAACTCTAACCCTAACACTAACTCTAACACTAACACTAACCCTAACCCTAACTCTAACCCTAACTCTAACACTAACACTTACTCTAACCCTAACTCTAACCCTAACTCTAACACTAACACTAACACTAACTCTAACTCTCACCCTAACACTAACACTAACACTAACTCTAACCCTAACACTAACACTAACACTAACCCTAACTCTAACTCTAACACTAACACTAACACTAACTCTAACTCTCACCCCAACTCTAACTCTAACACTAACACTAACACTAACTCTAAACCTAACACTAACTCTAACACTAACACTAACCCTAACCCTAACTCTAACCCTAACCCTAACTCTAACACTAACACTTACTCTAACCCTAACTCTAACCCTAACTCTAACTCTAACTCTAACTCAAACCCTAACTCTAACCCTAACTCTAACTCTAACACTAACACTAACACTAACTCTAACCCTAACACTAACTCTAACACTAACACTAACCCTAACACTAACTCTAACCCTAACTCTAACTCTAACTCTAACACTTACACTAACACTAACTCTAACTCTCACCCTAACTCTAACACTAACACTAACTCTAACCCTAACTCTAACTCTAACACTAACACTAACACTAACTCTAACCCTAACACTAATTCTAACACTAACACTAACCCTAACACTAACTCTAACCCTAACTCTAACCCTAACTCTAACCCTAACTCTAACTCTAACACTAACACTAACACTAACTCTAACCCTAACACTAACTCTAACACTAACACTAACCCTAACACTAACTCTAACCCTAACTCTAACCCTAACTCTAACACTAACACTAACTCTCACCCTAACTCTAACTCTAACACTAACACTAACTCTAACTCTCACCCTAACACTAACACTAACACTAACTCTAACCCTAACACTAACACTAACACTAACACTAACTCTAACTCTCACCCTAACACTAACACTAACACTAACTCTAACCCTAACACTAACACTAACTCTAACCCTAACTCTAACTCTAACACTAACACTAACACTAACTCTAACTCTCACCCTAACTCTAACTCTAACACTAACACTAACACTAACTCTAACCCTAACACTAACTCTAACACTAACACTAACCCTAACCCTAACTCTAACCCTAACCCTAACTCTAACACTAACACTTACTCTAACCCTAACTCTAACCCTAACTCTAACTCTAACACTAACTCTCACCCTAACTCTAACTCTAACACTAACACTAACTCTAACTCTCACCCTAACACTAACACTAACACTAACACTAACTCTAACCCTAACACTAACACTAACACTAACACTAACTCTAACCCTAACTCTAACACTAACACTAACTCTAACCCTAACACTAACTCTAACACTAACACTAACACTAACTCTAACCCTAACACTAACTCTAACACTAACACTAACCCTAACACTAACTCTAACCCTAACTCTAACCCTAACTCTAACACTAACACTAACTCTCACCCTAACTTTAACTCTAACACTAACACTAACACTAACTCTAACTCTAACTCTCACTCTAACACTAACACTAACACTAACTCTAACCCTAACATTAACACTAACTCTAACCCTAACTCTAACTCTAACACTAACACTAAACCTAACTCTAACTCTCACCCTAACTCTAACTCTAACACTAACACTAACACTAACACTAACTCTAACCCTAACACTAACTCTAACTCTAACACTAACACTAACCCTAACCCTAACTCTAACCCTAACCCTAACTCTAACACTAACACTTACTCTAACCCTAACCCTAACTCTAACCCTAACTCTAACTCTAACTCTAACCCTAACTCTAACCCTAACTCTAACTCTAACACTAACACTAACACTAACCCTAACACTAACTCTAACACTAACACTAACCCTAACACTAACTCTAACCCTAACTCTAACCCTAACTCTAACACTAACACTAACTCTCACCCTAACTCTAACTCTAACACTAACACTAACACTAACTCTAACTCTCACCCTAACACTAACACTAACACTAACTCTAACCCTAACACTAACACTAACACTAACTCTAACCCTAACTCTAACTCTAACTCTAACACTAACACTAACACTAACTCTAACCCTAACACTAACTCTAACACTAACACTAACACTAACTCTAACCCTAACTCTAACTAACACTAACACTAACTCTAACCCTAACTCTAACTCTAACACTAACACTAACTCTAACCCTAAAACTAACTCTAACACTAACACTAACACTAACCCTAACCCTAACCCTAACTCTAACCCTAACCGTAACTCTAACTCTAACCCTAACTCTAACCCTAACTCTAACTCTGACACTAACACTAACACTAACTCTAACCCTAACACTAACTCTAACTCTAACACTAACACTAACCCTAACACTAACTCTAACCCTAACTCTAACTCTAACACTTACACTTACACTAACACTAACTCTAACTCTCAACCTAACTCTAACTCTAACACTAACACTAACACTAACTCTAACTCTCACCCTAACACTAACACTAACACTAACTCTAACCCTAACTCTAACTCTAACACTAACACTAACACTAACTCTAACTCTCACCCTAACTCTAACTCTAACACTAACACTAACACTAACTCTAACCCTAACACTAACTCTAACACTAACACTAACCCTAACCCTAACTCTAACCCTAACTCTAACACTAACACTTACTCTAACCCTAACTCTAACCCTAACTCTAACACTAACACTAACACTAACTCTAACTCTCACCCTAACACTAACACTAACACTAACTCTAACCCTAACACTAACACTAACACTAACCCTAACTCTAACTCTAACACTAACACTAACACTAACTCTAACTCTCACCCCAACTCTAACTCTAACACTAACACTAACACTAACTCTAAACCTAACACTAACTCTAACACTAACACTAACCCTAACCCTAACTCTAACCCTAACCCTAACTCTAACACTAACACTTACTCTAACCCTAACTCTAACCCTAACTCTAACTCTAACTCTAACTCAAACCCTAACTCTAACCCTAACTCTAACTCTAACACTAACACTAACACTAACTCTAACCCTAACACTAACTCTAACACTAACACTAACCCTAACACTAACTCTAACCCTAACTCTAACTCTAACTCTAACACTTACACTAACACTAACTCTAACTCTCACCCTAACTCTAACACTAACACTAACTCTAACTTTAACACTAACCCTAACCCTAACACTAACACTTACTCTAACCCTAACTCTAACACTAACACTAACTCTAACTCTCACCCTAACACTAACACTAACACTAACTCTAACCCTAACACTAACACTAACACTAACTCTAACCCTAACTCTAACTCTAACACTAACTCTAACCCTAACCCTAACTCTAACTAACACTAACACTAACCCTAACCCTAACCCTAACCCTAACCCTAACCCTAACTCTAACCCTAACCGTAACACTAACTCTAACCCTAACTCTAACCCTAACTCTAACTCTGACACTTACACTAACACTAACACTAACTCTAACCCTAACTCTAACTCTGACACTTACACTAACACTAACACTAACACTAACCCTAACACTAACTCTAACACTAACACTAACCCTAACACTAACTCTAACCCTAACTCTAACCCTAACTCTAACTCTAACACTTACACTAACACTAACACTAACTCTAACCCTAACTCTAACTCTAACTCTGACACTAACACTAACACTAACACTAACACTAAAACTAACACTAACCCTAACACTAACTCTAACACTAACACTAACCCTAACACTAACTCTAACCCTAACTCTAACCCTAACTCTAACTCTAACACTTACACTAACACTAACACTAACTCTAACCCTAACTCTAACTCTAACCCTAACTCTAACTCTAACACTTACACTAACACTAACACTAACTCTAACCCTAACTCTAACTCTAACACTAACACTAACACTAACACTAACACTAACTCTCACCCTAACTCTAACCCTAACACTAACACTAACACTAACTCTAACCCTAACACTAACTCTAACACTAACACTAACCCTAACCCTAACTCTAACCCTAACTCTAACACTAACACTTACTCTAACCCTAACTCTAACCCTAACTCTAACACTAACACTAACACTAACACTAACTCTAACTCTCACCCTAACACTAACACTAACACTAACTCTAACCCTAACACTAACACTAACACTAACTCTAACCCTAACCCTAACTCTAACACTAACACTAACACTAACTCTAACTCTCACCCCAACTATAACTCTAACACTAACACTAACACTAACTCTAAACCTAACACTAACTCTAACACTAACACTAACCCTAACCCTAACTCTAACCCTAACCCTAACTCTAACACTAACACTTACTCTAACCCTAACTCTAACCCTAACTCTAACTATAACTCTAACTCAAACCCTAACTCTAACCCTAACTCTAACTCTAACACTAACACTAACTCTAACCCTAACACTAACTCTAACACTAACACTAACCCTAACACTAACTCTAACCCTAACTCTAACACTTACACTAACACTAACTCTAACTCTCACCCTAACTCTAACTCTAACACTAACTCTAACTCTCACCCTAACACTAACACTAACACTAACTCTAACTCTAACACTAACCCTAACCCTAACTCTAACACTTACACTTACTCTAACCCTAACTCTAACCCTAACTCTAACACTAACCCTAACACTAACTCTAACCCTAACTCTAACCCTAACTCTAACTCTAACTCTAACTCTAACACTAACTCTCACCCTAACTCTAACTCTAACACTAACACTAACACTAACTCTAACTCTCACCCCAACACTAACACTAACACTAACTCTAACCCTAACACTAACTCTAACACTAACCCTAACCCTAACTCTAACTCTAACTCTAACACTAACACTAACTCTAACCCTAACACTAACTCTAACACTAACACTAACACTAACTCTAACCCTAACTCTAACTAACACTAACACTAACACTAACACTAACACTAACTCTAACCCTAACTCTAACTCTAACACTAACACTAACTCTAACCCTAAAACTAACTCTAACACTAACACTAACCCTAACCCTAACCCTAACTCTAACCCTAACGGTAACTCTAACTCTAACCCTAACTCTAACCCTAACTCTAACTCTGACACTAACACTAACACTAACACTAACACTAACACTAACTCTAACCCTAACACTAACTCTAACACTAACACTAACCCTAACACTAACTCTAACCCTAACTCTAACTCTAACACTTACACTAACACTAACTCTAACTCTCAACCTAACTCTAACTCTAACACTAACACTAACACTAACTCTAACTCTCACCCTAACACTAACACTAACACTAACTCTAACCCTAACTCTAACTCTAACTCTAACACTAACACTAACACTAACACTAACTCTAACTCTCACCCTAACTCTAACTCTAACACTAACACTAACACTAACTCTAACCCTAACACTAACTCTAACACTAACACTAACCCTAACCCTAACTCTAACCCTAACTCTAACACTAACACTTACTCTAACCCTAACTCTAACCCTAACTCTAACACTAACACTAACACTAACACTAACTCTAACTCTAACTCTCACCCTAACACTAACACTAACACTAACTCTAACCCTAACACTAACACTAACACTAACACTAACTCTAACCCTAACTCTAACTCTAACACTAACACTAACACTAACACTAACTCTAACTCTCACCCCAACTCTAACTCTAACACTAACACTAACACTAACCCTAACCCTAACTCTAACCCTAACCCTAACTCTAACACTAACACTTACTCTAACCCTAACTCTAACCCTAACTCTAACTCTAACTCTAACTCAAACCCTAACTCTAACCCTAACTCTAACTCTAACACTAACACTAACTCTAACCCTAACACTAACTCTAACACTAACACTAACCCTAACACTAACTCTAACCCTAACTCTAACCCTAACTCCAACTCTAACACTAACACTAACTCTAACTCTCACCCTAACTCTAACTCTAACACTAACTCTAACTCTCACCCTAACACTAACACTAACACTAACTCTAACTCTAACACTAACCCTAACCCTAACTCTAACACTAACACTTACTCTAACCCTAACTCTAACCCTAACTCTAACTCTAACTCTAACCCTAACTCTAACCCTAACTCTAACTCTAACACTAACACTAACACTAACTCTAACCCTAACACTAATTCTAACACTAACACTAACCCTAACACTAACTCTAACCCTAACTCTAACCCTAACTCTAACTCTAACACTAACTCTCACCCTAACTCTAACACTAACACTAACTCTAACTCTCACCCTAACACTAACACTAACACTAACACTAACTCTAACACTAACTCTAACCCTAACTCTAACTCTCACCCTAACACTAACACTAACTCTAACCCTAACACTAACTCTAACACTAACCCTAACCCTAACCCTAACTCTAACCCTAACTCTAACTCTAACCCTAACTCTAACCCTAACTCTAACCCTAACACTAACTCTAACCCTAACTCTAACTCTAACTCTCACCCTAACACTATCTCTAACACTAACTCTAACACTAACACTAACCCTAACTCTAACCCTAACTCTAACCCTAACACTAACTCTAACCCTAACTCTAACTCTCACCCTAACACTAACACTAACTCTAACCCTAACACTAACTCTAACACTAACCCTAACCCTAACTCTAACCCTAACTCTAACTCTAACCCTAACTCTAACCCTAACTCTAACCCTAACACTAACTCTAACCCTAACTCTAACTCTCACCCTAACACTATCTCTAACACTAACTCTAACACTAACTCTAACCCTAACACTAACTCTAACACTAACACTAACCCTAACCCTAACTCTAACCCTAACCCTAACTCTAACACTAACACTTACTCTAACCCTAACTCTAACCCTAACTCTAACTCTAACACTAACACTAACACTAACTCTCACCCTAACTCTAACTCTAACACTAACACTAACTCTCACCCTAACACTAACACTAACACTAACTCTAACCCTAACACTAACACTAACACTAACACTAACTCTAACCCTAACTCTAACACTAACACTAACTCTAACCCTAACACTAACTCTAACACTAACACTAACACTAACTCTAACCCTAACACTAACTCTAACACTAACACTAACCCTAACACTAACTCTAACCCTAACTCTAACCCTAACTCTAACACTAACACTAACTCTCACCCTAACTTTAACTCTAACACTAACACTAACACTAACTCTAACTCTAACTCTCACTCTAACACTAACACTAACACTAACTCTAACCCTAACATTAACACTAACTCTAACCCTAACCCTAACTCTAACTCTAACACTAACACTAACTCTAACCCTAACACTAACTCTAACTCTAACACTAACACTAACACTAACTCTAACTCTCACCCTAACACTAACACTAACACTAACTCTAACCCTAACACTAACACTAACACTAACTCTAACCCTAACTCTAACTCTAACACTAACACTAACACTAACTCTAACTCTCACCCTAACTCTAACTCTAACACTAACACTAACACTAACACTAACTCTAACCCTAACACTAACTCTAACACTAACACTAACCCTAACCCTAACTCTAACCCTAACCCTAACTCTAACACTAACACTTACTCTAACCCTAACTCTAACCCTAACTCTAACTCTAACTCTAACCCTAACTCTAACCCTAACTCTAACTCTAACACTAACACTAACACTAACACTAACCCTAACACTAACTCTAACACTAACACTAACCCTAACACTAACTCTAACCCTAACTCTAACCCTAACTCTAACACTAACACTTACTCTAACCCTAACTCTAACCCTAACTCTAACACTAACACTAACACTAACTCTAACTCTCACCCTAACACTAACACTAACACTAACTCTAACCCTAACACTAACACTAACACTAACCCTAACTCTAACTCTAACACTAACACTAACACTAACTCTAACTCTCACCCCAACTCTAACTCTAACACTAACACTAACACTAACTCTAAACCTAACACTAACTCTAACACTAACACTAACCCTAACCCTAACTCTAACCCTAACCCTAACTCTAACACTAACACTTACTCTAACCCTAACTCTAACCCTAACTCTAACTCTAACTCTAACTCAAACCCTAACTCTAACCCTAACTCTAACTCTAACACTAACACTAACTCTAACCCTAACACTAACTCTAACACTAACACTAACCCTAACACTAACTCTAACCCTAACTCTAACTCTAACTCTAACTCTAACACTTACACTAACACTAACTCTAACTCTCACCCTAACTCTAACACTAACACTAACTCTAACTTTAACACTAACCCTAACCCTAACACTAACACTTACTCTAACCCTAACTCTAACACTAACACTAACTCTAACTCTCACCCTAACACTAACACTAACACTAACTCTAACCCTAACACTAACACTAACACTAACTCTAACCCTAACTCTAACTCTAACACTAACTCTAACCCTAAAACCTAACTCTAACTAACACTAACACTAACCCTAACCCTAACCCTAACCCTAACTCTAACCCTAACCGTAACACTAACTCTAACCCTAACTCTAACCCTAACTCTAACTCTGACACTTACACTAACACTAACTCTAACCCTAACTCTAACTCTGACACTTACACTAACACTAACACTAACACTAACACTAACCCTAACACTAACTCTAACACTAACACTAACCCTAACACTAACTCTAACCCTAACTCTAACCCTAACTCTAACTCTAACACTTACACTAACACTAACACTAACTCTAACCCTAACTCTAACTCTGACACTAACACTAACACTAACACTAACACTAACCCTAACACTAACTCTAACACTAACACTAACCCTAACACTAACTCTAACCCTAACTCTAACCCTAACTCTAACTCTAACACTTACACTAACACTAACACTAACTCTAACCCTAACTCTAACTCTAACCCTAACTCTAACTCTAACACTTACACTAACACTAACACTAACTCTAACCCTAACTCTAACTCTAACACTAACACTAACACTAACACTAACTCTCACCCTAACTCTAACCCTAACACTAACACTAACACTAACTCTAACCCTAACACTAACTCTAACACTAACACTAACCCTAACCCTAACTCTAACCCTAACTCTAACACTAACACTTACTCTAACCCTAACTCTAACCCTAACTCTAACACTAACACTAACACTAACTCTAACTCTCACCCTAACACTAACACTAACACTAACTCTAACCCTAACACTAACACTAACACTAACTCTAACCCTAACTCTAACACTAACACTAACACTAACTCTAACTCTCACCCCAACTCTAACTCTAACACTAACACTAACACTAACTCTAAACCTAACACTAACTCTAACACTAACACTAACCCTAACCCTAACTCTAACCCTAACCCTAACTCTAACACTTACTCTAACCCTAACTCTAACCCTAACTCTAACTATAACTCTAACTCAAACCCTAACTCTAACCCTAACTCTAACTCTAACACTAACACTAACTCTAACCCTAACACTAACTCTAACACTAACACTAACCCTAACACTAACTCTAACCCTAACTCTAACACTTACACTAACACTAACTCTAACTCTCACCCTAACTCTAACTCTAACACTAACTCTAACTCTCACCCTAACACTAACACTAACACTAACTCTAACTCTAACACTAACCCTAACCCTAACTCTAACACTTACACTTACTCTAACCCTAACTCTAACCCTAACTCTAACTCTAACTCTAACCCTAACTCTAACCCTAACTCTAACTCTAACACTAACACTAACACTAACTCTAACCCTAACACTAATTCTAACACTAACACTAACACTAACCCTAACACTAACTCTAACCCTAACTCTAACCCTAACTCTAACTCTAACTCTAACTCTAACACTAACTCTCACCCTAACTCTAACTCTAACACTAACACTAACACTAACTCTAACTCTCACCCCAACACTAACACTAACACTAACTCTAACCCTAACACTAACTCTAACACTAACCCTAACCCTAACTCTAACTCTAACTCTAACACTAACACTAACTCTAACCCTAACACTAACTCTAACACTAACACTAACACTAACTCTAACCCTAACTCTAACTAACACTAACACTAACACTAACACTAACTCTAACCCTAACTCTAACTCTAACACTAACACTAACTCTAACCCTAAAACTAACTCTAACACTAACACTAACCCTAACCCTAACCCTAACTCTAACCCTAACCGTAACTCTAACTCTAACCCTAACTCTAACCCTAACTCTAACTCTGACACTAACACTAACACTAACACTAACACTAACACTAACACTAACACTAACTCTAACCCTAACACTAACTCTAACACTAACACTAACCCTAACACTAACTCTAACCCTAACTCTAACCCTAACTCTAACTCTAACACTTACACTAACACTAACTCTAACTCTCAACCTAACTCTAACTCTAACACTAACACTAACACTAACTCTAACTCTCACCCTAACACTAACACTAACACTAACTCTAACCCTAACTCTAACCCTAACTCTAACACTAACACTAACACTAACTCTAACTCTAACTCTCACCCTAACACTAACACTAACACTAACTCTAACCCTAACTCTAACCCTAACTCTAACACTAACACTAACACTAACTCTAACTCTAACTCTCACCCTAACACTAACACTAACACTAACTCTAACCCTAACACTAACACTAACACTAACACTAACACTAACTCTAACCCTAACACTAACTCTAACACTAACACTAACCCTAACACTAACTCTAACCCTAACTCTAACCCTAACTCTAACACTAACACTAACTCTCACCCTAACTTTAACTCTAACACTAACACTAACACTAACTCTAACTCTAACTCTCACTCTAACACTAACACTAACACTAACTCTAACCCTAACATTAACACTAACTCTAACCCTAACCCTAACTCTAACTCTAACACTAACACTAACTCTAACCCTAACACTAACTCTAACTCTAACACTAACACTAACACTAACTCTAACTCTCACCCTAACACTAACACTAACACTAACTCTAACCCTAACACTAACACTAACACTAACTCTAACCCTAACTCTAACTCTAACACTAACACTAACACTAACTCTAACTCTCACCCTAACTCTAACTCTAACACTAACACTAACACTAACACTAACTCTAACCCTAACACTAACTCTAACACTAACACTAACCCTAACCCTAACTCTAACCCTAACCCTAACTCTAACACTAACACTTACTCTAACCCTAACTCTAACCCTAACTCTAACTCTAACTCTAACCCTAACTCTAACCCTAACTCTAACTCTAACACTAACACTAACACTAACACTAACCCTAACACTAACTCTAACACTAACACTAACCCTAACACTAACTCTAACCCTAACTCTAACCCTAACTCTAACACTAACACTTACTCTAACCCTAACTCTAACCCTAACTCTAACACTAACACTAACACTAACTCTAACTCTCACCCTAACACTAACACTAACACTAACTCTAACCCTAACACTAACACTAACACTAACCCTAACTCTAACTCTAACACTAACACTAACACTAACTCTAACTCTCACCCCAACTCTAACTCTAACACTAACACTAACACTAACTCTAAACCTAACACTAACTCTAACACTAACACTAACCCTAACCCTAACTCTAACCCTAACCCTAACTCTAACACTAACACTTACTCTAACCCTAACTCTAACCCTAACTCTAACTCTAACTCTAACTCAAACCCTAACTCTAACCCTAACTCTAACTCTAACACTAACACTAACTCTAACCCTAACACTAACTCTAACACTAACACTAACCCTAACACTAACTCTAACCCTAACTCTAACTCTAACTCTAACTCTAACTCTAACACTTACACTAACACTAACTCTAACTCTCACCCTAACTCTAACACTAACACTAACTCTAACTTTAACACTAACCCTAACCCTAACACTAACACTTACTCTAACCCTAACTCTAACACTAACACTAACTCTAACTCTCACCCTAACACTAACACTAACACTAACTCTAACCCTAACACTAACACTAACACTAACTCTAACCCTAACTCTAACTCTAACACTAACTCTAACCCTAACCCTAACTCTAACTAACACTAACACTAACCCTAACCCTAACCCTAACCCTAACTCTAACCCTAACCGTAACACTAACTCTAACCCTAACTCTAACCCTAACTCTAACTCTGACACTTACACTAACACTAACTCTAACCCTAACTCTAACTCTGACACTTACACTAACACTAACACTAACACTAACACTAACCCTAACACTAACTCTAACACTAACACTAACCCTAACACTAACTCTAACCCTAACTCTAACCCTAACTCTAACTCTAACACTTACACTAACACTAACACTAACTCTAACCCTAACTCTAACTCTGACACTAACACTAACACTAACACTAACACTAACCCTAACACTAACTCTAACACTAACACTAACCCTAACACTAACTCTAACCCTAACTCTAACCCTAACTCTAACTCTAACACTTACACTAACACTAACACTAACTCTAACCCTAACTCTAACTCTAACCCTAACTCTAACTCTAACACTTACACTAACACTAACACTAACTCTAACCCTAACTCTAACTCTAACACTAACACTAACACTAACACTAACTCTCACCCTAACTCTAACCCTAACACTAACACTAACACTAACTCTAACCCTAACACTAACTCTAACACTAACACTAACCCTAACCCTAACTCTAACCCTAACTCTAACACTAACACTTACTCTAACCCTAACTCTAACCCTAACTCTAACACTAACACTAACACTAACTCTAACTCTCACCCTAACACTAACACTAACACTAACTCTAACCCTAACACTAACACTAACACTAACTCTAACCCTAACTCTAACACTAACACTAACACTAACTCTAACTCTCACCCCAACTCTAACTCTAACACTAACACTAACACTAACTCTAAACCTAACACTAACTCTAACACTAACACTAACCCTAACCCTAACTCTAACCCTAACCCTAACTCTAACACTTACTCTAACCCTAACTCTAACCCTAACTCTAACTATAACTCTAACTCAAACCCTAACTCTAACCCTAACTCTAACTCTAACACTAACACTAACTCTAACCCTAACACTAACTCTAACACTAACACTAACCCTAACACTAACTCTAACCCTAACTCTAACACTTACACTAACACTAACTCTAACTCTCACCCTAACTCTAACTCTAACACTAACTCTAACTCTCACCCTAACACTAACACTAACACTAACTCTAACTCTAACACTAACCCTAACCCTAACTCTAACACTTACACTTACTCTAACCCTAACTCTAACCCTAACTCTAACTCTAACTCTAACCCTAACTCTAACCCTAACTCTAACTCTAACACTAACACTAACACTAACTCTAACCCTAACACTAATTCTAACACTAACACTAACACTAACCCTAACACTAACTCTAACCCTAACTCTAACCCTAACTCTAACTCTAACTCTAACTCTAACACTAACTCTCACCCTAACTCTAACTCTAACACTAACACTAACACTAACTCTAACTCTCACCCCAACACTAACACTAACACTAACTCTAACCCTAACACTAACTCTAACACTAACCCTAACCCTAACTCTAACTCTAACTCTAACACTAACACTAACTCTAACCCTAACACTAACTCTAACACTAACACTAACACTAACTCTAACCCTAACTCTAACTAACACTAACACTAACACTAACACTAACTCTAACCCTAACTCTAACTCTAACACTAACACTAACTCTAACCCTAAAACTAACTCTAACACTAACACTAACCCTAACCCTAACCCTAACTCTAACCCTAACCGTAACTCTAACTCTAACCCTAACTCTAACCCTAACTCTAACTCTGACACTAACACTAACACTAACACTAACACTAACACTAACACTAACACTAACTCTAACCCTAACACTAACTCTAACACTAACACTAACCCTAACACTAACTCTAACCCTAACTCTAACCCTAACTCTAACTCTAACACTTACACTAACACTAACTCTAACTCTCAACCTAACTCTAACTCTAACACTAACACTAACACTAACTCTAACTCTCACCCTAACACTAACACTAACACTAACTCTAACCCTAACTCTAACCCTAACTCTAACACTAACACTAACACTAACTCTAACTCTAACTCTCACCCTAACACTAACACTAACACTAACTCTAACCCTAACACTAACACTAACACTAACACTAACTCTAACCCTAACTCTAACTCTAACACTAACACTAACACTAACACTAACTCTAACTCTCACCCCAACTCTAACTCTAACACTAACACTAACACTAACTCTAACACTAACACTTACTCTAACCCTAACTCTAACCCTAACTCTAACTCTAACTCTAACTCAAACCCTAACTCTAACCCTAACTCTAACTCTAACACTAACACTAACTCTAACCCTAACACTAACTCTAACACTAACACTAACCCTAACACTAACTCTAACCCTAACTCTAACCCTAACTCCAACTCTAACACTTACACTAACACTAACTCTAACTCTCACCCTAACTCTAACTCTAACACTAACTCTAACTCTCACCCTAACACTAACACTAACACTAACACTAACTCTAACTCTAACACTAACCCTAACCCTAACTCTAACACTAACACTTACTCTAACCCTAACTCTAACCCTAACTCTAACTCTAACTCTAACCCTAACTCTAACCCTAACTCTAACTCTAACACTAACACAAACACTAACTCTAACCCTAACTCTAACTCTAACACTAACTCTCACCCTAACACTAACACTAACACTAACTCTAACTCTCACCCTAACACTAACACTAACACTAACACTAACTCTAACACTAACTCTAACCCTAACTCTAACTCTCACCCTAACACTAACACTAACTCTAACCCTAACACTAACTCTAACACTAACCCTAACCCTAACTCTAACCCTAACTCTAACTCTAACCCTAACTCTAACCCTAACTCTAACCCTAACACTAACACTAACTCTAACCCTAACTCTAACTCTAACTCTCACCCTAACACTATCTCTAACACTAACTCTAACACTAACACTAACCCTAACTCTAACCCTAACTCTAACCCTAACACTAACTCTAACCCTAACTCTAACTCTCACCCTAACACTAACACTAACTCTAACCCTAACACTAACTCTAACACTAACCCTAACCCTAACTCTAACCCTAACTCTAACTCTAACCCTAACTCTAACCCTAACTCTAACCCTAACACTAACTCTAACCCTAACTCTAACTCTCACCCTAACACTATCTCTAACACTAACTCTAACACTAACTCTAACCCTAACACTAACTCTAACACTAACACTAACCCTAACCCTAACTCTAACCCTAACCCTAACTCTAACACTAACACTTACTCTAACCCTAACTCTAACCCTAACTCTAACTCTAACACTAACACTAACACTAACTCTCACCCTAACTCTAACTCTAACACTAACACTAACTCTCACCCTAACACTAACACTAACACTAACTCTAACCCTAACACTAACACTAACACTAACACTAACTCTAACCCTAACTCTAACACTAACACTAACTCTAACCCTAACACTAACTCTAACACTAACACTAACACTAACTCTAACCCTAACACTAACTCTAACACTAACACTAACCCTAACACTAACTCTAACCCTAACTCTAACCCTAACTCTAACACTAACACTAACTCTCACCCTAACTTTAACTCTAACACTAACACTAACACTAACTCTAACTCTAACTCTCACTCTAACACTAACACTAACACTAACTCTAACCCTAACATTAACACTAACTCTAACCCTAACCCTAACTCTAACTCTAACACTAACACTAACTCTAACCCTAACATTAACTCTAACTCTAACACTAACACTAACACTAACTCTAACTCTCACCCTAACACTAACACTAACTCTAACCCTAACACTAACACTAACACTAACTCTAACCCTAACTCTAACTCTAACACTAACACTAACACTAACTCTAACTCTCACCCTAACTCTAACTCTAACACTAACACTAACACTAACACTAACTCTAACCCTAACACTAACTCTAACACTAACACTAACCCTAACCCTAACTCTAACCCTAACCCTAACTCTAACACTAACACTTACTCTAACCCTAACTCTAACCCTAACTCTAACTCTAACTCTAACCCTAACTCTAACCCTAACTCTAACTCTAACACTAACACTAACACTAACACTAACCCTAACACTAACTCTAACACTAACACTAACCCTAACACTAACTCTAACCCTAACTCTAACCCTAACTCTAACACTAACACTAACTCTCACCCTAACTCTAACTCTAACACTAACACTAACACTAACTCTAACTCTCACCCTAACACTAACACTAACACTAACTCTAACCCTAACACTAACAGTAACACTAACTCTAACCCTAACTCTAACTCTAACACTAACACTAACACTAAGTCTAACCCTAACACTAACTCTAACACTAACACTAACACTAACTCTAACCCTAACTCTAACTAACACTAACACTAACACTAACTCTAACCCTAACTCTAACACTAACACTAACACTAACACTAACTCTAACCCTAAAACTAACTCTAACACTAACACTAACACTAACCCTAACCCTAACCCTAACTCTAACCCTAACCGTAACTCTAACTCTAACCCTAACTCTAACCCCAACTCTAACTCTGACACTAACACTAACACTAACACTAACTCTAACCCTAACACTAACACTAACTCTAACTCTAACACTAACACTAACCCTAACACTAACTCTAACCCTAACTCTAACTCTAACACTTACACTAACACTAACTCTAACTCTCAACCTAACTCTAACTCTAACACTAACACTAACACTAACTCTAACTCTCACCCTAACACTAACACTAACACTAACTCTAACCCTAACTCTAACTCTAACACTAACACTAACACTAACTCTAACTCTCACCCTAACTCTAACTCTAACACTAACACTAACACTAACTCTAACCCTAACACTAACTCTAACACTAACACTAACACTAACCCTAACCCTAACTCTAACCCTAACTCTAACACTAACACTTACTCTAACCCTAACTCTAACCCTAACTCTAACACTAACACTAACACTAACTCTAACTCTCACCCTAACACTAACACTAACACTAACTCTAACCCTAACACTAACACTAACACTAACCCTAACTCTAACACTAACACTAACACTAACTCTAACTCTCACCCCAACTCTAACTCTAACACTAACACTAACACTAACTCTAAACCTAACACTAACTCTAACACTAACACTAACCCTAACCCTAACTCTAACCCTAACCCTAACTCTAACACTAACACTTACTCTAACCCTAACTCTAACCCTAACTCTAACTCTAACTCTAACTCAAACCCTAACTCTAACCCTAACTCTAACTCTAACACTAACACTAACTCTAACCCTAACACTAACTCTAACACTAACACTAACCCTAACACTAACTCTAACCCTAACTCTAACTCTAACACTTACACTAACACTAACTCTAACTCTCACCCTAACTCTAACACTAACACTAACTCTAACTTTAACACTAACCCTAACCCTAACACTAACACTTACTCTAACCCTAACTCTAACACTAACACTAACTCTAACTCTAACTCTCACCCTAACACTAACACTAACACTAACTCTAACTCTAACCCTAACACTAACACTAACTCTAACCCTAACTCTAACTCTAACACTAACTCTAACCCTAACACTAACTCTAACACTAACACTAACACTAACTCTAACCCTAACCCTAACTCTAACTAACACTAACACTAACACTAACCCTAACCCTAACCCTAACTCTAACCCTAACCGTAACACTAACTCTAACCCTAACTCTAACCCTAACTCTAACTCTGACACTAACACTAACACTAACACTAACACTAACACTAACCCTAACACTAACTCTAACACTAACACTAACCCTAACACTAACTCTAACCCTAACTCTACCCCTAACTCTAACTCTAACACTTACACTAACACTAACACTAACACTAACTCTAACCCTAACTCTAACTCTGACACTAACACTAACACTAACACTAACACTAACACTAACCCTAACACTAACTCTAACACTAACACTAACCCTAACACTAACTCTAACCCTAACTCTAACCCTAACTCTAACTCTAACACTTACACTAACACTAACACTAACTCTAACCCTAACTCTAACTCTAACCCTAACTCTAACTCTAACACTTACACTAACACTAACACTAACACTAACTCTAACCCTAACTCTAACTCTAACACTAACACTAACACTAACTCTCACCCTAACTCTAACTCTAACACTAACACTAACACTAACACTAACTCTAACCCTAACACTAACACTAACTCTAACACTAACACTAACCCTAACCCTAACTCTAACCCTAACTCTAACACTAACACTTACTCTAACCCTAACTCTAACCCTAACTCTAACACTAACACTAACACTAACTCTAACTCTCACCCTAACACTAACATTAACACTAACTCTAACCCTAACACTAACACTAACACTAACTCTAACCCTAACTCTAACACTAACACTAACACTAACTCTAACTCTCACCCCAACTCTAACTCTAACACTAACACTAACACTAACTCTAAACCTAACACTAACTCTAACACTAACACTAACACTAACCCTAACTCTAACTCTAACCCTAACCCTAACCCTAACTCTAACACTAACACTTACTCTAACCCTAACTCTAACCCTAACTCTAACTATAACTCTAACTCAAACCCTAACTCTAACCCTAACTCTAACTCTAACACTAACACTAACCCTAACACTAACTCTAACACTAACACTAACCCTAACACTAACTCTAACCCTAACTCTAACTCTAACACTTACACTAACACTAACTCTAACTCTCACCCTAACTCTAACTCTAACACTAACTCTAACTCTCACCCTAACACTAACACTAACTCTAACACTAACCCTAACCCTAACTCTAACACTTACACTTACTCTAACCCTAACTCTAACCCTAACTCTAACTCTAACTCTAACCCTAACTCTAACCCTAACTCTAACTCTAACACTAACACTAACACTAACTCTAACCCTAACACTAATTCTAACACTAACACTAACCCTAACACTAACTCTAACCCTAACTCTAACCCTAACTCTAACTCTAACTCTAACTCTAACACTAACTCTCACCCTAACTCTAACTCTAACACTAACACTAACACTAACTCTAACTCTCACCCCAACACTAACACTAACACTAACTCTAACCCTAACACTAACTCTAACACTAACCCTAACCCTAACTCTAACTCTAACTCTAACACTAACACTAACTCTAACCCTAACACTAACTCTAACACTAACACTAACACTAACTCTAACCCTAACTCTAACTAACACTAACACTAACACTAACACTAACACTAACTCTAACCCTAACTCTAACTCTAACACTAACACTAACTCTAACCCTAAAACTAAAACTAACTCTAACACTAACACTAACCCTAACCCTAACCCTAACTCTAACCCTAACCGTAACTCTAACTCTAACCCTAACTCTAACCCTAACTCTAACTCTGACACTAACACTAACACTAACACTAACACTAACTCTAACCCTAACACTAACTCTAACACTAACACTAACCCTAACACTAACTCTAACCCTAACTCTAACCCTAACTCTAACTCTAACACTTACACTAACACTAACTCTAACTCTCAACCTAACTCTAACTCTAACACTAACACTAACACTAACTCTAACTCTCACCCTAACACTAACACTAACACTAACTCTAACCCTAACTCTAACTCTAACTCTAACACTAACACTAACACTAACTCTAACTCTCACCCTAACTCTAACTCTAACACTAACACTAACACTAACTCTAACCCTAACACTAACTCTAACACTAACACTAACCCTAACCCTAACTCTAACCCTAACTCTAACACTAACACTTACTCTAACCCTAACTCTAACCCTAACTCTAACACTAACACTAACACTAACTCTAACTCTAACTCTCACCCTAACACTAACACTAACACTAACACTAACTCTAACCCTAACACTAACACTAACACTAACTCTAACCCTAACTCTAACTCTAACACTAACACTAACACTAACTCTAACTCTCACCCCAACTCTAACTCTAACACTAACACTAACACTAACTCTAAACCTAACACTAACTCTAACACTAACACTAACCCTAACCCTAACTCTAACCCTAACCCTAACTCTAACACTAACACTTACTCTAACCCTAACTCTAACCCTAACTCTAACTCTAACTCTAACTCTAACTCAAACCCTAACTCTAACCCTAACTCTAACTCTAACACTAACACTAACTCTAACCCTAACACTAACTCTAACACTAACACTAACCCTAACACTAACTCTAACCCTAACTCTAACCCTAACTCCAACTCTAACACTTACACTAACACTAACTCTAACTCTCACCCTAACTCTAACTCTAACACTAACTCTCACCCTAACACTAACACTAACACTAACTCTAACTCTAACACTAACCCTAACCCTAACTCTAACACTAACACTTACTCTAACCCTAACTCTAACCCTAACTCTAACTCTAACTCTAACCCTAACTCTAACCCTAACTCTAACTCTAACACTAACACTAACACTAACTCTAACCCTAACACTAATTCTAACACTAACACTAACCCTAACACTAACTCTAACCCTAACTCTAACCCTAACTCTAACTCTAACACTAACTCTCACCCTAACTCTAACTCTAACACTAACACTAACACTAACTCTAACTCTCACCCTAACACTAACACTAACACTAACTCTAACCCTAACACTAACTCTAACACTAACCCTAACCCTAACTCTAACCCTAACTCTAACCCTAACACTAACTCTAACCCTAACTCTAACTCTAACTCTCACCCTAACACTAACACTAACTCTAACCCTAACACTAACTCTAACACTAACCCTAACCCTAACTCTAACCCTAACTCTAACTCTAACCCTAACTCTAACCCTAACTCTAACCCTAACACTAACTCTAACCCTAACTCTAACTCTAACTCTAACTCTCACCCTAACACTATCTCTAACACTAACTCTAACACTAACACTAACACTAACCCTAACTCTAACACTAACACTAACACTAACCCTAACACTAACTCTAACTCTAACCCTAACTCTAACTCTAACTCTAACACTAACACTAACTCTAAACCTAACTCTAACTCTAACCCTAACTCTAACACTAACACTTACTCTAACCCTAACTCTAACCCTAACTCTAACACTAACACTAACACTAACTCTAACTCTCACCCTAACACTAACACTAACACTAACTCTAACCCTAACACTAACACTAACACTAACTCTAACCCTAACTCTAACTCTAACACTAACACTAACACTAACTCTAACTCTCACACCAACTCTAACTCTAACACTAACACTAACACTAACTCTAAACCTAACACTAACTCTAACACTAACACTAACCCTAACCCTAACTCTAACCCTAACCCTAACTCTAACACTAACACTTACTCTAACCCTAACTCTAACCCTAACTCTAACTCTAACTCTAACTCAAACCCTAACTCTAACCCTAACTCTAACTCTAACACTAACACTAACTCTAACCCTAACACTAACTCTAACACTAACACTAACCCTAACACTAACTCTAACCCTAACTCTAACCCTAACTCTAACTCTAACACTTACACTAACACTAACTCTAACTCTCACCCTAACTCTAACTCTAACACTAACTCTAACTCTCACCCTAACACTAACACTAACACTAACACTAACTCTAACTCTAACTCTAACACTAACCCTAACCCTAACTCTAACACTAACACTTACTCTAACCCTAACTCTAACCCTAACTCTAACTCTAACTCTAACCCTAACTCTAACCCTAACTCTAACTCTAACACTAACACTAACACTAACTCTAACCCTAACACTAATTCTAACACTAACACTAACCCTAACACTAACTCTAACCCTAACTCTAACCCTAACTCTAACTCTAACACTAACTCTCACCCTAACTCTAACACTAACACTAACTCTAACTCTCACCCTAACACTAACACTAACACTAACTCTAACCCTAACACTAACTCTAACACTAACCCTAACCCTAACTCTAACTCTAACTCTAACACTAACACTAACTCTAACCCTAACACTAACTCTAACACTAACACTAACACTAACACTAACTCTAACCCTAACTCTAACTAACACTAACACTAACACTAACACTAACACTAACTCTAACCCTAACTCTAACTCTAACACTAACACTAACTCTAACCCTAAAACTAACTCTAACACTAACACTAACACTAACCCTAACCCTAACCCTAACTCTAACCCTAACCGTAACTCTAACTCTAACCCTAACTCTAACCCTAACTCTAACTCTGACACTAACACTAACACTAACACTAACACTAACTCTAACCCTAACACTAACTCTAACACTAACACTAACCCTAACACTAACTCTAACCCTAACTCTAACCCTAACTCTAACTCTAACACTTACACTAACACTAACTCTAACTCTCAACCTAACTCTAACTCTAACACTAACACTAACACTAACACTAACTCTAACTCTCACCCTAACACTAACACTAACACTAACTCTAACCCTAACTCTAACTCTAACACTAACACTAACACTAACTCTAACTCTCACCCCAACTCTAACTCTAACACTAACACTAACTCTAACCCTAACACTAACTCCAACACTAACACTAACCCTAACCCTAACTCTAACCCTAACTCTAACACTAACACTTACTCTAACCCTAACTCTAACCCTAACTCTAACACTAACACTAACACTAACTCTAACTCTCACCCTAACACTAACACTAACACTAACTCTAACCCTAACACTAACACTAACACTAACTCTAACCCTAACTCTAACTCTAACACTAACACTAACTCTAACTCTCACCCCAACTCTAACTCTAACACTAACACTAACACTAACTCTAAACCTAACACTAACTCTAACACTAACACTAACCCTAACTCTAACCCTAACTCTAACTCTAACTCTAACTCAAACCCTAACTCTAACCCTAACTCTAACTCTAACACTAACACTAACTCTAACCCTAACACTAACTCTAACACTAACACTAACCCTAACACTAACTCTAACCCTAACTCTAACCCTAACTCTAACTCTAACACTTACACTAACACTAACTCTAACTCTCACCCTAACTCTAACTCTAACACTAACTCTAACTCTCACCCTAACACTAACACTAACACTAACTCTAACTCTAACACTAACCCTAACCCTAACTCTAACACTAACACTTACTCTAACCCTAACTCTAACCCTAACTCTAACTCTAACTCTAACCCTAACTCTAACCCTAACTCTAACTCTAACACTAACACTAACACTAACTCTAACCCTAACACTAATTCTAACACTAACACTAACCCTAACACTAACTCTCACCCTAACACTAACACTAACACTAACTCTAACCCTAACACTAACTCTAACACTAACCCTAACCCTAACTCTAACCCTAACTCTAACCCTAACACTAACTCTAACCCTAACTCTAACTCTAACTCTCACCCTAACACTAACACTAACTCTAACCCTAACACTAACTCTAACACTAACCCTAACCCTAACTCTAACCCTAACTCTAACTCTAACCCTAACTCTAACCCTAACTCTAACCCTAACACTAACTCTAACCCAAACTCTAACTCTAACTCTCACCCTAACACTATCTCTAACACTAACTCTAACACTAACACTAACACTAACCCTAACTCTAACACTAACACTAACACTAACCCTAACACTAACTCTAACTCTAACCCTAACTCTAACTCTAACTCTAACACTAACACTAACTCTAAACCTAACTCTAACTCTAACCCTAACTCTAACACTAACACTTACTCTAACCCTAACTCTAACCCTAACTCTAACACTAACACTAACACTAACTCTAACTCTCACCCTAACACTAACACTAACACTAACTCTAACCCTAACACTAACACTAACACTAACTCTAACCCTAACTCTAACTCTAACACTAACACTAACACTAACTCTAACTCTCACCCCAACTCTAACTCTAACACTAACACTAACACTAACTCTAAACCTAACACTAACTCTAACACTAACACTAACCCTAACCCTAACTCTAACCCTAACCCTAACTCTAACACTAACACTTACTCTAACCCTAACTCTAACCCTAACTCTAACTCTAACTCTAACTCAAACCCTAACTCTAACCCTAACTCTAACTCTAACACTAACACTAACTCTAACCCTAACACTAACTCTAACACTAACACTAACCCTAACACTAACTCTAACCCTAACTCTAACCCTAACTCTAACTCTAACACTTACACTAACACTAACTCTAACTCTCACCCTAACTCTAACTCTAACACTAACTCTAACTCTCACCCTAACACTAACACTAACACTAACACTAACTCTAACTCTAACTCTAACACTAACCCTAACCCTAACTCTAACACTAACACTTACTCTAACCCTAACTCTAACCCTAACTCTAACTCTAACTCTAACCCTAACTCTAACCCTAACTCTAACTCTAACACTAACACTAACACTAACTCTAACCCTAACACTAATTCTAACACTAACACTAACCCTAACACTAACTCTAACCCTAACTCTAACCCTAACTCTAACTCTAACACTAACTCTCACCCTAACTCTAACTCTAACACTAACACTAACTCTAACTCTCACCCTAACACTAACACTAACACTAACTCTAACCCTAACACTAACTCTAACACTAACCCTAACCCTAACTCTAACTCTAACTCTAACACTAACACTAACTCTAACCCTAACACTAACTCTAACACTAACACTAACACTAACACTAACTCTAACCCTAACTCTAACTAACACTAACACTAACACTAACACTAACTCTAACCCTAACTCTAACTCTAACACTAACACTAACTCTAACCCTAAAACTAACTCTAACACTAACACTAACACTAACCCTAACCCTAACCCTAACTCTAACCCTAACCGTAACTCTAACTCTAACCCTAACTCTAACCCTAACTCTAACTCTGACACTAACACTAACACTAACACTAACACTAACTCTAACCCTAACACTAACTCTAACACTAACACTAACCCTAACACTAACTCTAACCCTAACTCTAACCCTAACTCTAACTCTAACACTTACACTAACACTAACTCTAACTCTCAACCTAACTCTAACTCTAACACTAACACTAACACTAACACTAACTCTAACTCTCACCCTAACACTAACACTAACACTAACTCTAACCCTAACTCTAACTCTAACACTAACACTAACACTAACTCTAACTCTCACCCCAACTCTAACTCTAACACTAACACTAACTCTAACCCTAACACTAACTCCAACACTAACACTAACCCTAACCCTAACTCTAACCCTAACTCTAACACTAACACTTACTCTAACCCTAACTCTAACCCTAACTCTAACACTAACACTAACACTAACTCTAACTCTCACCCTAACACTAACACTAACACTAACTCTAACCCTAACACTAACACTAACACTAACTCTAACCCTAACTCTAACTCTAACACTAACACTAACTCTAACTCTCACCCCAACTCTAACTCTAACACTAACACTAACACTAACTCTAAACCTAACACTAACTCTAACACTAACACTAACCCTAACTCTAACCCTAACTCTAACTCTAACTCTAACTCAAACCCTAACTCTAACCCTAACTCTAACTCTAACACTAACACTAACTCTAACCCTAACACTAACTCTAACACTAACACTAACCCTAACACTAACTCTAACCCTAACTCTAACCCTAACTCTAACTCTAACACTTACACTAACACTAACTCTAACTCTCACCCTAACTCTAACTCTAACACTAACTCTAACTCTCACCCTAACACTAACACTAACACTAACTCTAACTCTAACACTAACCCTAACCCTAACTCTAACACTAACACTTACTCTAACCCTAACTCTAACCCTAACTCTAACTCTAACTCTAACCCTAACTCTAACCCTAACTCTAACTCTAACACTAACACTAACACTAACTCTAACCCTAACACTAATTCTAACACTAACACTAACCCTAACACTAACTCTAACCCTAACTCTAACCCTAACTCTAACTCTAACACTAACTCTAACTCTAACTCTAACTCTAACACTAACACTAACACTAACACTAACTCTAACCCTAACACTAACTCTAACACTAACCCTAACTCTAACCCTAACTCTAACCCTAACACTAACTCTAACCCTAACTCTAACTCTCACCCTAACACTAACTCTAACACTAACACTAACACTAACACTAACCCTAACTCTAACTCTAACCCTAACTCTAACCCTAACTCTAACCCTAACACTAACTCTAACCCTAACTCTAACTCTAACTCTCACCCTAACACTATCTCTAACACTAACTCTAACACTAAAACTAACACTAACCCTAACTCTAACACTAACACTAACACTAACACTAACCCTAACACTAACTCTAACTCTAACCCTAACTCTAACTCTAACACTAACACTAACACTAACTCTAAACCTAACTCTAACTCTAACACTAACACTAACACTAACACTAACACTAACTCTAACCCTAACTCTAACTCTAACACTAACACTAACTCAAACCCTAACACTAACTCTAACACTAACCCTAACCCTAACCCTAACTCTAACCCTAACCCTAACTCTAACTCTAACTCTAACCCTAACTCTAACACTAACACCAACACTAACTCTACCCCTAACACTAACTCTAACACTAACCCTAACACTAACTCTAACCCTAACTCTAACCCTAACTCTAACCCTAACTCTAACTCTAACACTAACACTATCACTAACTCTAACTCTCACCCTAACTCTAACTCTAACACTAACACTAACACTAACACTAAATCTAACTCTCACCCTCACCCTAACACTAACACTAACACTAACTCTAACCCTAACACTAACACTAACACTAACTCTAACCCTAACTCTAACTCTAACACTAACACTAACACTAACTCTCACCCTAACTCTAACTCTAACACTAACACTAACTCTAACCCTAACACTAACTCTAACACTAACACTAACCCTAACCCTAACTCTAACCCTAACCCTAACCCTAACCCTAACTCTAACACTAACACTTACTCTAACCCTAACTCTAACCCTAACTCTAACTCTAACTCTAACCCTAACTCTAACCCTAACTCTAACACTAACACTAACTCTAACCCTAAAACTAACTCTAACACTAACACTAACACTAACCCTAACCCTAACCCTAACTCTAACCCTAACCGTAACTCTAACTCTAACCCTAACTCTAACCCTAACTCTAACTCTGACACTAACACTAACACTAACACTAACACTAACACTAACTCTAACCCTAACACTAACTCTAACACTAACACTAACCCTAACACTAACTCTAACCCTAACTCTAACCCTAACTCTAACTCTAACACTTACACTAACACTAACTCTAACTCTCAACCTAACTCTAACTCTAACACTAACACTAACACTAACACTAACTCTAACTCTCACCCTAACACTAACACTAACACTAACTCTAACCCTAACTCTAACTCTAACACTAACACTAACACTAACTCTAACTCTCACCCCAACTCTAACTCTAACACTAACACTAACTCTAACCCTAACACTAACTCTAACACTAACACTAACCCTAACCCTAACTCTAACCCTAACTCTAACACTAACACTTACTCTAACCCTAACTCTAACCCTAACTCTAACACTAACACTAACACTAACACTAACTCTAACTCTCACCCTAACACTAACACTAACTCTAACCCTAACAGTAACACTAATACTAACTCTAACCCTAACTCTAACTCTAACACTAACACTAACTCTAACTCTCACCCCAACTCTAACTCTAACACTAACACTAACACTAACTCTAAACCTAACACTAACTCTAACACTAACACTAACCCTAACTCTAACCCTAACCCTAACTCTAACACTAACACTTACTCTAACCCTAACTCTAACCCTAACTCTAACTCTAACTCTAACTCAAACCCTAACTCTAACCCTAACACTAACTCTAACACTAACACTAACTCTAACCCTAACACTAACTCTAACACTAACACTAACCCTAACACTAACTCTAACCCTAACTCTAACCCTAACTCTAACTCTAACACTTACACTAACACTAACTCTAACTCTCACCCTAACTCTAACTCTAACACTAACTCTAACTCTCACCCTAACACTAACACTAACACTAACTCTAACTCTAACACTAACCCTAACCCTAACTCTAACACTAACACTTACTCTAACCCTAACTCTAACCCTAACTCTAACTCTAACTCTAACCCTAACTCTAACCCTAACTCTAACTCTAACACTAACACTAACACTAACTCTAACCCTAACACTAATTCTAACACTAACACTAACCCTAACACTAACTCTAACCCTAACTCTAACCCTAACTCTAACTCTAACACTAACTCTAACCCTAACTCTAACTCTAACACTAACACTAACACTAACACTAACTCTAACCCTAACACTAACTCTAACACTAACCCTAACCCTAACCCTAACTCTAACCCTAACTCTAACCCTAACACTAACTCTAACCCTAACTCTAACTCTCACCCTAACACTAACTCTAACACTAACACTAACACTAACACTAACCCTAACCCTAACTCTAACTCTAACCCTAACTCTAACCCTAACTCTAACCCTAACCCTAACCCTAACCCTAACTCTAACACTAACACTTACTCTAACCCTAACTCTAACCCTAACTCTAACTCTAACTCTAACCCTAACTCTAACCCTAACTCTAACACTAACACTAACTCTAACCCTAAAACTAACTCTAACACTAACACTAACACTAACCCTAACCCTAACTCTAACCCTAACCGTAACTCTAACTCTAACCCTAACTCTAACCCTAACTCTAACTCTGACACTAACACTAACACTAACACTAACACTAACTCTAACCCTAACACTAACTCTAACACTAACACTAACCCTAACACTAACTCTAACCCTAACTCTAACCCTAACTCTAACTCTAACACTTACACTAACACTAACTCTAACTCTCAACCTAACTCTAACTCTAACACTAACACTAACACTAACACTAACACTAACTCTAACTCTCACCCTAACACTAACACTAACACTAACTCTAACCCTAACTCTAACTCTAACACTAACACTAACACTAACTCTAACTCTCACCCCAACTCTAACTCTAACACTAACACTAACTCTAACCCTAACACTAACTCTAACACTAACACTAACCCTAACCCTAACTCTAACCCTAACTCTAACACTAACACTTACTCTAACCCTAACTCTAACCCTAACTCTAACACTAACACTAACACTAACACTAACTCTAACTCTCACCCTAACACTAACACTAACACTAACTCTAACCCTAACAGTAACACTAATACTAACTCTAACCCTAACTCTAACTCTAACACTAACACTAACTCTAACTCTCACCCCAACTCTAACTCTAACACTAACACTAACACTAACTCTAAACCTAACACTAACTCTAACACTAACACTAACCCTAACTCTAACCCTAACCCTAACTCTAACACTAACACTTACTCTAACCCTAACTCTAACCCTAACTCTAACTCTAACTCTAACTCAAACCCTAACTCTAACCCTAACACTAACTCTAACACTAACACTAACTCTAACCCTAACACTAACTCTAACACTAACACTAACCCTAACACTAACTCTAACCCTAACTCTAACCCTAACTCTAACTCTAACACTTACACTAACACTAACTCTAACTCTCACCCTAACTCTAACTCTAACACTAACTCTAACTCTCACCCTAACACTAACACTAACACTAACACTAACTCTAACTCTCACCCTAACACTAACACTAACACTAACACTAACTCTAACTCTAACACTAACCCTAACCCTAACTCTAACACTAACACTTACTCTAACCCTAACTCTAACCCTAACTCTAACTCTAACTCTAACCCTAACTCTAACCCTAACTCTAACTCTAACACTAACACTAACACTAACTCTAACCCTAACACTAATTCTAACACTAACACTAACCCTAACACTAACTCTAACCCTAACTCTAACCCTAACTCTAACTCTAACACTAACTCTAACCCTAACTCTAACTCTAACACTAACACTAACACTAACACTAACACTAACTCTAACCCTAACACTAACTCTAACACTAACCCTAACCCTAACTCTAACCCTAACTCTAACCCTAACACTAACTCTAACCCTAACTCTAACTCTCACCCTAACACTAACTCTAACACTAACACTAACACTAACACTAACCCTAACTCTAACTCTAACCCTAACTCTAACCCTAACTCTAACCCTAACACTAACTCTAACCCTAACTCTAACTCTAACTCTCACCCTAACACTATCTCTAACACTAACTCTAACACTAACACTAACACTAACCCTAACTCTAACACTAACACTAACACTAACCCTAACACTAACTCTAACTCTAACCCTAACTCTAACTCTAACACTAACACTAACACTAACTCTAAACCTAACTCTAACTCTAACACTAACACTAACACTAACACTAACACTAACACTAACTCTAACCCTAACTCTAACTCTAACACTAACACTAACTCAAACCCTAACACTAACTCTAACACTAACCCTAACCCTAACCCTAACTCTAACCCTAACCCTAACTCTAACTCTAACTCTAACCCTAACTCTAACTCTAACACTAACACCAACACTAACTCTAACCCTAACACTAACTCTAACACTAACCCTAACACTAACTCTAACCCTAACTCTAACCCTAACTCTAACCCTAACTCTAACTCTAACACTAACACTAACACTAACTCTAACTCTCACCCTAACTCTAACTCTAACACTAACACTAACACTAACACTAAATCTAACTCTCACCCTAACACTAACACTAACACTAACTCTAACCCTAACACTAACACTAACACTAACTCTAACCCTAACTCTAACTCTAACACTAACACTAACACTAACTCTCACCCTAACTCTAACTCTAACACTAACACTAACTCTAACCCTAACACTAACTCTAACACTAACACTAACCCTAACCCTAACTCTAACCCTAACCCTAACCCTAACCCTAACCCTAACCCTAACCCTAACTCTAACACTAACACTTACTCTAACCCTAACTCTAACCCTAACTCTAACTCTAACTCTAACCCTAACTCTAACACTAACACTAACTCTCACCCTAACTCTAACTCTAACACTAACACTAACACTAACACTAACTCTAACCCTAACACTAACTCTAACACTAACACTAACCCTAACACTAACTCTAACCCTAACTCTAACGCTAACTCTAACTCTAACACTAACACTAACACTAACTCTAACTCTCACCCTAACTCTAACTCTAACTCTAACACTAACACTAACACTAACTCTAACCCTAACACTAACTCTAACACTAACCCTAACACTAACTCTAACCCTAACTCTAACGCTAACTCTAACTCTAACACTAACACTAACACTAACTCTAACTCTCACCCTAACTCTAACTCTAACACTAACACTAACACTAACACTAACTCTAACTCTCACCCTAACACTAATACTAACACTAACTCTAACCCTAACACTAACACTAACACTAACTCTAACCCTAACTCTAACTCTAACACTAACACTAACACTAACACTAACTCTAACCCTAACTCTAACTCTAACACTAACACTAACACTAACTCTAACTCTCACCCTAACTCTAACTCTAACACTAACACTAACCCTAACACTAACTCTAACACTAACACTTACTCTAACCCTAACTCTAACCCTAACTCTAACTCTAACTCTAACCCTAACTCTAACCCTAACTCTAACTCTAACACTAACACTAACACTAACTCTAACCCTAACACTAACACTAACACTAACCCTAACACTAACTCTAACCCTAACTCTAACCCTAACTCTAACACTAACACTAACTCTCACCCTAACTCTAACTCTAACACTAACACTAACTCTAACTCTCACCCTAACACTAACACTAACACTAACTCTAACCCTAACACTAACATTAACTCTAACTCACACCCTAACACTAACACTAACACTAACTCTAACCCTAACACTAACACTAACACTAACTCTAACCCTAACTCTAACTCTAACACTAACACTAACACTAACACTAACTCTAACTCTCACCCTAACTCTAACTCTAACACTAACACTAACACTAACACTAACTCTAACTCTAACACTAACCCTAACTAACACTAACACTTACTCTAACCCTAACTCTAACCCTAACTCTAACTCTAACCCTAACTCTAACCCTAACTCTAACACTAACACTAACACTAACTCTAACCCTAACAATAACTCTAACACTAACACTAACCCTAACACTAACTCTAACCCTAACACTAACACTAACTCTCACCCTAACTCTCACCCTAACACTAAAACTAACACTAACTCTAACCCTAACACTAACACTAACACTAACTCTAACCCTAACTCTAACTCTAACACTAACACTAACACTAACACTAACTCTAACTCTCACCCTAACTCTAACTCTAACACTAACACTAACTCTAACCCTAACACTAACTCTAACTCTAACCCTAACTCTAACGCTAACTCTAACTCTAACACTAACACTAACACTAACTCTAACTCTCACCCTAACTCTAACTCTAACTCTAACACTAACACTAACACTAACTCTAACCCTAACACTAACTCTAACACTAACACTAACCCTAACACTAACTCTAACCCTAACTCTAACGCTAACTCTAACTCTAACACTAACACTAACACTAACTCTAACTCTCACCCTAACTCTAACTCTAACACTAACACTAACACTAACACTAACACTAACACTAACTCTAACTCTCACCCTAACTCTAACACTAACACTAACACTAACTCTAACTCTCACTCTAACTCTAACTCTAACACTAACACTAACACTAACACTAACACTAACACTAACTCTAACCCTAACACTAACTCTAACACTAACACTAACACTAACCCTAACCCTAACCCTAACTCTAACCCTAACCCTAACCCTAACTCTAACACTAACACTTACTCTAACCCTAACTCTAACCCTAACTCTAACTCTAACCCTAACTCTAACCCTAACTCTAACTCTAACACTAACACTAACACTAAGTCTAACTCTAACACTAACTCTAACACTAACACTAACCCTAACACTAACTCTAACCCTAACTCTAACCCTAACTCTAACACTAACACTAACTCTCACCCTAACTCTAACTCTAACACTAACACTAACACTAACACTAACACTAACTCTAACTCTCACCCTAACACTAACACTAACACTAACTCTCACCCTAACACTAACACTAACACTAACTCTAACCCTAACACTAACACTAACACTAACTCTAACCCTAACTCTAACTCTAACACTAACACTAACACTAACTCTAACTCTCACCCTAACTCTAACTCTAACACTAACACTAACACTAACCCTAACACTAACTCTAACACTAACACTTACTCTAACCCTAACTCTAACCCTAACTCTAACTCTAACTCTAACCCTAACTCTAACCCTAACTCTAACTCTAACACTAACACTAACACTAACTCTAACCCTAACACTAACACTAACTCTAACACTAACACTAACCCTAACACTAACTCTAACCCTAACTCTAACCCTAACTCTAACACTAACACTAACTCTCACCCTAACTCTAACTCTAACACTAACACTAACTCTAACTCTCACCCTAACACTAACACTAACACTAACTCTAACCCTAACACTAACACTAACTCTAACTCTCACCCTAACACTAACACTAACACTAACTCTAACCCTAACACTAACACTAACTCTAACCCTAACTCTAACTCTAACACTAACACTAACACTAACTCTAACTCTAACTCTCACCCTAACTCTAACTCTAACACTAACACTAACACTAACACTAACTCTAACTCTAACACTAACACTAACCCTAACCCTAACCCTAACCCTAACTCTAACCCTAACCCTAACTAACACTAACACTTACTCTAACCCTAACTCTAACCCTAACTCTAACTCTAACTCTAACCCTAAATCTAACCCTAACTCTAACTCTAACACTAACACTAACACTAACTCTAACCCTAACAATAACTCTAACACTAACACTAACACTAACCCTAACACTAACTCTAACCCTAACTCTAACACTAACTCTCACCCTAACTCTCACCCTAACACTAAAACTAACACTAACTCTAACCCTAACACTAACACTAACACTAACTCTAACCCTAACTCTAACTCTAACTCTAACACTAACACTAACACTAACACTAACACTAACACTAACACTAACACTAACTCTAACTCTCACCCTAACTCTAACTCCAACACTAACACTAACACTAACTCTAACCCTAACACTAACCCTAACACTAACACTAACCCTAACCCTAACTCTAACACTAACACTTACTCTAACCCTAACTCTAACCCTAACTCTAACTCTAACTCTAACCCTAACCCTAACTCTAACCCTAACTCTAACTCTAACCCTAACCCTAACTCTAACCCTAACCCTAACCCTAACTCTAACACTAACACTTACTCTAACCCTAACTCTAACCCTAACTCTAACTCTAACTCTAACCCTAACTCTAACCCTAACTCTAACTCTAACTCTAACACTAACACTAAGTCTAACCCTAACACTAACTCTAACACTAACACTAACCCTAACACTAACTCTAACCCTAACTCTAACCCTAACTCTAACCCTAACTCTAACTCTAACACTAACACTAAGTCTAACCCTAACACTAACTCTAACACTAACACTAACCCTAACACTAACTCTAACACTAACCCTAACCCTAACTCTAACCCTAACCTTAACTCTAACACTAACACTTACTCTAACCTTAACTCTAACCCTAACTCTAACTCTAACCCTAACTCTAACCCTAACTCTAACTCTAACACTAACACTAACACTAACTCTAACCCTAACACTAACTCTAACACTAACACTAACCCTAACACTAACTCTAACCCTAACTCTAACCCTAACTCTAACACTAACACTAACTCTCACCCTAACTCTAACTCTAACACTAACACTAACTCTAACTCTCACCCTAACACTAACACTAACACTAACACTAACTCTAACTCTAACACTAACACTAAGTCTAACCCTAACACTAACTCTAACACTAACACTAACCCTAACACTAACTCTAACACTAACCCTAACCCTAACTCTAACCCTAACCTTAACTCTAACACTAACACTTACTCTAACCCTAACTCTAACCCTAACTCTAACTCTAACCCTAACTCTAACCCTAACTCTAACTCTAACACTAACACTAACACTAACTCTAACCCTAACACTAACTCTAACACTAACACTAACCCTAACACTAACTCTAACCCTAACTCTAACCCTAACTCTAACACTAACACTAACTCTCACCCTAACTCTAACTCTAACACTAACACTAACTCTAACTCTCACCCTAACACTAACACTAACACTAACACTAACACTAACTCTAACCCTAACACTAACACTAACTCTAACTCTCACCCTAACACTAACACTAACTCTAACCCTAACACTAACACTAACTCTAACCCTAACTCTAACTCTAACACTAACACTAACACTAACTCTAACTCTCACCCTAACTCTAACTCTAACACTAACACTAACACTAACACTAACACTAACACTAACTCTAACTCTAACACTAACACTAACTCTAACTCTCACCCTAACACTAACACTAACACTAACACTAACTCTAACCCTAACACTAACACTAACACTAACTCTAACTCTCACCCTAACACTAACACTAACACTAACCCTAACACTAACTCTAACCCTAACTCTAACCCTAACTCTAACACTAACACTAACTCTCACCCTAACTCTAACTCTAACACTAACACTAACTCTAACTCTCACCCTAACACTAACACTAACACTAACACTAACTCTAACCCTAACACTAACACTAACTCTAACTCTCACCCTAACACTAACACTAACACTAACTCTAACCCTAACACTAACACTAACTCTAACCCTAACTCTAACACTAACACTAACACTAACTCTAACTCTAACCCTAACTCTAACCCTAACTCTAACACTAACACTAACTCTCACCCTAACTCTAACTCTAACACTAACACTAACTCTAACTCTCACCCTAACACTAACACTAACACTAACACTAACTCTAACCCTAACACTAACACTAACTCTAACTCTCACCCTAACACTAACACTAACACTAACTCTAACCCTAACACTAACACTAACTCTAACCCTAACTCTAACTCTAACACTAACACTAACTCTAACTCTCACCCTAACTCTAACTCTAACTCTAACACTAACACTAACACTAACACTAACACTAACTCTAACTCTAACACTAACACTAACACTAACCCTAACCCTAACTCTAACCCTAACCCTAACTCTAACACTAACACTTACTCTAACACTAACACTAACTCTAACTCTCACCCTAACACTAACACTAACACTAACACTAACTCTAACCCTAACACTAACACTAACTCTAACTCTAACTCTCACCCTAACACTAACACTAACACTAACTCTAACCCTAACACTAACACTAACTCTAACCCTAACTCTAACTCCAACACTAACACTAACACTAACTCTAACTCTCACCCTAACTCTAACTCTAACACTAACACTAACACTAACACTAACACTAACACTAACACTAACACTAACACTAACTCTAACTCTAACACTAACACTAACCCTAACCCTAACTCTAACCCTAACCCTAACTCTAACACTAACACTTACTCTAACCCTAACTCTAACCCTAACTCTAACTCTAACTCTAACCCTAACTCTAACCCTAACTCTAACTCTAACACTAACACTAACACTAACTCTAACCCTAACAATAACTCTAACACTAACACTAACACTAACCCTAACACTAACTCTAACCCTAACTCTAACACTAACACTAACTCTCACCCTAACTCTAACTCTAACACTAACACTAACTCTAACTCTCACCCTAACACTAACACTAACACTAACACTAACTCTAACCCTAACACTAACACTAACACTAACTCTAACCCTAACTCTAACTCTAACACTAACACTAACTCTAACCCTAACACTAATTCTAACACTAACACTAACACTAACACTAACTCTAACCCTAACACTAACTCTAACACTAACACTAACCCTAACACTAACTCTAACCCTAACTCTAACCCTAACTCTAACACTAACACTAACTCTCACCCTAACTTTAACTCTAACACTAACACTAACACTAACTCTAACTCTCACTCTAACACTAACACTAACACTAACTCTAACCCTAACACTAACACTAACTCTAACCCTAACTCTAACTCTAACACTAACACTAACTCTAACCCTAACACTAACTCTAACTCTAACACTAACACTAACACTAACTCTAACTCTCACCCTAACACTAACACTAACACTAACTCTAACCCTAACACTAACACTAACTCTAACCCTAACTCTAACACTAACACTAACACTAACACTAACTCTAACTCTCACCCTAACTCTAACTCTAACACTAACACTAACACTAACCCTAACACTAACTCTAACACTAACACTAACCCTAACTCTAACCCTAACCCTAACACTAACACTTACTCTAACCCTAACTCTAACCCTAACTCTAACTCTAACTCTAACCCTAACTCTAACCCTAACTCTAACTCTAACACTAACACTAACACTAACTCTAACCCTAACACTAACTCTAACACTAACTCTAACACTAACACTAACCCTAACTCTAACCCTAACCCTAACCCTAACTCTAACACTAACACTTACTCTAACCCTAACTCTAACCCTAACTCTAACTCTAACTCTAACCCTAACTCTAACCCTAACTCTAACTCTAACACTAACACTAAGTCTAACCCTAACACTAACTCTAACACTAACACTAACCCTAACACTAACTCTAACCCTAACTCTAACCCTAACTCTAACACTAACACTAACTCTCACCCTAACTCTAACTCTAACACTAACACTAACACTAACACTAACTCTAACCCTAACACTAACTCTAACACTAACCCTAACACTAACTCTAACCCTAACTCTAACACTAACACTAACACTAACACTAACACTAACTCTAACTCTCACCCTAACTCTAACACTAACACTAACACTAACTCTAACTCTCACCCTAACACTAAAACTAACACTAACTCTAACCCTAACACTAACACTAACACTAACTCTAACCCTAACTCTAACTCTAACACTAACACTAACACTAACACTAACACTAACTCTAACTCTCACCCTAACTCTAACTCTAACACTAACACTAACACTAACTCTAACCCTAACACTAACTCTAACACTAACACTAACCCTAACCCTAACTCTAACCCTAACCCTAACCCTAACTCTAACACTAACACTTACTCTAACCCTAACTCTAACCCTAACTCTAACTCTAACTCTAACCCTAACTCTAACCCTAACTCTAACTCTAACTCTGACACTAACACTAAGTCTAACCCTAACACTAACTCTAACACTAACACTAACACTAACCCTAACACTAACTCTAACCCTAACTCTAACCCTAACTCTAACACTAACTCTCACCCTAACTCTAACACTAACACTAACACTAACTCTAACTCTCACCCTAACAATAACACTAACACTAACTCTCACCCTAACACTAACACTAACACTAACTCTAACCCTAACACTAACACTAACACTAACTCTAACCCTAACTCTAACTCTAACTCTAACACTAACACTAACACTAACTCTAACTCTCACCCTAACTCTAACTCTAACTCTAACACTAACACTAACTCTAACCCTAACACTAACTCTAACACTAACCCTAACCCTAACCCTAACCCTAACTCTAACTCTAACACTAACACTAACACTAACTCTAACCCTAACACTAACTCTAACACTAACACTAACCCTAACACTAACTCTAACCCTAACTCTAACCCTAACTCTAACACTAACACTTACTCTCACCCTAACTCTAACTCTAACACTAACACTAACTCTAACTCTCACCCTAACACTAACACTAACTCTAACCCTAACACTAACACTAACTCTAACTCTCACCCTAACACTAACACTAACACTAACTCTAACCCTAACACTAACACTAACACTAACTCTAACCCTAACTCTAACACTAACACTAACACTAACTCTAACTCTCACCCTAACTCTAACTCTAACACTAACACTAACACTAACTCTAACCCTAACACTAACTCTAACACTAACACTAACCCTAACCCTAACTCTAACCCTAACCCTAACTCTAACACTAACACTTACTCTAACCCTAACTCTAACCCTAACTCTAACTCTAACTCTAACCCTAACTCTAACCCTAACTCTAACACTAACTCTAACACTAACACTAACACTAACCCTAACACTAACTCTAACCCTAACTCTAACACTAACACTAACTCTCACCCTAACTCTAACTCTAACACTAACACTAACTCTAACTCTCACCCTAACACTAACACTAACACTAACACTAACTCTAACCCTAACACTAACACTAACACTAACTCTAACCCTATCTCTAACTCTAACACTAACACTAACTCTAACTCTCACCCTAACACTAACACTAACACTAACTCTAACACTAACACTAACCCTAACACTAACTCTAACCCTAACACTAACTCTAACACTAACACTAACCCTAACACTAACTCTAACCCTAACTCTAACCCTAACTCTAACACTAACTCTCACCCTAACTTTAACTCTAACACTAACACTAACACTAACTCTAACTCTCACTCTAACACTAACACTAACACTAACTCTAACCCTAACACTAACACTAACTCTAACCCTAACTCTAACTCTAACACTAACACTAACTCTAACCCTAACACTAACTCTAACTCTAACACTAACACTAACACTAACTCTAACTCTCACCCTAACACTAACACTAACACTAACTCTAACTCTCACCCTAACTCTAACTCTAACACTAACACTAACACTAACCCTAACACTAACACTAACACTAACTCTAACCCTAACTCTAACTCTAACACTAACACTAACACTAACTCTAACTCTCACCCTAACTCTAACTCTAACACTAACACTAACCCTAACACTAACTCTAACACTAACACTAACCCTAACTCTAACCCTAACCCTAACCCTAACTCTAACACTAACACTTACTCTAACCCTAACTCTAACCCTAACTCTAACTCTAACTCTAACCCTAACTCTAACCCTAACTCTAACTCTAACACTAACACTAACACTAACCCTAACACTAACTCTAACACTAACCCTAACACTAACTCTAACCCTAACTCTAACCCTAACTCTAACACTAACACTAACTCTCACCCTAACTCTAACTCTAACACTAACACTAACACTAACTCTAACTCTCACCCTAACACTAACACTAACACTAACTCTAACCCTAACACTAACACTAACACTAACTCTAACCCTAACTCTAACTCTAACACTAACACTAACACTAACCCTAACACTAACTCTAACACTAACACTAACACTAACTCTAACCCTAACTCTAACTAACACTAACACTAACACTAACACTAACACTAACACTAACTCTAACCCTAACTCTAACTCTAACTCTAACACTAACACTAACTCTAACCCTAACACTAACTCTAACACTAACACTAACACTAACCCTAACCCTAACCCTAACTCTAACCCTAACCGTAACTCTAACTCTAACCCTAACTCTAACCCTAACTCTAACTCTAACACTAACACTAACACTAACACTAACTCTAACTCTCACTCTAACACTAACACTAACACTAACTCTAACCCTAACTCTAACACTAACACTAACTCTAACCCTAAGACTAACTCTAACTCTAACACTAACACTAACTCTAACTCTCACCCTAACTCTAACACTAACACTAACTCTAACCCTAACACTAACCCTAACACTAACTCTAACCCTAACTCTAACTCTAACACTAACACTAACTCTAACCCTAACACTAACTCTAACTCTAACACTAACTCTAACTCTCAACCTAACACTAACACTAACTCTAACCCTAACACTAACACCAACACTAACTCTAACTCTAACTCTAACACTAACACTAACTCTAACTCTCACCCTAACTCTAACTCTAACACTAACACTAACACTAACACTAACTCTAACCCTAACACTAACTCTAACACTAACCCTAACTCTAACCCTAACCCTAACTCTTACACTAACACTTACTCTAACCCTAACTCTAACCCTAACTCTAACTCTAACTCTAACCCTAACCCTAACTCTAACCCTAACTCTAACACTAACACTAACACTAACACTAACTTTAACCCTAACACTAACTCTAACACTATTCCTAACACTAACTCTAACCCTAACTCTAACCCTAACCCTAACTCTAACATTAACACTAACTCTCACCCTAACTCTAACTCTAACACTAACACTAACACTAACTCTAACTCTCACCCTAACACTAACACTAACCCTAACTCTAACTCTAACACTAACACTAACACTAACACTAACACTAACTCTAACCCTAACACTAACTCTAACACTAACACTAACACTAACTCTAACCCTAACTCTAACTAACACTAACACTAACTCTAACCCTAACTCTAACTCTAACTCTAACTCTAACTCTAACTCTGACACTAACACTAACTCTAACACTAACCCTAACTCTAACCCTAACTCTAACTCTAACACTAACACTAACTCTAACTCTCACCCTAACTCTAACTCTAACACTAACTCTAACTCTAACACTAACACTAACTCTAACCCTAACACTAACTCTAACACTAACACTAACCCTAACCCTAACTCTAACCCTAACCCTAACTCTAACACTAACACTTACTCTAACCCTAACTCTAACCCTAACTCTAACTCTAACTCTAACCCTAACTCTAACCCTAACACTAACTCTCACCCTAACTCTAACACTAACACTAACTCTAACTCTCACCCTAACACTAACACTAACTCTAACCCTAACACTAACACTAACTCTAACCCTAACTCTAACTCTAACACTAACACTAACTCTAACCCTAACTCTAACTCTAACACTAACACTAACACTAACTCTAACTCTCACCCTAACACTAACACTAACACTAACTCTAACCCTAACACTAACACTAACACTAACTCTAACCCTAACTCTAACTCTAACTCTAACTCTAACACTAACATTAACACTAACTCTAACTCTCACCCTAACTCTAACTCTAACACTAACACTAACACTAACTCTAACCCTAACACTAACTCTAACACTAACACTAACCCTAACCCTAACCCTAACTCTAACCCTAACCCTAACTCTAACACTAACACTTACTCTAACCCTAACTCTAACTCTAACCCTAACTCTAACTCTAACTCTAACCCTAACTCTAACCCTATCTCTAACTCTAACACTAACACTAACTCTAACCCTAACACTAACTCTAACACTAACACTAACCCTAACACTAACTCTAACCCTAACTCTAACCCTAACTCTAACACTAACACTAACTCTCACCCTAACTCTAACTCTAACACTAACACTAACTCTAACTCTCACCCTAACACTAACACTAACACTAACTCTAACCCTAACACTAACACTAACACTAACACTAACTCTAACTCTAACTCTCACCCTAACACTAACACTAACACTAACACTAACACTAACTCTAACCCTAACACTACCACTAACACTAACTCTAACCCTAACTCTAACTCTAACACTAACACTAACACTAACTCTAACTCTCACCCTAACTCTAACTCTAACACTAACACTAACACTAACACTAACACTAACTCTAACCCTAACACTAACTCTAACACTAACACTAACTCTAACCCTAACTCTAACCCTAACCCTAACACTAACACTTACTCTAACTCTAACTCTAACCCTAACCCTAACTCTAACTCTAACTCTAACTCTAACCCTAACTCTAACCCTAACTCTAACTTTAACACTAACACTAACTCGAACTCTCACTCTAACACTAACACTAACACTAACTCTAACCCTAACACTAACTCTAACCCTAACTCTAACTCTAACACTAACACTAACTCTAACCCTAACACTAACTCTAACTCTAACACTAACACTAACACTAACTCTAACTCTCACCCTAACACTAACAATAACACTAACTCTAACCCTAACACTAACACTAACACTAACTCTAACCCTAACTCTAACTCTAACACTAACACTAACACTAACTCTAACTCTCACCCTAACTCTAACTCTAACACTAACACTAACACTAACACTAACACTAACTCTACCCCTAACACTAACTCTAACACTAACACTAACCCTAACCCTAACTCTAACCCTAACCCTAACACTAACACTTACTCTAACCCAAACTCTAACCCTAACTCTAACTCTAACCCTAACTCTAACCCTAACTCTAATTCTAACACTAACACTAACACTAACCCTAACACTAACTCTAACACTAACCCTAACACTAACTCTAACCCTAACTCTAACCCTAACTCTAACACTAACACTAACTCTCACCCTAACTTTAACTCTAACACTAACACTAACACTAACTCTAACTCTCACTCTAACACTAACACTAACACTAACTCTAACCCTAACACTAACACTAACTCTAACCCTAACTCTAACTCTAACTCTAACACTAACACTAACTCTAACCCTAACACTAACTCTAACTCTAACACTAACACTAACACTAACTCTAACTCTCACCCTAACACTAACACTAACACTAACTCTAACCCTAACACTAACACTAACTCTAACCCTAACTCTAACTCTAACACTAACACTAACACTAACTCTAACTCTCACCCTAACTCTAACTCTAACACTAACACTAACACTAACACTAACACTAACACTAACACTAACTCTAACACTAACACTAACACTAACCCTAACTCTAACCCTAACCCTAACACTAACACTTACTCTAACCCTAACTCTAACCCTAACTCTAACTCTAACTCTAACCCTAACTCTAACCCTAACTCTAACTCTAACTCTAACACTAACACTAACACTAACTCTAACCCTAACACTAACTCTAACACTAACTCTAACACTAACCCTAACCCTAACTCTAACCCTAACCCTAACCCTAACTCTAACACTAACACTTACTCTAACCCTAACTCTAACCCTAACTCTAACTCTAACTCTAACCCTAACTCTAACCCTAACTCTAACTCTAACACTAACACTAAGTCCAACCCTAACACTAACTCTAACACTAACACTAACCCTAACACTAACTCTAACCCTAACTCTAACCCTAACTCTAACACTAACACTAACTCTCACCCTAACTCTAACTCTAACACTAACACTAACACTAACACTAACACTAACTCTAACCCTAACCCTAACACTAACTCTAACACTAACACTAACCCTAACACTAACTCTAACCCTAACTCTAACACTAACACTAACACTAACACTAACACTAACTCTAACTCTCACCCTAACTCTAACACTAACACTAACACTAACTCTAACTCTCACCCTAACACTAAAACTAACACTAACTCTAACCCTAACACTAACACTAACACTAACTCTAACCCTAACCCTAACTCTAACTCTAACTCTAACCCTAACTCTCACCCTAACTCTAACTCTAACACTAACACTAACACTAACTCTAACCCTAACACTAACTCTAACACTAACACTAACCCTAACCCTAACTCTAACCCTAACCCTAACCCTAACTCTAACACTAACACTTACTCTAACCCTAACCCTAACTCTAACCCTAACTCTAACTCTAACTCTAACCCTAACTCTAACCCTAACTCTAACTCTAACTCTAACACTAACACTAAGTCTAACCCTAACACTAACTCTAACACTAACACTAACACTAACCCTAACACTAACTCTAACCCTAACTCTAACCCTAACTCTAACACTAACTCTCACCCTAACTCTAACACTAACACTAACACTAACACTAACTCTAACTCTCACCCTAACACTAACACTAACTCTCACCCTAACACTAACACTAACACTAACTCTAACCCTAACACTAACACTAACACTAACTCTAACCCTAACTCTAACTCTAACTCTAACACTAACACTAACACTAACTCTACCTCTCACCCTAACTCTAACTCTAACACTAACACTAACACTAACACTAACTCTAACCCTAACACTAACTCTAACACTAACCCTAACCCTAACCCTAACCCTAACTCTAACTCTAACACTAACACTAACTCTAACCCTAACACTAACTCTAACACTAACACTAACCCTAACACTAACTCTAACCCTAACTCTAACCCTAACTCTAACACTAACACTTACTCTCACCCTAACTCTAACTCTAACACTAACACTAACTCTAACTCTCACCCTAACACTAACACTAACACTAACTCTAACACTAACACTAACACTAACTCTAACTCTCACCCTAACACTAACACTAACACTAACTCTAACCCTAACACTAACACTAACACTAACTCTAACCCTAACTCTAACTCTAACACTAACACTAACACTAACTCTAACTCTCACCCTAACTCTAACTCTAACACTAACACTAACACTAACACTAACTCTAACCCTAACACTAACTCTAACACTAACACTAACCCTAACCCTAACTCTAACCCTAACCCTAACTCTAACACTAACACTTACTCTAACCCTAACTCTAACCCTAACTCTAACTCTAACCCTAACTCTAACCCTAACTCTAACACTAACTCTAACACTAACACTAACCCTAACACTAACTCTAACCCTAACTCTAACACTAACACTAACTCTCACCCTAACTCTAACTCTAACACTAACACTAACTCTAACTCTCACCCTAACACTAACACTAACACTAACACTAACTCTAACCCTAACACTAACACTAACACTAACACTAACCCTAACACTAACTCTAACCCTAACTCTAACCCTAACTCTAACACTAACTCTCACCCTAACTTTAACTCTAACACTAACACTAACACTAACTCTAACTCTCACTCTAACACTAACACTAACACTAACTCTAACCCTAACACTAACACTAACTCTAACCCTAACTCTAACTCTAACACTAACACTAACTCTAACCCTAACACTAACTCTAACTCTAACACTAACACTAACACTAACTCTAACTCTCACCCTAACACTAACACTAACACTAACTCTAACTCTCACCCTAACTCTAACTCTAACACTAACACTAACACTAACCCTAACACTAACACTAACACTAACACTAACTCTAACCCTAACTCTAACTCTAACACTAACACTAACACTAACTCTAACTCTCACCCTAACTCTAACTCTAACACTAACACTAACCCTAACACTAACTCTAACACTAACACTAACCCTAACTCTAACCCTAACCCTAACTCTAACACTAACACTTACTCTAACCCTAACTCTAACCCTAACTCTAACTCTAACTCTAACCCTAACTCTAACCCTAACTCTAACTCTAACACTAACACTAACACTAACCCTAACACTAACTCTAACACTAACCCTAACACTAACTCTAACCCTAACTCTAACCCTAACTCTAACACTAACACTAACTCTCACCCTAACTCTAACTCTAACACTAACACTAACACTAACTCTAACTCTCACCCTAACACTAACACTAACACTAACTCTAACCCTAACACTAACACTAACACTAACTCTAACCCTAACTCTAACTCTAACTCTAACACTAACACTAACACTAACCCTAACACTAACTCTAACACTAACACTAACACTAACACTAACTCTAACCCTAACTCTAACTAACACTAACACTAACTCTAACCCTAACTCTAACTCTAACACTAACACTAACTCTAACCCTAACACTAACTCTAACACTAACACTAACACTAACCCTAACCCTAACTCTAACCCTAACCGTAACTCTAACTCTAACCCTAACTCTAACCCTAACTCTAACTCTAACACTAACACTAACACTAACACTAACACTAACTCTAACTCTCACTCTAACACTAACACTAACACTAACTCTAACCCTAACTCTAACACTAACACTAACTCTAACCCTAACACTAACTCTAACTCTAACACTAACACTAACTCTAACTCTCACCCTAACTCTAACACTAACACTAACTCTAACCCTAACACTAACCCTAACACTAACTCTAACCCTAACTCTAACTCTAACCCTAACACTAACTCTAACTCTAACACTAACACTAACACTAACACTAACTCTAACTCTCAACCTAACACTAACACTAACTCTAACCCTAACACTAACACCAACACTAACTCTAACCCTAACTCTAACACTAACACTAACACTAACTCTAACTCTCACCCTAACTCTAACTCTAACACTAACACTAACACTAACTCTAACCCTAACACTAACTCTAACACTAACACTAACCCTAACTATAACCCTAACCCTAACTCTTACACTAACACTTACTCTAACCCTAACTCTAACCCTAACTCTAACTCTAACTCTAACCCTAACTCTAACCCTAACTCTAACTCTAACACTAACACTAACACTAACTTTAACCCTAACACTAACTCTAACACTATTCCTAACACTAACTCTAACCCTAACTCTAACCCTAACTCTAACATTAACACTAACTCTCACCCTAACTCTAACTCTAACACTAACACTAACACTAACTCTAACTCTCACCCTAACACTAACACTAACCCTAACTCTAACTCTAACACTAACACTAACACTAACACTAACACTAACTCTAACCCTAACACTAACTCTAACACTAACACTAACACTAACTCTAACCCTAACTCTAACTAACACTAACACTAACACTAACACTAACTCTAACCCTAACTCTAACTCTAACTCTAACTCTAACTCTGACACTAACACTAACTCTAACACTAACACTAACCCTAACTCTAACCCTAACTCTAACTCTAACACTAACACTAACTCTAACTCTCACCCTAACTCTAACTCTAACACTAACTCTAACACTAACACTAACACTAACTCTAACCCTAACACTAACTCTAACACTAACTCTAACTCTAACTCTAACCCTAACTCTAACCCTAACACTAACTCTCACCCTAACTCTAACTCTAACACTAACACTAACTCTAACTCTCACCCTAACACTAACACTAACACTAACTCTAACCCTAACACTAACTCTAACCCTAACTCTAACTCTAACTCTAACACTAACACTAACTCTAACCCTAACTCTAACTCTAACACTAACACTAACACTAACTCTAACTCTCACCCTAACACTAACACTAACACTAACTCTAAACCTAACACTAACACTAACACTAACTCTAACCCTAACTCTAACTCTAACACTAACACTAACACTAACTCTAACTCTCACCCTAACTCTAACTCTAACACTAACACTAACACTAACACTAACTCTAACCCTAACACTAACTCTAACACTAACACTAACCCTAACCCTAACCCTAACTCTAACCCTAACCCTAACTCTAACACTAACACTTACTCTAACCCTAACTCTAACCCTAACTCTAACTCTAACTCTAACCCTAACTCTAACCCTAACTCTAACTCTAACACTAACACTAACACTAACTCTAACCCTAACACTAACTCTAACACTAACACTAACCCTAACACTAACTCTAACCCTAACTCTAACCCTAACTCTAACACTAACACTAACTCTCACCCTAACTCTAACTCTAACACTAACACTAACTCTAACTCTCACCCTAACACTAACACTAACACTAACTCTAACCCTAACACTAACACTAACACTAACTCTAACTCTCACCCTAACACTAACACTAACACTAACTCTAACCCTAACACTACCACTAACACTAACTCTCACCCTAACTCTAACTCTAACACTAACACTAACTCTAACTCTCACCCTAACACTAACACTAACACTAACACTAACTCTAACCCTAACACTAACACTAACACTAACTCTAACCCTAACTCTAACTCTAACACTAACTCTAACCCTAACACTAACTCTAACACTAACACTAACACTAACTCTAACCCTAACACTAACTCTAACACTAACACTAACCCTAACACTAACTCTAACCCTAACTCTAACCCTAACTCTAACACTAACTCTCACCCTAACTTTAACTCTAACACTAACACTAACACTAACTCTAACTCTCACTCTAACACTAACACTAACTCTAACCCTAACACTAACACTAACTCTAACACTAACTCTAACTCTAACACTAACACTAACTCTAACCCTAACACTAACTCTAACACTAACACTAACACTAACACTAACTCTAACTCTCACCCTAACACTAACACTAACACTAACTCTAACTCTCACCCTAACTCTAACTCTAACACTAACACTAACACTAACCCTAACACTAACACTAACACTAACACTAACTCTAACCCTAACTCTAACTCTAACACTAACACTAACACTAACTCTAACTCTCACCCTAACTCTAACTCTAACACTAACACTAACCCTAACACTAACTCTAACACTAACACTAACCCTAACTCTAACCCTAACCCTAACTCTAACACTAACACTTACTCTAACCCTAACCCTAACCCTAACTCTAACTCTAACTCTAACCCTAACTCTAACCCTAACTCTAACTCTAACACTAACACTAACACTAACCCTAACACTAACTCTAACACTAACCCTAACACTAACTCTAACCCTAACTCTAACCCTAACTCTAACACTAACACTAACTCTCACCCTAACTCTAACTCTAACACTAACACTAACACTAACTCTAACTCTCACCCTAACACTAACACTAACACTAACTCTAACCCTAACACTAACACTAACACTAACTCTAACCCTAACTCTAACTCTAACACTAACACTAACACTAACCCTAACACTAACTCTAACACTAACACTAACACTAACACTAACTCTAACCCTAACTCTAACTAACACTAACACTAACTCTAACCCTAACTCTAACTCTAACACTAACACTAACTCTAACCCTAACACTAACTCTAACACTAACACTAACACTAACACTAACCCTAACTCTAACCCTAACCGTAACTCTAACTCTAACCCTAACTCTAACCCTAACTCTAACTCTAACACTAACACTAACACTAACTCTAACTCTCACTCTAACACTAACACTAACACTAACTCTAACCCTAACTCTAACACTAACACTAACTCTAACCCTAACACTAACTCTAACTCTAACACTAACACTAACTCTAACTCTCACCCTAACTCTAACACTAACACTAACTCTAACCCTAACACTAACCCTAACACTAACTCTAACCCTAACTCTAACTCTAACCCTAACACTAACTCTAACTCTAACACTAACACTAACACTAACACTAACTCTAACTCTCAACCTAACACTAACACTAACTCTAACCCTAACACTAACACCAACACTAACTCTAACCCTAACTCTAACACTAACACTAACACTAACTCTAACTCTCACCCTAACTCTAACTCTAACACTAACACTAACACTAACTCTAACCCTAACACTAACTCTAACACTAACACTAACCCTAACTATAACCCTAACCCTAACTCTTACACTAACACTTACTCTAACCCTAACTCTAACCCTAACTCTAACTCTAACTCTAACCCTAACTCTAACCCTAACTCTAACTCTAACACTAACACTAACACTAACTTTAACCCTAACACTAACTCTAACACTATTCCTAACACTAACTCTAACCCTAACTCTAACCCTAACTCTAACATTAACACTAACTCTCACCCTAACTCTAACTCTAACACTAACACTAACACTAACTCTAACTCTCACCCTAACACTAACCCTAACACTAACTCTAACACTAACACTAACACTAACTCTAACCCTAACACTAACTCTAACACTAACACTAACCCTAACACTAACTCTAACCCTAACTCTAACCCTAACTCTAACACTAACTCTCACCCTAACTTTAACTCTAACACTAACACTAACACTAACTCTAACTCTCACTCTAACACTAACACTAACTCTAACCCTAACACTAACACTAACTCTAACACTAACTCTAACTCTAACACTAACACTAACTCTAACCCTAACACTAACTCTAACTCTAACACTAACACTAACACTAACTCTAACTCTCACCCTAACACTAACACTAACACTAACTCTAACTCTCACCCTAACTCTAACTCTAACACTAACACTAACACTAACCCTAACACTAACACTAACACTAACACTAACACTAACTCTAACCCTAACTCTAACTCTAACACTAACACTAACTCTAACTCTCACCCTAACTCTAACTCTAACACTAACACTAACCCTAACACTAACTCTAACACTAACACTAACCCTAACTCTAACCCTAACCCTAACTCTAACAATAACACTTACTCTAACCCTAACTCTAACCCTAACTCTAACTCTAACTCTAACCCTAACTCTAACCCTAACTCTAACTCTAACACTAACACTAACCCTAACACTAACTCTAACACTAACCCTAACACTAACTCTAACCCTAACTCTAACCCTAACTCTAACACTAACACTAACTCTCACCCTAACTCTAACTCTAACACTAACACTAACACTAACTCTAACTCTCACCCTAACACTAACACTAACACTAACTCTAACCCTAACACTAACACTAACACTAACTCTAACCCTAACTCTAACTCTAACACTAACACTAACACTAACCCTAACACTAACTCTAACACTAACACTAACACTAACACTAACTCTAACCCTAACTCTAACTAACACTAACACTAACTCTAACCCTAACTCTAACTCTAACACTAACACTAACTCTAACCCTAACACTAACTCTAACACTAACACTAACACTAACCCTAACCCTAACTCTAACCCTAACCGTAACTCTAACTCTAACCCTAACTCTAACCCTAACTCTAACTCTAACACTAACACTAACACTAACTCTAACTCTCACTCTAACACTAACACTAACACTAACTCTAACCCTAACTCTAACACTAACACTAACTCTAACCCTAACACTAACTCTAACTCTAACACTAACACTAACTCTAACTCTCACCCTAACTCTAACACTAACACTAACTCTAACCCTAACACTAACCCTAACACTAACTCTAACCCTAACTCTAACTCTAACCCTAACACTAACTCTAACTCTAACACTAACACTAACACTAACTCTAACTCTCAACCTAACACTAACACTAACTCTAACCCTAACACTAACACCAACACTAACTCTAACCCTAACTCTAACACTAACACTAACACTAACTCTAACTCTCACCCTAACTCTAACTCTAACACTAACACTAACACTAACTCTAACCCTAACACTAACTCTAACACTAACACTAACCCTAACTATAACCCTAACCCTAACTCTTACACTAACACTTACTCTAACCCTAACTCTAACCCTAACTCTAACTCTAACTCTAACCCTAACTCTAACTCTAACCCTAACTCTAACTCTAACACTAACACTAACACTAACTTTAACCCTAACACTAACTCTAACACTATTCCTAACACTAACTCTAACCCTAACTCTAACCCTAACTCTAACATTAACACTAACTCTCACCCTAACTCTAACTCTAACACTAACACTAACTCTAACTCTCACCCTAACACTAACACTAACCCTAACTCTAACTCTAACACTAACACTAACACTAACACTAACACTAACACTAACACTAACTCTAACCCTAACACTAACTCTAACACTAACACTAACACTAACTCTAACCCTAACTCTAACTAACACTAACACTAACACTAACACTAACTCTAACCCTAACTCTAACTCTAACTCTAACTCTAACTCTAACTCTGACACTAACACTAACTCTAACACTAACACTAACCCTAACTCTAACCCTAACTCTAACTCTAACACTAACACTAACTCTAACTCTCACCCTAACTCTAACTCTAACACTAACTCTAACACTAACACTAACTCTAACCCTAACACTAACTCTAACACTAACACTAACCCTAACCCTAACTCTAACCCTAACCCTAACTCTAACTCTAACACTAACACTTACTCTAACCCTAACTCTAACCCTAACTCTAACTCTAACTCTAACTCTAACCCTAACTCTAACCCTAACACTAACTCTCACCCTAACTCTAACTCTAACACTAACACTAACTCTAACTCTCACCCTAACACTAACACTAACTCTAACCCTAACACTAACACTAACTCTAACCCTAACTCTAACTCTAACTCTAACACTAACACTAACTCTAACCCTAACTCTAACTCTAACACTAACACTAACACTAACTCTAACTCTCACCCTAACACTAACACTAACACTAACTCTAACTCTAAACCTAACACTAACACTAACACTAACTCTAACTCTAACTCTAACTCTAACACTAACACTAACACTAACTCTAACTCTCACCCTAACTCTAACTCTAACACTAACACTAACACTAACACTAACACTAACTCTAACCCTAACACTAACTCTAACACTAACACTAACCCTAACCCTAACCCTAACTCTAACCCTAACCCTAACTCTAACACTAACACTTACTCTAACCCTAACTCTAACCCTAACTCTAACTCTAACTCTAACCCTAACTCTAACCCTAACTCTAACTCTAACACTAACACTAACACTAACTCTAACCCTAACACTAACTCTAACACTAACACTAACCCTAACACTAACTCTAACCCTAACTCTAACCCTAACTCTAACACTAACACTAACTCTCACCCTAACTCTAACTCTAACACTAACACTAACTCTAACTCTCACCCTAACACTAACACTAACACTAACTCTAACCCTAACACTAACACTAACACTAACTCTAACTCTCACCCTAACACTAACACTAACACTAACTCTAACCCTAACACTACCACTAACACTAACTCTAACCCTAACTCTAACTCTAACACTAACACTAACACTAACTCTAACTCTCACCCTAACTCTAACTCTAACTCTAACCCTAACTCTAACCCTAACTCTAACTCTAACACTAACCCTAACTATAACCCTAACCCTAACTCTTACACTAACACTTACTCTAACCCTAACTCTAACCCTAACTCTAACTCTAACTCTAACCCTAACTCTAACCCTAACTCTAACATTAACACTAACTCTCACCCTAACTCTAACTCTAACACTAACACTAACACTAACTCTAACTCTCACCCTAACACTAACACTAACCCTAACTCTAACTCTAACACTAACACTAACACTAACACTAACACTAACTCTAACCCTAACACTAACTCTAACACTAACACTAACACTAACTCTAACCCTAACTCTAACTAACACTAACACTAACACTAACACTAACTCTAACCCTAACTCTAACTCTAACTCTAACTCTAACTCTAACCCTAACTCTAACTCTAACTCTAACTCTGACACTAACACTAACTCTAACACTAACACTAACCCTAACTCTAACCCTAACTCTAACTCTAACACTAACACTAACTCTAACTCTCACCCTAACTCTAACTCTAACACTAACTCTAACACTAACACTAACTCTAACCCTAACACTAACTCTAACACTAACACTAACCCTAACCCTAACTCTAACCCTAACCCTAACTCTAACTCTAACACTAACACTTACTCTAACCCTAACTCTAACCCTAACTCTAACTCTAACTCTAACCCTAACTCTAACCCTAACACTAACTCTCACCCTAACTCTAACTCTAACACTAACACTAACTCTGACTCTCACCCTAACACTAACACTAACACTAACTCTAACCCTAACACTAACACTAACTCTAACCATAACTCTAACTCTAACTCTAACACTAACACTAACTCTAACCCTAACTCTAACTCTAACACTAACACTAACACTAACTCTAACTCTCACCCTAACACTAACACTAACACTAACTCTAAACCTAACACTAACACTAACACTAACTCTAACCCTAACTCTAACTCTAACACTAACACTAACACTAACTCTAACTCTCACCCTAACTCTAACTCTAACACTAACACTAACACTAACACTAACTCTAACCCTAACACTAACTCTAACACTAACACTAACCCTAACCCTAACCCTAACTCTAACCCTAACCCTAACTCTAACACTAACACTTACTCTAACCCTAACTCTAACCCTAACTCTAACTCTAACTCTAACCCTAACTCTAACCCTAACTCTAACTCTAACACTAACACTAACACTAACTCTAACCCTAACACTAACTCTAACACTAACACTAACCCTAACACTAACTCTAACCCTAACTCTAACCCTAACTCTAACACTAACACTTACTCTCACCCTAACTCTAACTCTAACACTAACTCTAACTCTCACCCTAACACTAACACTAACACTAACACTAACTCTAACCCTAACACTAACACTAACACTAACTCTAACTCTCACCCTAACACTAACACTAACACTAACTCTAACCCTAACACTAACACTAACTCTAACCCTAACTCTAACTCTAACACTAACACTAACACTAACTCTAACTCTCACCCTAACTCTAACTCTAACACTAACACTAACACTAACTCTAACCCTAACACTAACTCTAACACTAACACTAACCCTAACCCTAACTCTAACCCTAACCCTAACTCTAACACTAACACTTACTCTAACCCTAACTCTAACCCTAACTCTAACTCTAACTCTAACCCTAACTCTAACCCTAACTCTAACACTAACTCTAACACTAACACTAACACTAACCCTAACACTAACTCTAACCCTAACTCTAACACTAACACTAACTCTCACCCTAACTCTAACTCTAACACTAACACTAACTCTAACTCTCACCCTAACACTAACACTAACACTAACACTAACTCTAACCCTAACACTAACACTAACACTAACTCTAACCCTAACTCTAACTCTAACACTAACTCTAACCCTAACACTAACTCTAACACTAACACTAACACTAACTCTAACCCTAACACTAACTCTAACACTAACACTAACCCTATCACTAACTCTAACCCTAACTCTAACCCTAACTCTAACACTAACTCTCACCCTAACTTTAACTCTAACACTAACACTAACTCTAACTCTCACTCTAACACTAACACTAACACTAACTCTAACCCTAACACTAACACTAACTCTAACCCTAACTCTAACTCTAACACTAACACTAACTCTAACCCTAACACTAACTCTAACTCTAACACTAACACTAACACTAACACTAACTCTAACTCTCACCCTAACACTAACACTAACACTAACTCTAACTCTCACCCTAACTCTAACTCTAACACTAACACTAACACTAACCCTAACACTAACACTAACACTAACACTAACACTAACACTAACTCTAACCCTAACTCTAACTCTAACACTAACACTAACACTAACTCTAACTCTCACCCTAACTCTAACTCTAACACTAACACTAACCCTAACACTAACTCTAACACTAACACTAACCCTAACTCTAACCCTAACCCTAACTCTAACACTAACACTTACTCTAACCCTAACTCTAACCCTAACTCTAACTCTAACTCTAACTCTAACCCTAACTCTAACCCTAACTCTAACTCTAACACTAACACTAACACTAACCCTAACACTAACTCTAACACTAACCCTAACACTAACTCTAACCCTAACTCTAACCCTAACTCTAACACTAACACTAACTCTCACCCTAACTCTAACTCTAACACTAACACTAACTCTAACTCTCACCCTAACACTAACACTAACACTAACTCTAACCCTAACACTAACATTAACACTAACTCTAACTCTAACCCTAACTCTAACTCTAACACTAACACTAACACTAACACTAACCCTAACACTAACTCTAACACTAACACTAACACTAACACTAACTCTAACCCTAACTTTAACTAACACTAACACTAACTCTAACCCTAACTCTAACTCTAACACTAACACTAACTCTAACCCTAACACTAACTCTAACACTAACACTAACACTAACACTAACCCTAACCCTAACTCTAACCCTAACCCTAACCGTAACTCTAACTCTAACCCTAACTCTAACCCTAACTCTAACTCTAATACTAACACTAACACTAACACTAACTCTAACTCTCACTCTAACACTAACACTAACACTAACTCTAACCCTAACTCTAACACTAACACTAACTCTAACTCTAACCCTAACACTAACTCTAACTCTAACACTAACACTAACTCTAACTCTCACCCTAACTCTAACACTAACACTAACTCTAACCCTAACACTAACCCTAACACTAACTCTAACCCTAACTCTAACTCTAACCCTAACACTAACTCTAACTCTAACACTAACACTAACACTAACTCTAACTCTCAACCTAACACTAACACTAACTCTAACCCTAACACTAACACCAACACTAACTCTAACCCTAACTCTAACACTAACACTAACACTAACTCTAACTCTCACCCTAACTCTAACTCTAACACTAACACTAACACTAACTCTAACCCTAACACTAACTCTAACACTAACACTAACCCTAACTATAACCCTAACCCTAACTCTTACACTAACACTTACTCTAACCCTAACTCTAACCCTAACTCTAACCCTAACTCTAACTCTAACTCTAACCCTAACTCTAACCCTAACTCTAACTCTAACACTAACACTAACACTAACTTTAACCCTAACACTAACTCTAACACTATTCCTAACACTAACTCTAACCCTAACTCTAACCCTAACTCTAACATTAACACTAACTCTCACCCTAACTCTAACTCTAACACTAACACTAACACTAACTCTAACTCTCACCCTAACACTAACACTAACCCTAACTCTAACTCTAACACTAACACTAACACTAACACTAACACTAACTCTAACCCTAACACTAACTCTAACACTAACACTAACACTAACACTAACTCTAACCCTAACTCTAACTAACACTAACACTAACACTAACTCTAACCCTAACTCTAACTCTAACTCTAACTCTGACACTAACACTAACTCTAACACTAACACTAACACTAACCCTAACTCTAACCCTAACTCTAACTCTAACACTAACACTAACTCTAACTCTCACCCTAACTCTAACTCTAACACTAACTCTAACACTAACACTAACTCTAACCCTAACACTAACTCTAACACTAACACTAACCCTAACCCTAACTCTAACCCTAACCCTAACCCTAACTCTAACTCTAACACTAACACTTACTCTAACCCTAACTCTAACCCTAACTCTAACTCTAACTCTAACCCTAACTCTAACCCTAACACTAACTCTCACCCTAACTCTAACTCTAACACTAACACTAACTCTAACTCTCACCCTAACACTAACACTAACACTAACTCTAACCCTAACACTAACACTAACTCTAACCCTAACTCTAACTCTAACTCTAACTATAACACTAACACTAACTCTAACCCTAACTCTAACTCTAACACTAACACTAACACTAACTCTAACTCTCACCCTAACACTAACACTAACACTAACTCTAAACCTAACACTAACACTAACACTAACTCTAACTCTCACCCTAACTCTAACTCTAACACTAACACTAACACTAACACTAACACTAACTCTAACCCTAACACTAACTCTAACACTAACACTAACCCTAACCCTAACCCTAACTCTAACCCTAACTCTAACTCTAACACTAACACTAACACTAACTCTAACTCTCACCCTAACCCTAACTCTAACCCTAACTCTAACTCTAACTCTAACCCTAACTCTAACCCTAACTCTAACTCTAACACTAATACTAACACTAACTCTAACACTAACACTAACCCTAACACTAACTCTAACCCTAACTCTAACCCTAACTCTAACACTAACTCTCACCCTAACTCTAACTCTAACACTAACACTAACTCTAACTCTCACCCTAACACTAACACTAACACTAACTCTAACCCTAACACTAACACTAACACTAACTCTAACTCTCACCCTAACACTAACACTAACACTAACTCTAACCCTAACACTACCACTAACACTAACTCTAACCCTAACTCTAACTCTAACACTAACACTAACACTAACTCTAACTCTCACCCTAACTCTAACTCTAACTCTAACTCTAACCCTAACTCTAACCCTAACTCTAACTCTAACACTAACACTAACCCTAACTATAACCCTAACCCTAACTCTTACACTAACACTTACTCTAACCCTAACTCTAACCCTAACTCTAACTCTAACTCTAACCCTAACTCTAACCCTAACTCTAACTCTAACACTAACACTAACACTAACTTTAACCCTAACACTAACTCTAACACTATTCCTAACACTAACTCTAACCCTAACTCTAACCCTAACTCTAACATTAACACTAACTCTCACCCTAACTCTAACTCTAACACTAACACTAACTCTAACTCTCACCCTAACACTAACACTAACCCTAACTCTAACTCTAACACTAACACTAACACTAACACTAACTCTAACCCTAACACTAACACTAACTCTAACCCTAACTCTAACTAACACTAACACTAACACTAACACTAACACTAACACTAACACTAACACTAACTCTAACCCTAACTCTAACTCTAACTCTAACTCTGACACTAACACTAACTCTAACACTAACACTAACCCTAACTCTAACCCTAACTCTAACTCTAACACTAACACTAACTCTAACTCTCACCCTAACTCTAACTCTAACACTAACTCTAACACTAACACTAACTCTAACCCTAACACTAACTCTAACACTAACACTAACCCTAACCCTAACTCTAACCCTAACCCTAACTCTAACTCTAACACTAACACTTACTCTAACCCTAACTCTAACCCTAACTCTAACTCTAACTCTAACCCTAACTCTAACCCTAACACTAACTCTCACCCTAACTCTAACTCTAACACTAACACTAACTCTAACTCTCACCCTAACACTAACACTAACACTAACTCTAACCCTAACACTAACACTAACTCTAACCATAACTCTAACTCTAACACTAACACTAACTCTAACCCTAACTCTAACTCTAACACTAACACTAACACTAACTCTAACTCTCACCCTAACACTAACACTAACACTAACTCTAAACCTAACACTAACACTAACACTAACTCTAACCCTAACTCTAACTCTAACACTAACACTAACACTAACTCTAACTCTCACCCTAACTCTAACTCTAACACTAACACTAACACTAACACTAACTCTAACCCTAACACTAACTCTAACACTAACACTAACCCTAACCCTAACCCTAACTCTAACCCTAACCCTAACTCTAACACTAACACTTACTCTAACCCTAACTCTAACCCTAACTCTAACTCTAACTCTAACCCTAACTCTAACCCTAACTCTAACTCTAACTCTAACACTAACACTAACACTAACTCTAACCCTAACACTAACTCTAACACTAACACTAACCCTAACACTAACTCTAACCCTAACTCTAACCCTAACTTTAACACTAACACTAACTCTCACCCTAACTCTAACTCTAACACTAACACTAACTCTAACTCTCACCCTAACACTAACACTAACACTAACTCTAACCCTAACACTAACACTAACACTAACTCTAACTCTCACCCTAACACTAACACTAACACTAACTCTAACCCTAACACTACCACTAACACTAACTCTAACCCTAACTCTAACTCTAACACTAACACTAACACTAACTCTAACTCTCACCCTAACTCTAACTCTAACACTAACACTAACACTAACACTAACTCTAACCCTAACACTAACTCTAACACTAACACTAACCCTAACCCTAACTCTAACCCTAACCCTACCACTAACACTTACTCTAACTCTAACTCTAACCCTAACCCTAACTCTAACTCTAACTCTAACCCTAACTCTAACCCTAACTCTAACTTTAACACTAACACTAACTCGAACTCTCACTCTAACACTAACACTAACACTAACTCTAACCCTAACACTAACAATAACTCTAACCCTAACTCTAACTCTAACACTAACACTAACTCTAACCCTAACACTAACTCTAACTCTAACACTAACACTAACACTAACTCTAACTCTAACTCTCACCCTAACACTAACAATAACACTAACTCTAACCCTAACACTAACACTAACACTAACTCTAACCCTAACTCTAACTCTAACACTAACACTAACACTAACTCTAACTCTCACCCTAACTCTAACTCTAACACTAACACTAACACTAACACTAACTCTAACCCTAACACTAACTCTAACACTAACACTAACCCTAACTCTAACCCTAACCCTAACTCTAACACTAACACTTACTCTAACCCAAACTCTAACCCTAACTCTAACTCTAACCCTAACTCTAACCCTAACTCTAATTCTAACACTAACACTAACACTAACACTAACACTAACCCTAACACTAACTCTAACACTAACACTAACCCTAACACTAACTCTAACCCTAACTCTAACCCTAACTCTAACACTAACACTAACTCTCACCCTAACTCTAACTCTAACACTAACACTAACACTAACTCTAACTCTCACCCTAACACTAACACTAACTCTAACCCTAACACTAACACTAACACTAACTCTAACCCTAACTCTAACTCTAACACTAACACTAACTCTAACCCTAACACTAACTCTAACACTAACACTAACACTAACTCTAACCCTAACTCTAACTAACACTAACACTAACACTAACACTAACACTAACACTAACTCTAACCCTAACTCTAACTCTAACACTAACACTAACACTAACTCTAACCCTAACACTAACTCTAACACTAACACTAACACTAACCCTAACCCTAACTCTAACCCTAACCGTAACTCTAACTCTAACCCTAACTCTAACCCTAACTCTAACTCTGACACTAACACTAACACTAACACTAACACTAACTCTAACCCTAACACTAACTCTAACACTAACACTAACACTAACCCTAACACTAACTCTAACCCTAACTCTAACCCTAACTCTAACTCTAACACTTACACTAACACTAACTCTAACTCTCACCCTAACTCTAACTCTAACACTAACACTAACACTAACACTAACTCTAACTCTCACCCTAACACTAACACTAACTCTAACCCTAACTCTAACTCTAACACTAACACTAACACTAACTCTAACTCTCACCCTAACTCTAACTCTAACTCTAACACTAACATTAACACTAACTCTAACCCTAACACTAACTCTAACACTAACACTAACCCTAACCCTAACTCTAACCCTAACTCTAACACTAACACTAACACTAACTCTAACTCTCACCCTAACACTAACACTAACTCTAACCCTAACACTAACACTAACACTAACTCTAACCCTAACTCTAACTCTAACACTAACACTAACACTAACTCTAACTCTCACCCCAACTCTAACTCTAACACTAACACTAACACTAACACTAACTCTAAACCTAACACTAACTCTAACACTAACACTAACCCTAACCCTAACTCTAACCCTAACCCTAACTTTAACACTAACACTTACTCTAACCCTAACTCTAACCCTAACTCTAACTCTAACTCAAACCCTAACTCTAACCCTAACTCTAACTCTAACACTAACACTAACACTAACTCTAACCCTAACACTAACTCTAACACTAACACTAACACTAACCCTAACACTAACTCTAACCCTAACTCTAACCCTAACACTAACTCTAACACTAACACTAACACTAACTCTAACCCTAACTCTAACTAACACTAACACTAACACTAACACTAACTCTAACCCTTACTCTAACTCTAACTCTAACTCTGACACTAACACTAACTCTAACACTAACACTAACCCTAACTCTAACCCTAACTCTAACTCTAACACTAACACTAACTCTAACTCTCACCCTAACTCTAACTCTAACACTAACTCTAACACTAACACTAACTCTAACCCTAACACTAACTCTAACACTAACACTAACCCTAACCCTAACCCTAACCCTAACTCTAACCCTAACCCTAACTCTAACTCTAACACTAACACTTACTCTAACCCTAACTCTAACCCTAACTCTAACTCTAACTCTAACCCTAACTCTAACCCTAACACTAACTCTCACCCTAACTCTAACTCTAACACTAACACTAACTCTAACTCTCACCCTAACACTAACACTAACACTAACTCTAACCCTAACACTAACACTAACTCTAACCATACCTCTAACTCTAACACTAACACTAACTCTAACCCTAACTCTAACTCTAACACTAACACTAACACTAACTCTAACTCTCACCCTAACACTAACACTAACACTAACTCTAAACCTAACACTAACACTAACACTAACTCTAACCCTAACTCTAACTCTAACACTAACACTAACACTAACTCTAACTCTCACCCTAACTCTAACTCTAACACTAACACTAACACTAACACTAACTCTAACCCTAACACTAACTCTAACACTAACACTAACCCTAACCCTAACCCTAACTCTAACCCTAACCCTAACTCTAACACTAACACTTACTCTAACCCTAACTCTAACCCTAACTCTAACTCTAACTCTAACCCTAACTCTAACCCTAACTCTAACTCTAACACTAACACTAACACTAACTCTAACCCTAACACTAACTCTAACACTAACACTAACCCTAACCCTAACACTAACTCTAACCCTAACTCTAACCCTAACTCTAACACTAACACTAACTCTCACCCTAACTCTAACTCTAACACTAACACTAACTCTAACTCTCACCCTAACACTAACACTAACACTAACTCTAACCCTAACACTAACACTAACACTAACTCTAACTCTCACCCTAACACTAACACTAACACTAACTCTAACCCTAACACTACCACTAACACTAACTCTAACCCTAACTCTAACTCTAACACTAACACTAACACTAACTCTAACTCTCACCCTAACTCTAACTCTAACACTAACACTAACACTAACACTAACTCTAACCCTAACACTAACTCTAACACTAACACTAACCCTAACCCTAACTCTAACCCTAACCCTAACACTAACACTTACTCTAACTCTAACTCTAACCCTAACCCTAACTCTAACTCTAACTCTAACCCTAACTCTAACCCTAACTCTAACTTTAACACTAACACTAACTCGAACTCTCACTCTAACACTAACACTAACACTAACTCTAACCCTAACACTAACACTAACTCTAACCCTAACTCTAACTCTAACACTAACACTAACTCTAACCCTAACACTAACTCTAACTCTAACACTAACACTAACACTAACTCTAACTCTCACCCTAACACTAACAATAACACTAACTCTAACCCTAACACTAACACTAACACTAACTCTAACCCTAACTCTAACTCTAACACTAACACTAACACTAACTCTAACTCTCACCCTAACTCTAACTCTAACACTAACACTAACACTAACTCTAACCCTAACACTAACAATAACACTAACTCTAACCCTAACACTAACACTAACACTAACTCTAACCCTAACTCTAACTCTAACACTAACACTAACACTAACTCTAACTCTCACCCTAACTCTAACTCTAACACTAACACTAACACTAACACTAACACTAACCCTAACACTAACTCTAACACTAACACTAACCCTAACACTAACTCTAACCCTAACTCTAACCCTAACTCTAACACTAACACTAACTCTCACCCTAACTCTAACTCTAACACTAACACTAACACTAACTCTAACTCTCACCCTAACACTAACACTAACTCTAACCCTAACACTAACACTAACACTAACTCTAACCCTAACTCTAACTCTAACACTAACACTAACTCTAACCCTAACACTAACTCTAACACTAACACTAACACTAACTCTAACCCTAACTCTAACTAACACTAACACTAACACTAACACTAACACTAACTCTAACCCTAACTCTAACTCTAACACTAACACTAACACTAACTCTAACCCTAACACTAACTCTAACACTAACACTAACACTAACCCTAACCCTAACCCTAACTCTAACCCTAACCGTAACTCTAACTCTAACCCTAACTCTAACCCTAACTCTAACTCTGACACTAACACTAACACTAACACTAACTCTAACCCTAACACTAACTCTAACACTAACACTAACACTAACCCTAACACTAACTCTAACCCAAACTCTAACCCTAACTCTAACTCTAACACTTACACTAACACTAACTCTAACTCTCACCCTAACTCTAACTCTAACACTAACACTAACACTAACTCTAACTCTCACCCTAACACTAACACTAACTCTAACCCTAACTCTAACTCTAACACTAACACTAACACTAACTCTAACTCTCACCCTAACTCTAACTCTAACTCTAACACTAACATTAACACTAACTCTAACCCTAACACTAACTCTAACACTAACACTAACCCTAACCCTAACTCTAACCCCAACTCTAACTCTAACACTAACACTAACACTAACACTAACTCTAAACCTAACACTAACTCTAACACTAACACTAACCCTAACCCTAACTCTAACCCTAACCCTAACTTTAACACTAACACTTACTCTAACCCTAACTCTAACCCTAACTCTAACTCTAACTCAAACCCTAACTCTAACCCTAACTCTAACTCTAACACTAACACTAACACTAACTCTAACCCTAACACTAACTCTAACACTAACACTAACACTAACCCTAACACTAACTCTAACCCTAACTCTAACCCTAACTCTAACTCTAACACTAACACTAACTCTCACCCTAACTCTAACTCTAACCCTAACACTAACTCTAACACTAACACTAACCTAAACACTAACTCTAACCCTAACCCTAACTCTAACTCTAACACTTACACTAACACTAACACTAACTCTAACTCTCACCCTAACTCTAACTCTAACACTAACACTAACTCTAACTCTCACCCTAACACTAACACTAACACTAACTCTAACTCTAACACTAACCCTAACCCTAACTCTAACACTAACACTTACTCTAACCCTAACTCTAACCCTAACTCTAACTCTAACTCTAACCCTAACCCTAACTCTAACTCTAACTCTAACACTAACACTAACACTAACACTAACTCTAACCCTAACACTAACTCTAACACTAACACTAACCCTAACACTAACTCTAACCCTAACTCTAACCCTAACTCTAACTCTAACACTAACACTAACTCTCACCCTAACTCTAACTCTAACACTAACACTAACACTAACTCTAACTCTCACCCTAACACTAACACTAACACTAACTCTAACCCTAACACTAACTCTAACACTAACCCTAACCCTAACTCTAACCCTAACTCTAACCCTAACACTAACTCTAACCCTAACTCTAACTCTCACCCTAACACTAACTCTAACACTAACACTAACCCTAACTCTAACTCTAACTCTAACCCTAACTCTAACCCTAACTCTAACCCTAACACTAACTCTAACCCTAACTCTAACTCTAACTCTCACCCTAACACTATCTCTAACACTAACTCTAACACTAACACTAACCCTAACTCTGACACTAACACTAACTCTAACCCTAACTCTAACTCTAACACTAACACTAACACTAACTCTAACCCTAACTCTAACCCTAACTCTAACTCTAACACTAACACTAACACTAACTCTAACCCTAACACTAACTCTAACACTAACCCTAACACTAACTCTAACCCTAACTCTAACCCTAACTCTAACACTAACACTAACTCTCACCCTAACTCTACTTCTAACACTAACACTAACACTAACTCTAACTCTCACCCTAACACTAACACTAACACTAACACTAACTCTAACCCTAACACTAACACTAACACTAACTCTAACCCTAACTCTAACTCTAACACTAACACTAACACTAACCCTAACACTAACTCTAACACTAACACTAACACTAACTCTAACCCTAACTCTAACTCTAACACTAACACTAACTCTAACCCTAACACTAACTCTAACACTAACACTAACACTAACCCTAACCCTAACCCTAACTCTAACCCTAACCGTAACTCTAACTCTAACCCTAACTCTAACCCTAACTCTAACACTAACACTAACACTAACTCTAACTCTCACTCTAACACTAACACTAACACTAACTCTAACCCTAACTCTAATACTAACACTAACTCTAACCCTAACACTAACTCTAACTCTAACACTAACACTAACTCTAACTCTCACCCTAACTCTAACACTAACACTAACTCTAACCCTAACACTAACCCTAACACTAACTCTAACCCTAACTCTAACTCTAACACTAACACTAACTCTAACCCTAACACTAACTCTAACTCTAACACTAACACTAACACTAACTCTAACTCTCACCCTAACACTAACACTAACACTAACTCTAAACCTAACACTAACACTAACACTAACTCTAACCCTAACTCTAACTCTAACACTAACACTAACACTAACTCTAACTCTCACCCTAACTCTAACTCTAACACTAACACTAACACTAACACTAACACTAACACTAACTCTAACCCTAACACTAACTCTAACACTAACACTAACCCTAACCCTAACTCTAACCCTAACCCTAACTCTAACACTAACACTTACTCTAACCCTAACTCTAACCCTAACTCTAACTCTAACTCTAACCCTAACTCTAACCCTAACTCTAACTCTAACACTAACACTAACACTAACTCTAACCCTAACACTAACTCTAACACTAACACTAACCCTAACACTAACTCTAACCCTAACTCTAACCCTAACTCTAACACTAACACTAACTCTCACCCTAACTCTAACTCTAACACTAACACTAACTCTAACTCTAACTCTAACCCTAACTCTAACCCTAACTCTAACTCTAACACTAACACTAACCCTAACTATAACCCTAACCCTAACTCTTACACTAACACTTACTCTAACCCTAACTCTAACCCTAACTCTAACTCTAACTCTAACCCTAACTCTAACCCTAACTCTAACTCTAACACTAACACTAACACTAACTTTAACCCTAACACTAACTCTAACACTATTCCTAACACTAACTCTAACCCTAACTCTAACCCTAACTCTAACATTAACACTAACTCTCACCCTAACTCTAACTCTAACACTAACACTAACACTAACTCTAACTCTCACCCTAACACTAACACTAACCCTCTCTAACTCTAACACTAACACTAACACTAACACTAACACTAACTCTAACCCTAACACTAACTCTAACACTAACACTAACACTAACACTAACTCTAACCCTAACTCTAACTAACACTAACACTAACACTAACTCTAACCCTAACTCTAACTCTAACTCTAACTCTGACACTAACACTAACTCTAACACTAACCCTAACTCTAACCCTAACTCTAACTCTAACTCTAACACTAACACTAACTCTAACTCTCACCCTAACTCTAACTCTAACACTAACTCTAACACTAACACTAACTCTAACCCTAACACTAACTCTAACACTAACACTAACCCTAACCCTAACTCTAACTCTAACCCTAACCCTAACTCTAACTCTAACACTAACACTTACTCTAACCCTAACTCTAACCCTAACTCTAACTCTAACTCTAACCCTAACTCTAACCCTAACACTAACTCTCACCCTAACTCTAACTCTAACACTAACACTAACTCTAACTCTCACCCTAACACTAACACTAACACTAACTCTAACCCTAACACTAACACTAACTCTAACTTTAACTCTAACTCTAACTCTAACTCTAACACTAACACTAACTCTAACCCTAACTCTAACTCTAACACTAACACTAACACTAACTCTAACTCTCACCCTAACACTAACACTAACTCTAAACCTAACACTAACACTAACACTAACTCTAACCCTAACTCTAACTCTAACACTAACACTAACTCTAACTCTCACCCTAACTCTAACTCTAACACTAACACTAACACTAAAACTAACTCTAACCCTAACACTAACTCTAACACTAACACTAACCCTAACCCTAACCCTAACTCTAACCCCCTAACCCTAACTCTAACACTAACACTTACTCTAACCCTAACTCTAACCCTAACTCTAACTCTAACTCTAACCCTAACTCTAACCCTAACTCTAACTCTAACACTAACACTAACACTAACTCTAACCCTAACTCTAACTCTAACACTAACACTAACTCTAACCCTAACACTAACTCTAACACTAACACTAACACTAACTCTAACCCTAACTCTAACTCTAACACTAACACTAACTCTAACCCTAACACTAACTCTAACACTAACACTAACACTAACCCTAACCCTAACCCTAACTCTAACCCTAACCGTAACTCTAACTCTAACCCTAACTCTAACCCTAACTCTAACACTAACACTAACACTAACTCTAACTCTCACTCTAACACTAACACTAACACTAACTCTAACCCTAACTCTAATACTAACACTAACTCTAACCCTAACACTAACTCTAACTCTAACACTAACACTAACTCTAACTCTCACCCTAACTCTAACACTAACACTAACTCTAACCCTAACACTAACCCTAACACTAACTCTAACCCTAACTCTAACTCTAACACTAACACTAACTCTAACCCTAACACTAACTCTAACTCTAACACTAACACTAACACTAACTCTAACTCTCACCCTAACACTAACACTAACACTAACTCTAAACCTAACACTAACACTAACACTAACTCTAACCCTAACTCTAACTCTAACACTAACACTAACACTAACTCTAACTCTCACCCTAACTCTAACTCTAACACTAACACTAACACTAACACTAACACTAACACTAACTCTAACCCTAACACTAACTCTAACACTAACACTAACCCTAACCCTAACTCTAACCCTAACCCTAACTCTAACACTAACACTTACTCTAACCCTAACTCTAACCCTAACTCTAACTCTAACTCTAACCCTAACTCTAACCCTAACTCTAACTCTAACACTAACACTAACACTAACTCTAACCCTAACACTAACTCTAACACTAACACTAACCCTAACACTAACTCTAACCCTAACTCTAACCCTAACTCTAACACTAACACTAACTCTCACCCTAACTCTAACTCTAACACTAACACTAACTCTAACTCTAACTCTAACCCTAACTCTAACCCTAACTCTAACTCTAACACTAACACTAACCCTAACTATAACCCTAACCCTAACTCTTACACTAACACTTACTCTAACCCTAACTCTAACCCTAACTCTAACTCTAACTCTAACCCTAACTCTAACCCTAACTCTAACTCTAACACTAACACTAACACTAACTTTAACCCTAACACTAACTCTAACACTATTCCTAACACTAACTCTAACCCTAACTCTAACCCTAACTCTAACATTAACACTAACTCTCACCCTAACTCTAACTCTAACACTAACACTAACACTAACTCTAACTCTCACCCTAACACTAACACTAACCCTAACTCTAACTCTAACACTAACACTAACACTAACACTAACACTAACTCTAACCCTAACACTAACTCTAACACTAACACTAACACTAACACTAACTCTAACCCTAACTCTAACTAACACTAACACTAACACTAACTCTAACCCTAACTCTAACTCTAACTCTAACTCTGACACTAACACTAACTCTAACACTAACCCTAACTCTAACCCTAACTCTAACTCTAACTCTAACACTAACACTAACTCTAACTCTCACCCTAACTCTAACTCTAACACTAACTCTAACACTAACACTAACTCTAACCCTAACACTAACTCTAACACTAACACTAACCCTAACCCTAACTCTAACTCTAACCCTAACCCTAACTCTAACTCTAACACTAACACTTACTCTAACCCTAACTCTAACCCTAACTCTAACTCTAACTCTAACCCTAACTCTAACCCTAACACTAACTCTCACCCTAACTCTAACTCTAACACTAACACTAACTCTAACTCTCACCCTAACACTAACACTAACACTAACTCTAACCCTAACACTAACACTAACTCTAACTTTAACTCTAACTCTAACTCTAACTCTAACACTAACACTAACTCTAACCCTAACTCTAACTCTAACACTAACACTAACACTAACTCTAACTCTCACCCTAACACTAACACTAACTCTAAACCTAACACTAACACTAACACTAACTCTAACCCTAACTCTAACTCTAACACTAACACTAACTCTAACTCTCACCCTAACTCTAACTCTAACACTAACACTAACACTAAAACTAACTCTAACCCTAACACTAACTCTAACACTAACACTAACCCTAACCCTAACCCTAACTCTAACCCTAACCCTAACTCTAACACTAACACTTACTCTAACCCTAACTCTAACCCTAACTCTAACTCTAACTCTAACCCTAACTCTAACCCTAACTCTAACTCTAACACTAACACTAACACTAACTCTAACCCTATCACTAACTCTAACACTAACACTAACACTAACCCTAACACTAACTCTAACCCTAACTCTAACCCTAACTCTAACACTAACACTAACTCTCACCCTAACTCTAACTCTAACACTAACACTAACTCTAACTCTCACCCTAACACTAACACTAACACTAACTCTAACCCTAACACTAACACTAACACTAACTCTAACTCTCACCCTAACACTAACACTAACACTAACTCTAACCCTAACACTACCACTAACACTAACTCTAACCCTAACTCTAACTCTAACACTAACACTAACACTAACACTAACTCTAACTCTCACCCTAACTCTAACTCTAACACTAACACTAACACTAACTCTAACCCTAACACTAACTCTAACACTAACACTAACCCTAACCCTAACTCTAACCCTAACCCTAACACTAACACTTACTCTAACTCTAACTCTAACCCTAACCCTAACTCTAACTCTAACTCTAACTCTAACCCTAACTCTAACCCTAACTCTAACTTTAACACTAACACTAACTCGAACTCTCACTCTAACACTAACACTAACACTAACTCTAACCCTAACTCTAACTCTAACACTAACACTAACTCTAACCCTAACACTAACTCTAACTCTAACTCTAACACTAACACTAACACTAACTCTAACTCTCACCCTAACACTAACAATAACACTAACTCTAACCCTAACACTAACACTAACACTAACTCTAACCCTAACTCTAACTCTAACACTAACACTAACACTAACTCTAACTCTCACCCTAACTCTAACTCTAACACTAACACTAACACTAACACTAACTCTAACCCTAACACTAACTCTAACACTAACACTAACCCTAACCCTAACTCTAACCCTAACCCTAACTCTAACACTAACACTTACTCTAACCCAAACTCTAACCCTAACTCTAACTCTAACCCTAACTCTAACCCTAACTCTAATTCTAACACTAACACTAACACTAACACTAACCCTAACACTAACTCTAACACTAACACTAACCCTAACACTAACTCTAACCCTAACTCTAACCCTAACTCTAACACTAACACTAACTCTCACCCTAACTCTAACTCTAACACTAACACTAACACTAACTCTAACTCTCACCCTAACACTAACACTAACTCTAACCCTAACACTAACACTAACACTAACTCTAACCCTAACTCTAACTCTAACACTAACACTAACTCTAACCCTAACACTAACTCTAACACTAACACTAACACTAACTCTAACCCTAACTCTAACTAACACTAACACTAACACTAACACTAACACTAACTCTAACCCTAACTCTAACACTAACACTAACACTAACTCTAACCCTAACACTAACTCTAACACTAACACTAACACTAACCCTAACCCTAACCCTAACTCTCACCCTAACACTAACACTAACTCTAACCCTAACACTAACACTAACACTAACACTAACACTAACTCTAACCCTAACACTAACTCTAACACTAACACTAACACTAACCCTAACACTAACTCTAACCCTAACTCTAACCCTAACTCTAACTCTAACACTTACACTAACACTAACTCTAACTCTCACCCTAACTCTAACTCTAACACTAACACTAACACTAACACTAACTCTAACTCTCACCCTAACACTAACACTAACTCTAACCCTAACCCTAACTCTAACTCTAACACTAACACTAACACTAACACTAACTCTAACTCTCACCCTAACTCTAACTCTAACTCTAACACTAACATTAACACTAACTCTAACCCTAACACTAACTCTAACACTAACACTAACCCTAACCCTAACTCTAACCCTAACTCTAACACTAACACTTACTCTAACCCTAACTCTAACCCTAACTCTAACACTAACACTAACACTAACTCTAACTCTCACCCTAACACTAACACTAACTCTAACCCTAACACTAACACTAACACTAACTCTAACCCTAACTCTAACTCTAACACTAACACTAACACTAACTCTAACTCTCACCCCAACTCTAACTCTAACACTAACACTAACACTAACACTAACTCTAAACCTAACACTAACTCTAACACTAACACTTACTCTAACCCTAACTCTAACCCTAACTCTAACTCTAACTCAAACCCTAACTCTAACCCTAACTCTAACTCTAACACTAACACTAACACTAACTCTAACCCTAACACTAACTCTAACACTAACACTAACACTAACCCTAACACTAACTCTAACCCTAACTCTAACCCTAACTCTAACTCTAACACTAACACTAACTCTCACCCTAACTCTAACTCTAACCCTAACACTAACTCTAACACTAACACTAACCCTAACACTAACTCTAACCCTAACTCTAACCCTAACCCTAACTCTAACTCTAACACTTACACTAACACTAACACTAACTCTAACTCTCACCCTAACTCTAACTCTAACACTAACACTAACTCTAACTCTCACCCTAACACTAACACTAACACTAACTCTAACTCTAACACTAACCCTAACCCTAACTCTAACACTAACACTTACTCTAACCCTAACTCTAACCCTAACTCTAACTCTAACTCTAACCCTAACCCTAACCCTAACTCTAACTCTAACACTAACACTAACACTAACACTAACTCTAACCCTAACACTAACCCTAACCCTAACTCTAACACTAACACTTACTCTAACCCTAACTCTAACCCTAACTCTAACTCTAACTCTAACCCTAACCCTAACTCTAACCCTAACTCTAACTCTAACACTAACACTAACACTAACACTAACTCTAACCCTAACACTAACTCTAACACTAACACTAACCCTAACACTAACTCTAACCCTAACTCTAACCCTAACTCTAACTCTAACACTAACACTAACTCTCACCCTAACTCTAACTCTAACACTAACACTAACACTAACTCTAACTCTCACCCTAACACTAACACTAACACTAACTCTAACCCTAACACTAACTCTAACACTAACCCTAACCCTAACTCTAACCCTAACTCTAACCCTAACACTAACTCTAACCCTAACTCTAACTCTCACCCTAACACTAACTCTAACACTAACACTAACACTAACCCTAACTCTAACTCTAACTCTAACCCTAACTCTAACCCTAACTCTAACCCTAACACTAACTCTAACCCTAACTCTAACTCTAACTCTCACCCTAACACTATCTCTAACACTAACTCTAACACTAACCCTAACTCTGACACTAACACTAACTCTAACCCTAACTCTAACTCTAACACTAACACTAACACTAACACTAACTCTAACTCTAACCCTAACCCTAACACTAACTCTAACACTAACACTAACACTAACCCTAACACTAACTCTAACTCTAACTCTAACCCTAACTCTAACTCTAACTCTAACTCTAACACTAACACTAACTCTAAACCTAACTCTAACCCTAACTCTAACACTAACACTTACTCTAACCCTAACTCTAACCCTAACTCTAACTCTAACTCTAACCCTAACTCTAACCCTAACTCTAACTCTAACACTAACACTAACACTAACACTAACTCTAACCCTAACACTAACTCTAACACTAACCCTAACACTAACTCTAACCCTAACTCTAACCCTAACTCTAACACTAACACTAACTCTCACCCTAACTCTAACTCTAACACTAACACTAACACTAACTCTAACTCTCACCCTAACACTAACACTAACACTAACTCTAACCCTAACACTAACACTAACACTAACTCTAACCCTAACTCTAACTCTAACACTAACACTAACACTAACCCTAACACTAACTCTAACACTAA
>NW_027315758.1:0-269396 GCF_026437365.1 Eucyclogobius newberryi | reverse complement strand
AAAAGTATCCCTGAATAAACAGAGTAAATGCACTCTTTTCACTCCTTGTTTCTCAGTTTGATGGTAAGGAATGATTGATTGATTGATTGATTGATTGATTGATGTAGACCGTTTTCAGATGACTGTTTTGCTTTTGTGAAAAAGGGGAATCAGACAAAAGTTGCAAAGGCATTCAAAGGCTGTGAGTTCGAGACCCACCAGAGTTACTGTTGTAACCCCTGTTATCTACATTGGTAAATAGGAAAGCCTGCTTTTGTTATTAACTGATGAAAGGAACTGCTAAACTTGGTTCAATTACCACAGAATCCCAGTGTGCTATAGGCTGGCCACTGCTTGGTAGGAGTTTCCCGTACGTGAGTGACTGTTCCTTCCTTCCTTCACGCCCCGCTCAACCTCGTCTTCTTCTAAAGAGTTTGGCGCTGTCCTCAGAAGCTTTGGTCTTACTCAGCACCTGAGGGGCCCCACCAAGGGCAAAGGGCACACTCTGGACCTGCTAATGACAAAGCGGGTTAATGTTCGGCAGGAGTTATTAAAAGTTGGTTTAATAACTGTAAAGAGACGAAAAATCTTGGGAGATATACAAGATAAGCATTTGTAAAGAAACTTGGAAAGACCTTTTTTCCACATCAAATTTTACAGTTCTTCAACCACACATGAAGAGTCACCTGAACAGGGACTTGAACCCTGGACCCTCAGATTAAAAGTCTGATGCTCTACCGACTGATGGACGCATCATATGGCAATGGCATACAGTACATACATTGGCCATTCACTCACCTTAGCCAGCACAACAGCCCAGAGGCAGCCATGAAGACACGTGAAGAGGATCCATTGCGTTGTCAGCACAGGCAAATAAATGAACCATTTTATTGTCACCACTTGTGCTTCTTCATGTTCCTCATTTGGGTTGTCTTGTCAAAAATAGGAATTGTACTGCAGCAATCATGACTCTTGTTCCAAGTTTTATTTCCAATTAGACCTCAACCATAGCCACTGTCTGTCTGCATTTCACAGAAAGTGCTTCATAGTTGGATTGTAGTTTTAGCTTCACCCCAACTGAATTGAATATTTTTGTATGGGTACTTTCTTTGTGTGTGAGTATTTTTCATTCTGATCATTTTTGCCAGAGTTCATTTCTATACAGCTACTTTTTGCTAAGGTAACATTTTGATCCAAGTTGTGTCTACCCTTGCCCTCATGTGCTATGTCTGTGTGCATTTAATAGTGCAATTATTTGTAAAATTGCTTATGATTTTCATATTTTGGCTTATAAATAAAAGTAGATCCTGATTACCTAGTCTTGATCAATGTTTGTGTAGTTCTGCACCTTTATAATGTAGCTCCAATTTGAGCTATGTGAAAGACAGTTACACAAAGGACTTGCAAAACAAATAGTAGATTTACTCAACAGGGCAAATCAAAGAGAGAAGCCATGTAGGATGCAGGCACATGCTCTGTGGTTTCATTGTGTAGAGGTCATCACATCTGCTTTACAGGCAGAAGGTCCTGGGTTCGATCCCCAGTGAAACCAGCTGTGTGTTTCATGCAAACTCTCATTGACTTTGAGCATGCTGTTGGTGCTTTAAAGCTCCATGACTTTACTGTGCCCCTCTTGCTTACTGAAATAAAAGCTTCATCTGTTGAGCTCATATTGTGTTCAATTGCTACAGCTTACCTATCATCTTGTATCTTTCATTCAGTCCTCTAATTCTTTCAACAAGGTTTAAATAAATGCACTTTCTATGTTCACATGCAGAAATCTGGGGATGAACCAGGGACTTCTAGATCTTCAGTCTATCGCTCTGCCAAATGAGTTATTTTGGTAAGGACAGCTGGTGGGTTCATGTCTTAAACAGGAACCTACTTATACACCCCAAGCATTTGATATTTGCTGAATGCCAATGGAAATGCGTGTGCACAATCTCTTTAGGTAACTTTGAGGTGGGTTGGTAATCAATCTGATATGATTTAAAACACACGTTCAAGGGTGTTTTTTACGTAGGGGGACAATGTGAAGATTGTTGCGTCATTCCACCCCAAATTCTGTCAACAAGTCGGCAGGAGTTATTAAAAGTTGGTTTAATAACTGTAAAGAGACTAAAAATCTTGGGAGATATACAAGATAAGCATTTGTAAAGAAACTTGGAAAGACCTTTTTCCACATCAAATTTTACAGTTCTTCAACCACACATGAAGAGTCACCTGAACAGGGACTTGAACCCTGGACCCTCAGATTAAAAGTCTGATGCTCTACCGACTGATGGACGCATCATATGGCAATGGCATACAGCACATACATTGGCCATTCACTCACCTTAGCCAGCACAACAGCCCAGAGGCAGCCATAAAGACACGTGAAGAGGATCCATTGCGTTGTCAGCACAGGCAAATAAATGAACCATTTTATTGTCACCACTTGTGCTTCTTCATGTTCCTCATTTTGTTTGTCTTGTCAAAAGTAGGAATTGTACTGCAGCAATCATGACTCTTGTTCCAAGTTTTATTTCCAATTAGACCTCAACCAGAGCCACTGTCTGTCTGCAATTCACAGAAAGTGCTTCATAGTTGGATTGTAGTTTTAGCTTCGCCCCCACTTGAATTGAATATTTTTGTATGGGTACTTTCTTTGTGTGTGAGTATTTTTCATTCTGATCATTTTTGCCAGAGTTCATTTCTATACAGCTACTTTTTGCTAAGGTAACATTTTGATCCAAGTCGTGTCTACCCTTGCCCTCATGTGCTATGTCTGTGTGCATTTAATAGTGCAATTATTTGTAAAATTGCTTATGATTTTCATATTTTGGCTAATAAATAAAAGTAGATCCTGATTACCTAGTCTTGATCAATGTCCGTGTAGTTCTGCACCTTTATAATGTAGCTCCAATTTGAGCTATGTGAAAGACAGTTACACAAAGGACTTGCAAAACAAATAGTAGATTTACTCAACAGGGCAAATCAAAGAGAGCAGCCCTGTAGGATGCAGGCACATGCTCTGTGGTTTCATTGTGTAGAGGTCATCACATCTGCTTTACACGCAGAAGGTCCTGGGTTCGATCCCCAGTGAAACCAGCTGTGTGTTTCATGCAAACTCTCATTGACTTTGAGCATGCTGTTGGTGCTTTAAAGCTCCATGACTTTACTGTGCCCCTCTTGCATAGTGAAATAAAAGCTTCATCTGTTGAGCTCATATTGTGTTCAATAGCTACAGCGTACCTATCATCTTGTATCTTTCATTCAGTCCTCTAATTCTTTCAACAAGGTTTAAAGAAATGCGCTTTCTATGTTCACATGCAGAAATCTGGGGATGAACCAGGGACTTCTAGATCTTCAGTCTATCGCTCTGCCAAATGAGTTATTTTGGTAAGGACAGCTGGTGGGTTCATGTCTTAAACAGGAACCTACTTATACACCCCAAGCATTTGATATTTGCTTAATGCCAATGGAAATGCGTGTGCACAATCTCTCAAGGTAACTTTGAGGTGGGTTGGTAATCAATCTGATATGATTTAAAACACACGTTCAAGGGTGTTTTTTACGTAGGGGGACAATGTGAAGATTGTTGCGTCATTCCACCCCAAATTCTGTCAACAAGTCGGCAGGAGTTATTAAAAGTTGGTTTAATAACTGTAAAGAGACTAAAAATCTTGGGAGATATACAAGATAAGCATTTGTAAAGAAACTTGGAAAGACCTTTTTCCACATCAAATTTTACAGTTCTTCAACCACACATGAAGAGTCACCTGAACAGGGACTTGAACCCTGGACCCTCAGATTAAAAGTCTGATGCTCTACCGACTGATGGACGCATCATATGGCAATGGCATACAGTACATACATTGGCCATTCTCTCACCTTAGCCAGCACAACAGCCCAGAGGCAGCCATGAAGACACGTGAAGAGGATCCATTGCGTTGTCAGCACAGGCAAATAAATGAACCATTTTATTGTCACCACTTGTGCTTCTTCATGTTCCTCATTTGGGTTGTCTTGTTAAAAATAGGAATTGTACTGCAGCAATCATGACTCTTGTTCCAAGTTTTATTTCCAATTAGACCTCAACCAGAGCCACTGTCTGTCTGCAATTCACAGAAAGTGCTTCATAGTCGGATTGTAGTTTTAGCTTCGCCCCCACTTGAATTGAATATTTTTGTATGGGTACTTTTTTTGTGTGTGAGTATTTTTCATTCTGATCATTTTTGCCAGAGTTCATGATCCACATTATTTTCTGAAACTAGCGCAATTACATTACCAGATTTAACTCTCCATGAATTCATGGAGACAGCATTCTAAGCTCAGGTTTGGCGAGACATACCTATACTGGAAGTTGGGAATGTCGCCCAGGCTGCCTGAATGGGCCACTTTGTCTCACCTTCCTGCAGGTAGTGTGGATGGATGAAATAATATTGTTTGAATTTTATAAGTGCTGCAAGGTTCAAAGGTAATGCGGGACAGGGAGCTTGCACTGAATCACCACATGTGCTGATTTTGAAATATTTCAGTGAAGGTCTCTAAAATTCACTGCAGTGTAATCTGGCAAAGACTACAGTGTCGCCTGGAGATGCAGGGAATTGAACCCTGGACCTCATACATGCTAAGCATGCGCTCTACCACTGAGCTACATCCCCTTCCGTAACAATGCCTTAAATGATAGAATGGACAAAAACAGAACAGATAGAATAGAAACAACAGAAACAGTGACCAGAAAGACAATTCAATTCTTGATTTTTTTTTAAATTCCAATTTGACTGGTTAGGACACAAAGGTTTGTCCCATTGTTACTTTACTTACATGTGCGTCACTTTTTGTGTGTTACAGTAACTTTTTTGGCCTGATCACCCAGTCCACAAGTGTTCCTGTACCTATATATTTACAAATCAAGCACTGTTAACCCTTTAAGCGCCAAAGAGCTAATGACAAAGCGGGTTAATATTTCAAATTACAGTGTGGTAAATGTTACTTTGTCTGATGGTTTCTGTATTTTTCCAGGTGCAATGAGTTTGCAGTCTTCTTTGCAAGACTCAGTTCAGAACATTAAAAATACCATTATTTGCAGATAACAAGCACGCAGCCAGCTAGACAACTGGAGTTAACCCATTTTGCATTTGTGGCTGACAAAAGTGTCCAAGAGATCACCACAAGTCTGAGTTCCACTACATCAAATCAAATCAATTTATTTTTGTAAGGCCCAAAATCACAACAACAGTTGCCTCTGAGGGCCACAGGGAGAAATGAATCAACAATGTCTGTGGTGGCGATGAAGTCAGACAATGTCTGTGGTGGCGAGGGAGTCAGACAATGTCTGTGGTGGCGAGGGACGATGTCCCAGGGTCCTCTGTCCTTAGACTCTCCTTCTCGGCCAGGAAAAACTACAAAAAAAACCTCTTTGGAAAAAAAGCGTAGAAACTTGGAGGAGTTCCAGTGAAGGAGAGATCCGACTCTCACAGACGGACAGACGGACACGAGGGAGACAGGAGCTGGACCCACTCTTCAGGCAGATGAGGGACCGACTGAGGCAAACTGGACCCACTCTTCAGGCAGATGAGGGACCGACTGAGGCGAACTGGACCCACTCTTCAGGCAGATGAGGGACCGACTGAGGCGAACTGGACCCACTCTTCAGGCAGATGAGGGACCGACTGAGGCGAACTGGACCCACTCTTCAGGCAGCTGAGGGACCGACTGAGGCGAACTGGACCCACTCTTCAGGCAGATGAGGGACCGTCGGAGGCGAGCTGGACCCACTCGTCAGGCAGATGAGGGACCGTCGGGGGCGAGCTGGACCCACCCCTCAGGCAGATGAGGGACCGTCCACACAGGGCAGGGACCACTTCACCAGGGGAGGGGCATCTGGGTCCACAGGTCCTCAGGAGTGAGAGAAAGAAAAAGAAGGCGGTGAACAGTTTGCAAGTGGAATCAAAAAATAAATATTGTTTGATAGCATAAGTAGTCAGAAGAAGAAGAGGATAGTGCTCAAGCTGTCATACTTCCCCCAGCATAGTTACTCCTAGGGCAGCGTAGCTAAAGCTGTGGGTTTATGTTTCTGTTCCTAACTAGTCTGACCATAAGCGATTTCGAAGAGGAACGTTTTAAGCCTGGACTTAAATGAAGAGACTGTGTCAGCATATTTAACATGGGTCGGGAGCTGATTCCATAACACAGGAGCTTGGTAGCTAAACGCGCTACCTCCTACAGTACTTTTAGAGACTCTTGGCACCACCAGAAGGCCGGCATTCTGAGAGCGAAGAGCTCTGTTTGGATGATATGGTTCTATAGCATCTTTGAGGTAGGATGGGGCCATGTCATTTATGGCTTTGTAGGTCAAGAGTAGAATTTTGAATTTGATTCTAAACTCGACAAGGAGCCAGTGAAGAGACTTCAGCACTGGCGTAATGTGCTCTCTTCTTTTTGTTCCTGTTAGTAATCTTGCTGCTGCATTTTGAACCAGTTGAAAGCTTTTTATGGAGCTTTTAGGACACGCTGCAAGCAGGGAGTTACAGTAGTCTAATCTAGTCGTTACAAATGCATGGATACGTTTTTCGGCATCACTTTTAGGCAGGATTCTTCTGATTTTGGCGATGTTGCGCAAATGGAAATAGGCTGTTTTACAAGCTTGATTTATATGAGCTTTAAATGAGAGCTCCTGGTCAAATAAGACTCCAAGGTTTCTTACAGTAGAACTGGAGGCTACACTGACATTGTCCAGTGTGACTATCTGCTCAGATAGCGCATCTTGTAGATGCTTAGGGCCAAGCACAATGACCTCGGTTTTTTCAGGGTTAAGAAGCAGGTAGTTTAGTGTCATCCAGGTTTTTATCTCCTTCACACAAGTACTAAGTCTGTCTACTTGATCGCTCTGATCAGGTTTCATTGATAAATACAGCTGAGTGTCGTCTGCATAGCAGTGGAAGTTAATGTCATGCTTTCTGATAATGTTGCCTAATGGCAGCATATAAAGAGTAAACAGAATTGGACCGAGTACCGAACCCTGTGGCACACCGTAAATTACTTTAGAGCAAGGTGAGGAGCTCTGGTTTACATTAACAAATTGGAACCTATCAGATAGATAGGATTTAAACCAGCTGAGGGCTGTTCCTCCAACACCTACATCACATTCTAACCTCTGCAGTAGAATGTTGTGGTCAATGGTGTCAAACGCTGCGCTGAGGTCCAACAGAACCAGGACTGAGACCAGTCCATCGTCAGCGGCTAATAACAAATCATTTGTGACTTAAACAGTGCAGTTTCAGTGCTGTGGTGGGCTCTGAACCCTGCTGTGGTGGGCTCTGAACCCTGACTGGAAAACTTCAAATAAGTTATTGTCCTGCAGGTGGCGACAAAGCTGTTTTACTACAACTTTTTCAAGGATTTTAGAGACGAAGGGAAGATTTGAAATAGGTCTGTAGTTTACCAATAGGTCGGGATCTAGATTAGGCTTTTTCAGAAGAGGTTTAATGACTGCATGTTTGAAGGACTGTGGAACATAGCCACTTTCGAGTGAAGTATTTATTATATTAAGAATAGGGTCTATAATTAGGGGAAGAATGTCTTTGAGGAGTCTGCTTGGAATGGGGTCTAGGACACAAGTTGAGCTTTTAGAGGACATAATGGCTGAAGTTATCTCTGCTTGATCAACAGCTGTGAACCTTTCTAGGTTTACAGCTGGATTTATATGGGACGTTAGATTTACATTTTGGGCTAGTTCAGGGCTAATAGCGGGGGTAATTTTATCTAATTTATCTCTGATTGTTTTTATTTTATTATTAAAACATAGGAGGAAATCATCAGAGCTAAGTGTAGCTGGGATTGAGGGCTCTACTGCACTGTGACAGTTTGTTAGCCTAGCTACAGTGCTGAAAAGGAATTTAGTGTTACTTTTGTTGACTTCTATTAGATTTGAATAATATCTGGTTTGGGCCTTACGCAGAGCCTGCTTATAGGACAGCAGGCAACTTTTCCATGCTTTTAGGGATTCTTCGGTGTGAGAGCGACGAAATAATCCCTCTAACTTTCTAACTTTTTTTTTATGTGAACGCAGTTCTTGGTTGTACCATGGGGAGGCGCGCTTTGGCCTAATGACCTTCTGTTTTAACGGCGCGACAACGTCAAGAGCAGACTTCAGAGAATTCATGGTCAAGTCAACACATTGATCACTTAAACTGGGACTAAAACTGTTCTCAGCAGGATCACATGACATGTCACTGAATATTGGCTCTATTATTTCTTTGAATTTTGAGATAGATTTTTCAGATATTGTCCTTTTCATTATAACTTTGAAATATTTCAGTGAAGGTCTCTAAAATTCACTGCAGTGTAATCTGGCAATTAGCAAAGACTACAGTGTCGCCTGGAGATGCAGGGAATTGAACCCTGGACCTCATACATGCTAAGCATGCGCTCTACCACTGAGCTACATCCCCTTCCGTAACAATGCCTTAAATGATAGAATGGACAAAAACAGAACAGATAGAATAGAAACAACAGAAACAGTGACCAGAAAGACAATTCAATTCTTGATTTTTTTTTTAAATTCCAATTTGACTGGTTAGGACACAAAGGTTTGTCCCATTGTTACTTTACTTACATGTGCGTCACTTTTTGTGTGTTACAGTAACTTTTTTGGCCGGATCACCCAGTCCACAAGTGTTCCTGTACCTATATATTTACAAATCAAGCACTGTTAAGCAGGTGGCATCCTTTGCTGGTCAGGGGGAAGAGAAAGGTATGTTTCCAACAGGGTTCTAAGAAATATGAAGCAATGCCAATGGATTTCTTGCCCATCAGCTTGACCACCTGGCCACCACAATACTGCATCTTTGGAAAATTACAGTGAAAGCGTGAGACCAATAAAAAAAAATCAAGATATGCTTGTCCAGTCTAGAATTGCTGGAAAACATGACTGATCCCAAATGAAGCAAAGTATGCGCTCTACCGCTGACCCACTTTGTCTAGAAATGCTCCAAAAAGAAACACCAACCAACCTGCTAGTCTATAGATGCATAGAAAAGCTAAAGGCTGATTACAAATTTTCACATGCTGCACCCAAATCGATACCATGTTGCTATGCCTCTCTTCACCTCCGTCCAGCTTGAATGTACTCGTAACCACAGCGAGTCTTGTACATAATCCAGCCACAAGTGTTCCAGCAGGACAGACTAGATATTCCCATACCGGGAGTTGAACCCGGGTTAGAAAAACAAGTCCAATGTTCTATTGTTTCTGGTGGGGCAGGTAACATACTGGGTGTATGATGGTAGAACAGAAGAGGGAGAAGCGTGGTTAAAGTCACCAGAGACGAGGAAGAGAGCCTGTGGGTGCTGTGTTTGCAGCCTACAAGTGCAGGAGAGCAGTGCTTCACAAGCATATTGAGCATTGGCAGACGGGGCCACATAGACTGCGATCAAAATCACATGTGAGAACTCCCGGGGCAGATAATATATCTTTTCTTCCCGCATTCTCTAGTTCTGTCCGCCCGCAGCAGATGAAAATTGTCCAAACCTACAATAGAGTCTGGCATTTCTGCTGTTAACCAGGTCTCTGTGAAAATCAAGACACTGCTGTCCCTATAAATCCTCTGGGACCGCATGAGGCTCGCTATTTCCGTCATTTTATTTTGAAGGGACCTCACGTTACCCATGACTACGGCGGGAACCGACTTCCTGTTTGTCCCTCTCTTCTCTCGGAGTTTACGTCCAGCCCGTCTGCTTCGTTGCGTTTTCCTTAGGATGTCCGCCGGGATAACGTGACGATCTCCGGGTAAGACGACTGTTCTCCACAGTTTCATTAGTTCCTCCTTTGTGTAAACGCGGTACGGCGCCGGCCGGGGGGCGGGGCCGGAGCCGGGGGACTCAGAGCCAAGACACATCGCCACGACACGACGAAAACACTCAATCCAGCCGAATAAAGTCAAAAACAGTTGAATTAAAAACGATTCCAGCGCGTGTCCCTATCCTACAGTAAAATAGAAAAAATATACTAACTATATTTACAAAATATAGGAGATAAAGCACAATAAGTGTGAGAAAAAAAGAGAGAGCGTTTACACCGGGCTGCTAGCTGTACCAGCGCCTTATGACGTATAAAGAAGGCCTCATTGATGCTTGAGAGTTAAGGAACAGTTCTGTATGTAATAGATATAAGCCCATTCCACGTGCAACAAGTCTAGTGATTAGTATTTTCCTTGTGGCTCAGCCTATTAGACCATGGACCTGAAATCCACAATCCCGGATTTTGGAGGCTAGTATCCTGTGCATATTGCTTATGGGGTTATGTACCCATAATAGACTCAAATTGCTTCAAAATGTCTATTCATGGGTCTTTGTTGACCTACATCTTCTTTCACTACTCAGCTATCCTTTTCCCCAAAAAAGAAATAACAATATAGGATGGATAAAAGAAATGTGCTGCTAGATTCAAAGCAAATGTGGAACTGGGAGCTTGCGCTGAAGATCGGCTTCCATCATCCAACACATTACTGACTAGCTTGGTTAATTTGGATTGACAATCGCAATAATGCAAGTAAAAAAGTTCTAGCAGAGGATGGTTTCGATCCATCGACCTCTGGGTTATGGGCCCAGCACGCTACCGCTGCGCCACTCTGCTGATTGGCTGTGATCATGGGACTCAAACCCACAATCCCTGGTTCAAGAGGCCAGTGCGTAATGCCCATGGGGCTGTATACGTCTAATAGACTCAAATTGCTTCAAAATATGAAATCTAATTTTAAAGGAATGTGGAACTGGGATCTTGCTACGAAAGACTGTGCTCTAACACTGAGCTACATAACCATCTCTTGACTGTCATGATTATTTTCCAAGCAAGACCTGGAGTCAACACTTTTCACTTTGTGCCATCAACAGAATATTGAATGGAGATGCAGGGGATTGAAACAAGGATTTCATACATGCCCTCGTTCTGAAAGAATGGCTCCGAAATTAAACATCACCAAACATGCTGGTTTATAGAATAGAACGAAATCTCAAAATCTGTACTGCTAAACACACGTTGCTGACAGGAATCGAACTTGCGCGGGGAAACCCCAATAGATTTCAAGTCTTAACCTCTCGGCCACAACAACAATACACATTTAAACTGTGTTTAAGAAAGTGGAAATGATCCACATTATTTTCTGAAACTAGCGCAATTACATTACCAGATTTAACTCTCCATGAATTCATGGAGACAGCATTCTAAGCTCAGGTTTGGCGAGACATACCTATACAGGAAGTTGGGAATGTCGCCCAGGCTGCCTGAATGGGCCACTTTGTCTCACCTTCCTGCAGGTAGTGTGGATGGATGAAATAATATTGTTTGAATTTTATAAGTGCTGCAAGGTTCAAAGGTAATGCGGGACAGGGAGCTTGCACTGAATCACCACATGTGCTGATTTTGAAATATTTCAGTGAAGGTCTCTAAAATTCACTGCAGTGTAATCTGGCAATTAGTAAAGACTACAGTGTCGCCTGGAGATGCAGGGAATTGAACCCTGGACCTCATACATGCTAAGCATGCGCTCTACCACTGAGCTACATCCCCTTCCGTAACAATGCCTTAAATGATAGAATGGACAAAAACAGAACAGATAGAATAGAAACAACAGAAACAGTGACCAGAAAGACAATTCAATTCATGATTTTTTTTTAAATTCCAATTTGACTGGTTAGGACACAAAGGTTTGTCCCATTGTTACTTTACTTACATGTGCGTCACTTTTTGTGTGTTACAGTAACTTTTTTGGCCTGATCACCCAGTCCACAAGTGTTCCTGTACCTATATATTTACAAATCAAGCACTGTTAACCCTTTAAGCGCCAAAGTCGCAGAAATGCAACTTTACCGTACAAGGAAATTAATGAAATAATAGTAGAAAATGAATCACTTCAGTCATTGGTCGGTTCGGTGCAACTTCCTCTTATTAGCCAGGTATGATCCAGGGCAGATCCGGTAAGGAAAAAAATGGCTGGAGGAAGTACACGTGGCATGCAATTTACAGCAGATTCTGACTCTGAAGGGTATTATCTCCCCGAGAGTGACGATGGATTTCCAAGTGGAGATGAAGGGACTTCGAAACAACGGACAGGTGCAAAGGACAGACGGAGGCGAGGAACCAGTGGAACCAGTGGCTGCAGTAAAACTTGCCCGGTGGATGAGAGCTGGGACATGCTGAGAGAGGTCGAGGTATTTGAGGCATGGATCAAACCTTTTGAAGACCCAGTTGGCTACACAGGAGAGATGGATCTGACGGATGCTAATCCATTTGATATTCTGTCACTCTTTCTGACCGATCAGTTTTGGACTTTCATTACTGATGAGACAAATAGATATGCACATCAGTGTATGGCACCTATGATTCTGAAGCCACATTCAAGATTTCTTGAGTGGTATGATGTATCAGTCACCGAAATGAAAGCTTTCTTCGCTTTGCATCTCTCCATGGGCCTTGTTGAGAAACCTGAAATCGAGGATTACTGGGGAACATTTTGGCTTACACAAACGCCTGGATTTGGAAATGTAATGTCAAGAAACAGATTTGAAATCATTCTTTCGTTCTTTCATTTTGTCAACAATAATGATTATGTGAGAACAGGCGAGCCCGGGCACGATAAACTGTTCAAAGTCCGCCCAATAATAGATTTGATTATTCCCAAATTTGCAGCAGTTTACAGTCCAATCAAGGAGCTTTCTTTAGATGAAATGACAATAGCTTTCAAGGGGAGATCTTCACTAAAATGTTACTCTCCGAATAAACCTGACAAATATGGCTATAGAGTGTATTCCCTGAGTGAAAGCTGTTCAGGGTATGTTTTGCGCTGGTCAATGCACACTGGACAGTACAAAAATAATGCAAGCAACATCAGTGCAACACACGCAGTTGTCCGTGAGTTGGTTTCTCCCTTTACGGGCAAAGGACACGATATTTACATGGACAGTTACTATACCTCGCCTGTAATTGCAAATGAATTAGCAGATTTGGAAACTGGACTGTGTGGGACGGTAAGGATTACCAGGTTGGGGATGCCAAAATGCCTTGGTAAAAGTGTCTTACAGCTGAAAAAAGGAGATGACCCAGTTTTTTGCAGAAAGGGAAAACTCCTGGCTTGTGCTTGGCACGATACTAAACGTCTCACCATGTTGTCCACAGTCCATGGAAATGATTGTGTTCAGAGGAGGATCCGATCCAAGACAGATGACACTGGCTTCCGTGACATCAAAAGACCTGTATGTGTCGACCAGTACAACGCCTACATGGGTGGAGTGGACACTGCTGACCAGAGGATGAAGACATACCTCTTTCCACACAGGTCCCGGAAATGGTATCATCGCATATTCAATGCCATTATAAGCATAAGTATTGTCAACTCACACATCATATACACCAAAACCACTCCAGGCCCACACAAACCTTTAAAGGTTTACATTCAGAACATTATTGATGCATTACTGGCTGATCACTCCAAAAAACAAGAAAGGCGCTCAAGACCGGAGGGTGAAATGCCACAGAGACTCACAGAGCGTCATTGGCTTTGTCAAGCAGAGGGACGTCCAGACTGCGCCGTGTGCTCTGACCGCTCTCGTACCAAAGGCAGGCGGCAAACAAAGTACAGGTGCCGTCAGTGTGGCGTTGGCCTCTGTGCGGTTCCATGCAACGAGAGATACCATACGCTAAAAAACTTTAAATGCTGTCATTTGGATATGTAAAAGTGCAGGGTACCTTGACCCTGGATGGACATCTTTTCTGTGATGGCTCTCTCCTTTCTTCACTGCTTTCTCCACAACCTGCCTGGCACCAATGATGGATGTATAAGTTGGAAAAATAAAGAAAATGAAAAAAAATACATAATAAATACCGTGTTTGTCATCATTTGGTCAGAACTTGTAATCAGGGCCCGAGTTTGAAGATGTGAGCAAAAGGGGTGAAAATGGGTTAAAATGTGAAAAAACACCAAAATGAGCAAAATGAAATAATCCCCCATCATCAGTGCACAGTTTGCCCCCAGAAAAGCACTCCCCTGGGGCCTGGAGGTGATCTGACCACCAGAATATAGTACCATATACCACTGCTGGACTGGAAAAACCGAGCTTCCAGCCAATAGTACACTATACCCGAGGGACTCTGTCGTTTTTCGGCAATAGTACACTATACCCGAGGGACTCTGTCGTTTTTCGGCAATAGTACACTATACCCGAGGGACTCTGTCGTTTTTCGGCAATAGTACACTATACCCGAGGGACTCTGTCGTTTTTCGGCAATAGTACACTATACCCGAGGGACTCTGTCGTTTTTCGGCAATAGTACACTATACCCGAGGGACTCTGTCGTTTTTCGGCAATAGTACACTATACCCGACGGACTCTGTCGTTTTTCCGGGCCGTAGTATGAAGTTGTGAGCAAAAGGGGTGAAAATGGGTTAAAATGTGAAAAAACACCAAATTGAGCAAAATGAAATAATCCCCCATCATCAGTGCACTGTTTGCCCCCAGAAAAGCACTCCCCTGGGGCCTGGAGGTGATCTGACCATCAGAGTATAGCACCATATGCCCCTGAGGGACTTAGAGTAAAAACCGAAATAGTACACTATGTCTGAAAAGACTGTCGTTTTTCGGCAATAGTACACTATACCCGAGGGACTCTGTCGTTTTTCCGGGCCGTAGTATGAAGTTGTGAGCAAAAGGGGTGAAAATGGGTTAAAATGTGAAAAAACACCAAAATGAGCAAAATGAAATAATCCCCCATCATCAGTGCACTGTTTGCCCCAAGAAAAGCACTCCCCTGGGGCCTGGAGGTGATCTGACCATCATAGTATAGCACCATATGCCCCTGAGGGCATATGGTGACTCTGTCGTTTTTCGGCAATAGTACACTATATACCGTTGGACTTAGTCGTTTTTTGGGCTCGTGGGAATAAGCGTTCAGCTCAAGATTCCCGGGCTAAATCACGCTGCTCCCGAGAAATTCTTACGCTGCTCTCACGCGGAATGTGCAAAATGGTAATGCTGGGAGGGAGGGGCGGGCGGTTTTTGAGAATGACGTTTTTCGCAATCGAAACAGGTACATTTCCTGGTTGTGCGGCTACCGGGCAAGGAGCTCGTTTGACGGGCACACGAGAACCGCGATCGATGGGCCCCGTTCTGGTTTTATCCAGCTTCCAAGGCTCCTTCACAGCCGTAATGTCAAGTCATGGTTCGGAGGTGCGGAGGTGATTGTCGGATCACGGAGGCTCTGAATGGAGCCCCGCGCTCCGCGCTCCTCCGGGCTCTAAGCGCCGCTAAGACCCGGCATGAGAGGGTCTATTTTCGGCTTGATTTTACCAGACTCCCGGGCACTTCCAGAAGCTTCCTGTTTGCTCTGATTGCTCGGGGCAGAGCACGGTGTCACGCTGACCACGGGCTGTACGCGGAGGTGAGAGCTGGTTGTAAGGCGGATCACGGAGGCTCTGAATGGAGCCCCGCGCTCCGCGCTCCTCCGGGCTCTAAGCGCCGCTCAGACCCGGCATGAGAGGGTCTATTTTCGGCTTGATTTTACCAGACTCCCGGGCACTTCCAGAAGCTTCCTGTTTGCTCTGATTGCTCGGGGCAGAGCACGGTGTCACGCTGACCACGGGCTGTACGCGGAGGTGAGAGCTGGTTGTAAGGCGGATCACGGAGGCTCTGAATGGAGCCCGGCGCTCCGCGCTCCTCCGGGCTCTAAGCGCCGCTCAGACCCGGCATGAGAGGGTCTATTTTCGGCTTGATTTTACCAGACTCCCGGGCACTTCCAGAAGCTTCCTGTTTGCTCTGATTGCTCGGGGCAGAGCACGGTGTCACGCTGACCACGGGCTGTACGCGGAGGTGAGAGCTGGTTGTAAGGCGGATCACGGAGGCTCTGAATGGAGCCCCGCGCTCCGCGCTCCTCCGGGCTCTAAGCGCCGCTCAGACCCGGCATGAGAGGGTCTATTTTCGGCTTGATTTTACCAGACTCCCGGGCACTTCCAGAAGCTTCCTGTTTGCTCTGATTGCTCGGGGCAGAGCACGGTGTCACGCTGACCACGGGCTGTACGCGGAGGTGAGAGCTGGTTGTAAGGCGGATCACGGAGGCTCTGAATGGAGCCCCGCGCTCCGCGCTCCTCCGGGCTCTAAGCGCCGCTCAGACCCGGCATGAGAGGGTCTATTTTCGGCTTGATTTTACCAGACTCCCGGGCACTTCCAGAAGCTTCCTGTTTGCTCTGATTGCTCGGGGCAGAGCACGGTGTCACGCTGACCACGGGCTGTACGCGGAGGTGACCCGCTCCGTGATCTTAGCGCCGCCCAGACCCAGGGCCATCCACCCCGCACACGGCCAGACTTTGCCCGGCCAGGGAGCACCTTCTGCGGGTCGGAGGCTCCGGGTCGGAGCCCCTGGAGCCTGGAGCCCTCACCGGGCCCCGAACTCGGCTGCCGGAGGCAGTGCAGTGCCTCATGGATAAAAGGCACCCAGCCGTCCAACTCGCGTGAGGCGGAGCAGGGATCATCAATGAATCAACCATGAAAATGGTACAAATCATGGTTCTATGTATACCAGACAAGGAGCTTGGTCTATTGGCACTCAAGACCCGCCATCGTAGGGCCCCGTTCTGGTTTTATCCAGCTTCGAAGGCTCCTGCGCACTGCGGGTTTGTTTACATTTTGCGGCTGTGGTTTGCTCCGGCTAACCTCACGCCGGACACGTTGGAAGCGAGGCCGAGACAGAGGTCCCACCAGGCGCGGGGCTTCAGTCTGACTGGCTTCCCCCGCGCCTGGCCCCTTGTCTCCGGAGATGGGACCGTCACTCACCCCCGCACTGAAGGACGCGCGGCTTGAAGGATGATGGCTGCGCTTAGCCCCTGTGCCAGGGGCTCTGAGCCAGTCCCCTTCAGCCTCAACGCGTCCGGTGGGAACACAGTCCGGGTCCATTGTCACTCACCCCTGCGCAGAAGGACGCGTGGCTTGGAGGATGATGGCTGCGCTTAGCCCCTGGCACAGGGGCTCTGCACCAGTCCCCTTCAGCCTCAACGCGTCCGGTGGAACAACAGTCCAGGCCCTCTGTCACTCACCCCCGCACTGAAGGACGCGCGGCTTGAAGGATGATGGCTGTGCTTAGCCCCTGTGCCAGGGGCTCTGAGCCAGTCCCCTTCAGCCTCAACGCGTCCGGTGGGAACACAGTCCGGGTCCACTGTCACTCACCCCTGCGCAGAAGGACGCGCGGCTTGGAGGATGATGGCTGCGCTTAGCCCCTGGCACAGGGGCTCTGCACCAGTCCCCTTCAGCCTCAACGCGTCCGGTGGAACAACAGTCCAGGCCCACTGTCACTCACCCCCGCACTGAAGGACGCGCGGCTTGGAGGATGATGGCTGCGCTTAGCCCCTGTGCCAGGGGCTCTGAGCCAGTCCCCTTCAGCCTCAACGCGTCCGGTGGGAACACAGTCCGGGTCCATTGTCACTCACCCCTGCGCAGAAGGACGCGCGGCTTGGAGGATGATGGCTGCGCTTAGCCCCTGGCACAGGGGCTCTGCACCAGTCCCCTTCAGCCTCAACGCGTCCGGTGGAACAACAGTCCAGGCCCTCTGTCACTCACCCCCGCACTGAAGGACGCGCGGCTTGAAGGATGATGGCTGTGCTTAGCCCCTGTGCCAGGGGCTCTGAGCCAGTCCCCTTCAGCCTCAACGCGTCCGGTGGGAACACAGTCCGGGTCCACTGTCACTCACCCCTGCGCAGAAGGACGCGCGGCTTGGAGGATGATGGCTGCGCTTAGCCCCTGGCACAGGGGCTCTGCACCAGTCCACTTCAGCCTCAACGCGTCCGGTGGAACAACAGTCCAGGCCCTCTGTCACTCACCCCCGCACTGAAGGACGCGCGGCTTGAAGGATGATGGCTGTGCTTAGCCCCTGTGCCAGGGGCTCTGAGCCAGTCCCCTTCAGCCTCAACGCGTCCGGTGGGAACACAGTCCGGGTCCACTGTCACTCACCCCTGCGCAGAAGGACGCGCGGCTTGGAGGATGATGGCTGCGCTTAGCCCCTGGCACAGGGGCTCTGCACCAGTCCCCTTCAGCCTCAACGCGTCCGGTGGAACAACAGTCCAGGCCCACTGTCACTCACCCCCGCACTGAAGGACGCGCGGCTTGGAGGATGATGGCTGCGCTTAGCCCCTGTGCCAGGGGCTCTGAGCCAGTCCCCTTCAGCCTCAACGCGTCCGGTGGGAACACAGTCCGGGTCCATTGTCACTCACCCCTGCGCAGAAGGACGCGCGGCTTGGAGGATGATGGCTGCGCTTAGCCCCTGGCACAGGGGCTCTGCACCAGTCCCCTTCAGCCTCAACGCGTCCGGTGGAACAACAGTCCAGGCCCTCTGTCACTCACCCCCGCACTGAAGGACGCGCGGCTTGAAGGATGATGGCTGTGCTTAGCCCCTGTGCCAGGGGCTCTGAGCCAGTCCCCTTCAGCCTCAACGCGTCCGGTGGGAACACAGTCCGGGTCCACTGTCACTCACCCCTGCGCAGAAGGACGCGCGGCTTGGAGGATGATGGCTGCGCTTAGCCCCTGGCACAGGGGCTCTGCACCAGTCCCCTTCAGCCTCAACGCGTCCGGTGGAACAACAGTCCAGGCCCACTGTCACTCACCCCCGCACTGAAGGACGCGCGGCTTGGAGGATGATGGCTGCGCTTAGCCCCTGTTACAGGGGCTCTGCGCCAGTCTCCTTCAGCCTCAACGCGTCCGACGGAACCACAGTCCGAGCCCATTGTCACTCACCCCCGCGCAGCAGGAGGCGCGGCTTGAAGGATGATGGCTGCGCTTAGCCCCTGGGCCCAAGGGCTCTGCGCCAGTCCCCTTCAGCCTCAACGTGTCCGATGGCTCTGCGCGGGGCGGGGGGCAGGGCCGGCGCATATTTTTGGTCCGACTCCGGTCCCTTCCTCGTCTCTGAGTTTGTCAAATGCAGCGCCTGTCCAGGGCTCACTTTGCTATCAACTGGCTGGTCACCGCCATCGTAGGGCCCCGTTCTGGTTTCATCCAGCTTCGAAGGCTCCTGCGCACTGCGGGGTTGTTGGCATTTGTGGTCCTGATTTGCGCTGGCTCACCCTTACGCTGGACACAGCGCCAGATGATATATTTGGTCCGACTCCGGTCCCTTCCTCGTCTCTGAGTTTGTCAAATGCAGCGCCTGTCCAGGGCTCACTTTGCTATCAACTGGCTGGTCACCGCCATCGTAGGGCCCCGTTCTGGTTTCATCCAGCTTCGAAGGCTCCTGCGCACTGCGGGGTTGTTGGCATTTATGGTCCTGATTTGCGCTGGCTCACCCTTACGCTGGACACAGCGCCAGATGATATATTTGGTCCGACTCCGGTCCCTTCCTCGTCTCTGAGTTTGTCAAATGCAGCGCCTGTCCAGGGCTCACTTTGCTATCAACTGGCTGGTCACCGCCATCGTAGGGCCCCGTTCTGGTTTCATCCAGCTTCGAAGGCTCCTGCGCACTGCGGGGTTGTTGGCATTTGTGGTCCTGATTTGCGCTGGCTCACCCTCACGCTGGACACAGCGCCAGATGATATATTTGGTCCGACTCCGGTCCCTTCCTCGTCTCTGAGTTTGTCAAATGCAGCTCCTGTCCAGGGCTCACTTTGCTATCAACTGGCTGGTCACCGCCATCGTAGGGCCCCGTTCTGGTTTCATCCAGCTTCGAAGGCTCCTGCGCACTGCGGGGTTGTTGGCATTTGTGGTCCAGAGCCCTGGCTCTAAATTAAACCTGTTACCCTAGTAGGCCGGCCTCCGGGTCCCCCTCTCTTCTTCGGTTATGGAGTACATTGGGCGCGGGGGCAGCCAGTGGAGGGCAAGGGCCCTGCCTCCAAGTGTGGTGTAGGGGACAGGGGAGCCAGGGCCTTGGGGTCCTGGTGCTTTTTATCTTTTAAAGTGGCTCAGAGTACCAAGGGCACGGACTTCCAGGGGGCTGCACCAAGGGTGTGTAGCTCGTGTTGGGGTGCTTAAGTGTGGGTACCCGGGGACGAAAGGTGGGCCGGGGCCGGCGCGAGCCTCTGTGGTGAGTGCTGGGCCGTTCCCTTGGTACTCCAGTCGGAGTACCAAGGGCACGGACTTCCATGGGATAGTACCAAGGGCACGGACCTCCAGGGGGCTGAAACAAGGGTGTGTAGCCCGTGTGGGGGTGCTTAAGTGTGGGTCCCCGGGTTCGAAGGGAGGGCCTGGTCCCCGGTGGTCATCCCCGGAGTCCCAGAGCCTGCAACCCGGGGAAGAGTGGCCCGTCCCCAGACTGAGTTTGGGGGAATGCGGGGTGGCTCTGGAGGGGCTCCAGGGGTTCCAGGGGGTGCTCGGCGGAGGCCATGCCCAGCCAGAGTGGCCCTTCCCCGGGCAGAATCTGGGGAGAGTGGGGGGTGGCTCTGGAGGTGCTCCGGGGGCTCCAGGGGTTCCAGGGGGTGCTCAGTGGGGGCCATGCCCAGCCAGAGTTGCCCTTCCCCGGGGTGAGTCTGGAGGAGTGGGGGGTGGCTCTGGAGGGGCTCCAGGGGTTCCAGGGGGGTGCTCGGCGGAGGCCATGCCCAGCCAGAGTGGCCCTTCCCCGAGCATAGTCTGGGGAGAGTGGGGGGTGGCTCTGGAGGTGCTCCAGGGGTTCCAGGGGGTGCTCAGTGGGGGCCATGCCCAGCCAGAGTGGCCCTTCCCCGGGGTGAGTCTGGAGGAGTGGGGGGTGGCTCTGGAGGGGCTCCAGGGGTTCCAGGGGGTGCTCGGCGGAGGCCATGCCCAGCCAGAGTGGCCCTTCCCCGGGCATAGTCTGGGGAGAGTGGGGGGTGGCTCTGGAGGTGCTCCGGGGGCTCCAGGGGTTCCAGGGGGTGCTCAGTGGGGGCCATGCCCAGCCAGAGTGGCCCTTCCCCGGGGTGAGTCTGGAGGAGTGGGGGGTGGCTCTGGAGGTGCTCCGGGGGCTCCAGGGGTTCCAGGGGGTGCTCAGCGGAGGCCATGCCCAGCCAGAGTGGCCCTTCCCCGGGCAAAGTCTGGAGGAGTGGGGGGTGGCTCTGGAGGGGTTCCAGGGGGTGCTCGGCGGAGGCCATGCCCAGCCAGAGTGGCCCTTCCCCGGGCATAGTCTGGGGAGAGTGGGGGGTGGCTCTGGAGGTGCTCCGGGGGCTCCAGGGGTTCCAGGGGGTGCTCAGTGGGGGCCATGCCCAGCCAGAGTGGCCCTTCCCCGGGGTGAGTCTGGAGGAGTGGGGGGTGGCTCTGGAGGTGCTCCGGGGGCTCCAGGGGTTCCAGGGGGTGCTCAGCGGAGGCCATGCCCAGCCAGAGTGGCCCTTCCCCGGGCAGAGTCTGGAGGAGTGGAGGGTGGCTCTGGAGGTGCTCCGGGGGCTCCAGGGGTTCCAGGGGGTGCTCAGTGGGGGCCATGCCCAGCCAGAGTGGCCCTTCCCCGGGCAAAGTCTGGAGGAGTGGGGGGTGGCTCTGGAGGGGTTCCAGGGGGTGCTCGGCGGAGGCCATGCCCAGCCAGAGTGGCCCTTCCCCGGGCATAGTCTGGGGAGAGTGGGGGGTGGCTCCGGGGGCTCCAGGGGGTGCTCAGTGGAGGCCATGCCCAGCCAGAGTGGCCCTTCCCCGGGGTGAGTCTGGAGGAGTGGGGGGTGGCTCTGGAGGAGCTCCAGGGGTTCCAGGGGGTGCTCGGCGGAGGCCATGCCCAGCCAGAGTGGCCCTTCCCCGGGCATAGTCTGGGGAGAGTGGGGGGTGGCTCTGGAGGTGCTCCGGGGGCTCCAGGGGGTGCTCAGTGGAGGCCATGCCCAGCCAGAGTGGCCCTTCCCCGGGCAGAGTCTGGAGGAGTGGGGGGTGGCTCTGGAGGTGCTCTTGGGGCTCCAGGGGTTCCAGGGGGTGCTCAGTGGGGGCCATGCCCAGCCAGAGTGGCCCTTCCCCGGGCAAAGTCTGGTCGTGTGCGGGGTGGATGATCCCTGCTCCGCCTCACGCGAGTTCGAGACCGGCTGGGTGCCCTTTTATCCATGAGGCACTGCACTGCCTCCGGCAGCCGAGTTCGGGGCCCGGTGAGGGCTCCAGGCTCCAGGGGCTTCGACCCGGAGCCTCCGACCCGCAGAAGGTGCTCCCTGGCCGGGCAAAGTCTGGCCGTGTGCGGGGTGGATGATCCCTGCTCCGCCTCACGCGAGTTCGAGACCGGCTGGGTGCCCTTTTATCCATGAGGCACTGCACTGCCTCCGGCAGCCGAGTTCGGGGCCCAGTGAGGGCTCCAGGCTCCAGGGGCTCCGACCCGGAGCCTCCGACCCGCAGAAGGTGCTCCCTGGCCGGGCAAAGTCTGGCCGTGTGCGGGGTGGATGATCCCTGCTCCGCCTCACGCGAGTTCGAGACCGGCTGGGTGCCCTTTTATCCAAGAATCAACTGGAGTGTGGAGCTTCTACGGGCCTCCAGGGGCACTGCCGACCCAGAGCTGTGCCCCGGCTTCAGTTCTCTGTATCTCAGGAAGTTTTTTATTTATACATTTATTTCATCCATAATCTCTGGCGCCTAAAGGGTTAACAGGAAATGCCTACTCTTTTGTCTATGAAAAATATTTACAAGGACAGTAAAGCCCACAAGAAGAGCCCTCAAACCCATACCTTTCTCCCTCAAGTTTACTGCTGCTACACTTTGCATTAAGAGAGGGAAAAGTATTGCTGCACATCAAGATTGTTTGCACTGTTTGCACTCCTTGTTTCTCATTTTTTGGGCAAGGGATGATTGATGTAAAGACTTGTAGCTTTGGATCACCGTTATCCTTCCAAGGAGCAGTCTGCGGTTCCATGGTGTAATGGTTAGCACACTTTGAATCCAGCGATCCGAGTTCAAATCTCAGTGGAACCTTGAGTGCCCCGAGAGTAGCGTTACTCTTTTGAAAAAGTGCAGAAACATGAAGAATCTTTGGGTAAAATCTGTGCTTACGCCCTGAAAGGAGCTAACCAAAGCATACAAACTAAACAAAGCTGTTAAAATCTGGAGCTGGTTTTCTCAAGACCAAGCTTATGATTCAACGCCTGGATTACAAAAGGCGTAAACGTTTCACCGCATTGCAAAAGAAACTCAAATGAAAAGCATTGACGTGTTGAAGGAATCCTTTGACTTGGAGAGACAGGACTTTTATAGGACTTATTATAAGCAAGAAATGAAACAAAGAAATGACCACTATGATCCTCTGACAGTAATCTTCGTTGAAGCCAATCAATCAGAACTTGCGAGGGGAATCATTTCTAAATGATCTCAATGCATTGGTAATCTGGACAACGTTCTGCTAAGTATATTCTAAACCAATAGGAACGAGAAGTGAACCTGGTTTTGTCTGACCAAGAGTGTGGAAATGTAGGAACAGCCCTGAGGAAGACCACAAAATCACTTGCCTGAAGGGGAAAAATATGTTTTTTTCACCACACCATGTCAAAGTGCCCATTATTCACAAGGAAATGCTTACTGCTGGAGAACCCAGCAGGCAAACCACTATCAGGTGTTTTGGGGCTGTGCTGTTGCTCAAAAATAATGGACTGAAATTCACAGGGCACTGCAGACTGTTTTTGACTTTGCCATCCCACTCAAATTTAAAACTATGTACTTGGGCCTCAACACTCCTGCCATGGACACAATAAATGGATACCCTTGGAACATATTTTTGGCTGTAGAGAAAAAGGCCATCACAAAGAAATGCTCGACACCAACCACGCCAACGATCAAAGACTTGACTGACATAGTAACAGACATTAGACATTAGATGAATGGAAAACAGTGACATTCAGGCTTAATTTGGATAAGCACTAATTTGATCGACTTTGGACCAAGTAGGACCCCTATTTTCATTTAAATGTGATTTTGTTTTTATTTTATGTTTAGTGCCATTTATGTTCTTTTTATTTCGATTTTTGCTCCCTGGTCGTGTCCTGTATTGTTTTATGTTTAATCGAAAGAAAAGAAAAAAGGACACACAGAACTAGTTCATTTTCTCGCTACGTTATGCCACACGTTTCCCTCCCTTGCCTAATTTGTCAATAAAGCAGCCGAAATAGCTCAGTTGGGAGAGCGTTAGACTGAAGATCTAAAGGTCCATGGTTCAATCCCGGGTTTCGGCAGGTGTACCTGAATGTTAGTCTTTGCTCAAAAATACAATGAATAGGAATGCTGGGTCTTTTGGATATTTTGCGAGATCAGGACATAAATGGCCTGGAAAGGATCTATAAAACATAAACAGCATGCTTTCGTTGGAACATTGTTAGCATGAACATGTTTGGTAACATGTTTGGTTTTGCTGAATGTTGTACCCAAGACCTTCTGCGTGTAGGGCAGATGTGATGACCACCACACAATGAAACCATGAAGCAGAAGTTTGCCTACTTCAATGCTGCTCTCTTTGATATAGCCCAATGATCAAATGTCATACTTATTTTCAAAACAGGACATCCTGTAGAAAGGTGTGGTTCAACGGTATAGCGGTTAGCGCTCTGAATCCAGAGTTTTTCTTCATTTCTAATTGCAATTAGAGGGGTAGCCCTTTTGTGGGTATTTCAAGATTCTCGCCTCTGTGGCGCAATCGGCTAGCGCGTTCTGCTGGTAGGCGAAAAGTTGGTGGTTCGAGCCCACCCAGGGACGACTGCTCACCTTGCCAGAGCAAGCAAGAAATACAATCCCAGAAGTAACCACTGTATGTAATTATGTAAGGAAACCAGGAAATCATTACGTCGCTGGGGCTTCCTTGGTCAAAGGGCCTGTTTAGTAAAAAGGAAATGCCTACTCTTTTGTCTATGAAAAATATTTACAAGGACAGTAAAGCCCACAAGAAGAGCCCTCAAACCCATACCTTTCTCCCTCAAGTTTACTGCTGCTACACTTTGCATTAAGAGAGGGAAAAGTATTGCTGCACATCAAGATTGTTTGCACTGTTTGCACTCCTTGTTTCTAATTTTTTGGGCAAGGGATGATTGATGTAAAGACTTCTAGCTTTGGATCACCGTTATCCTTCCAAGGAGGAGTCTGCGGTTCCATGGTGTAATGGTTAGCACACTTTGAATCCAGCGATCCGAGTTCAAACTCAGTGGAACCTTGAGTGCCCCGAGAGTAGCGTTACTCTTTTGAAAAAGTGCAGAAACATGAAGAATCTTTGGGTAAAATCTGTGCTTACGCCCTGAAAGGAGCTAACCAAAGCATACAAACTAAACAAAGCTGTTAAAATCTGGAGCTGGTTTTCTCATGACCAAGCTTATGATTCAACGCCTGGATTACAAAAGGCGTAAACGTTTCACCGCATTACAAAAGAAACTCAAATGAAAAGCATTGACGTGTTGAAGGAATCCTTTGACTTGGAGAGACAGGACTTTTATAGGACTTATTATAAGCAAGAAATGAAACAAAGAAATGACCACTATAATCCTCTGACAGTAATCTTCGTTGAAGCCAATCAATCAGAACTTGCGAGGGGAATCATTTCTAAATGATCTCAATGCATTGGTAATCTGGACAACGTTCTGCTAAGTATATTCTAAACCAATGGGAACGAGAAGTGAACCTGGTTTTGTCTGACCAAGAGTGTGGAAATATAGGAACAGCCCTGAGGAAGACCACAAAATCACATGCCTGAAGGGGAAAAATATGTTTTTTTCACCACACCATGTCAAAGTGCCCATTATTCACAAGGAAATGCTAACTGCTGGAGAACCCAGCAGGCAAACCACTATCAGGTGTTTTGGGGCTGTGCTGTTGCTCAAAAATAATGGACTGAAATTCACAGGGCACTGCAGACTGTTTTTGACTTTGCCATCCCACTCAAATTTAAAACTATGTACTTGGGCCTCAACACTCCTGCCATGGACACAATAAATGGATACCCTTGGAACATACTTTTGGCTGTAGAGAAAAAGGCCATCACAAAGAAATGCTCGACACCAACCGCGCCAACGATCAAAGACTTGACTGACATAGTAACAGACATTAGACATTGGATGAATGGAAAACAGTGACATTCAGGCTTAATTTGGATAAGCACTAATTTGATCGACTTTGGACCAAGTAGGACCCCTATTTTCATTTAAATGTGATTTTGTTTTTATTTTATGTTTAGTGCTATTTATGTTCTTTTTATTTCGATTTTTGCTCCCTGGTCGTGTCCTGTATTGTTTTATGTTTAATCGAAAGAAAAGAAAAAAGGACACGCAGAACTAGTTCATTTTCTCGCTACGTTATGCCACACGTTTCGCTCCCTTGCCTAATTTGTCGATAAAGTAGCCGAAATAGCTCAGTTGGGAGAGCGTTAGACTGAAGATCTAAAGGTCCCTGGCTCAATCCCGGGTTTCGGCAGGTGTACCTGAACGTTAGTCTTTGCTCAAAAATACAATGAATAGGAATGCTGGGTCTATTGGATATTTTGCGAGATCAGGACATAAATGGCCTGGAAAGGATCTATAAAACATAAACAGCATGCTTTCGTTGGAACATTGTTAGCATGAACATGTTTGGTAACATGTTTGGTTTTGCTGAATGTTGTACCCAAGACCATCTGCGTGTAGGGCAGATGTGATGACCACCACACAATGAAACCATGAAGCAGAAGTTTGCCTACTTCAATGCTGCTCTCTTTGATATAGCCCAATGATCAAATGTCATACTTATTTTCAAAACAGGACATCCTGTAGAAAGGTGTGGTTCAACGGTATAGCGGTTAGCGCTCTGAATCCAGAGTTTTTCTTCATTTCTAATTGCAATTAGAGGGGTAAACCTTTTATGGGTATGTCAAGATTCTCTCCTCTGTGGCGCAATCGGCTAGAGCGTTCTGGTAGGTGAAAGGTTGGTAGGCGATAGGTTGGTGGTTCGAGCCCACCCAGGGACGACTGCTCACCTTGCCAGAGCAAGCAAGAAATACAATCCCAGAAGTAACCACTGTATGTAATTATGTAAGGAAACCAGGAAATCATTACGTCGCTGGGGCTTCCTTGGTCAAAGGGCCTGTTTAGTAAAAAGGAAATGCCTACTCTTTTGTCTATGAAAAATATTTACAAGGACAGTAAAGCCCACAAGAAGAGCCCTCAAACCCATACCTTTCTCCCTCAAGTTTACTGCTGCTACACTTTGCATTAAGAGAGGGAAAAGTATTGCTGCACATCAAGATTGTTTGCACTGTTTGCACTCCTTGTTTCTAATTTTTTGGGCAAGGGATGATTGATGTAAAGACTTCTAGCTTTGGATCACCGTTATCCTTCCAAGGAGGAGTCTGCGGTTCCATGGTGTAATGGTTAGCACACTTTGAATCCAGCGATCCGAGTTCAAACTCAGTGGAACCTTGAGTGCCCCGAGAGTAGCGTTACTCTTTTGAAAAAGTGCAGAAACATGAAGAATCTTTGGGTAAAATCTGTGCTTACGCCCTGAAAGGAGCTAACCAAAGCATACAAACTAAACAAAGCTGTTAAAATCTGGAGCTGGTTTTCTCATGACCAAGCTTATGATTCAACGCCTGGATTACAAAAGGCGTAAACGTTTCACCGCATTGCAAAAGAAACTCAAATGAAAAGCATTGACGTGTTGAAGGAATCCTTTGACTTGGAGAGACAGGACTTTTATAGGACTTATTATAAGCAAGAAATGAAACAAAGAAATGACCACTATAATCCTCTGACAGTAATCTTCGTTGAAGCCAATCAATCAGAACTTGCGAGGGGAATCATTTCTAAATGATCTCAATGCATTGGTAATCTGGACAACGTTCTGCTAAGTATATTCTAAACCAATGGGAACGAGAAGTGAACCTGGTTTTGTCTGACCAAGAGTGTGGAAATATAGGAACAGCCCTGAGGAAGACCACAAAATCACATGCCTGAAGGGGAAAAATATGTTTTTTTCACCACACCATGTCAAAGTGCCCATTATTCACAAGGAAATGCTAACTGCTGGAGAACCCAGCAGGCAAACCACTATCAGGTGTTTTGGGGCTGTGCTGTTGCTCAAAAATAATGGACTGAAATTCACAGGGCACTGCAGACTGTTTTTGACTTTGCCATCCCACTCAAATTTAAAACTATGTACTTGGGCCTCAACACTCCTGCCATGGACACAATAAATGGATACCCTTGGAACATACTTTTGGCTGTAGAGAAAAAGGCCATCACAAAGAAATGCTCGACACCAACCGCGCCAACGATCAAAGACTTGACTGACATAGTAACAGACATTAGACATTGGATGAATGGAAAACAGTGACATTCAGGCTTAATTTGGATAAGCACTAATTTGATCGACTTTGGACCAAGTAGGACCCCTATTTTCATTTAAATGTGATTTTGTTTTTATTTTATGTTTAGTGCTATTTATGTTCTTTTTATTTCGATTTTTGCTCCCTGGTCGTGTCCTGTATTGTTTTATGTTTAATCGAAAGAAAAGAAAAAAGGACACACAGAACTAGTTCATTTTCTCGCTACGTTATGCCACACGTTTCGCTCCCTTGCCTAAATTGTCGATAAAGTAGCCGAAATAGCTCAGTTGGGAGAGCGTTAGACTGAAGATCTAAAGGTCCCTGGCTCAATCCCGGGTTTCGGCAGGTGTACCTGAACGTTAGTCTTTGCTCAAAAATACAATGAATAGGAATGCTGGGTCTATTGGATATTTTGCGAGATCAGGACATAAATGGCCTGGAAAGGATCTATAAAACATAAACAGCATGCTTTCGTTGGAACATTGTTAGCATGAACATGTTTGGTAACATGTTTGGTTTTGCTGAATGTTGTACCCAAGACCTTCTGCGTGTAGGGCAGATGTGATGACCACCACACAATGAAACCATGAAGCAGAAGTTTGCCTACTTCAATGCTGCTCTCTTTGATATAGCCCAATGATCAAATGTCATACTTATTTTCAAAACAGGACATCCTGTAGAAAGGTGTGGTTCAACGGTATAGCGGTTAGCGCTCTGAATCCAGAGTTTTTCTTCATTTCTAATTGCAATTAGAGGGGTAAACCTTTTATGGGTATGTCAAGATTCTCTCCTCTGTGGCGCAATCGGCTAGAGCGTTCTGGTAGGTGAAAGGTTGGTAGGCGATAGGTTGGTGGTTCGAGCCCACCCAGGGACGACTGCTCACCTTGCCAGAGCAAGCAAGAAATTCAATCCCAGAAGAAACAACTGTATGTAATTATGTAAGGAAACCAGGAATTCATTACGTCGCTGGGGCTTCCTTGGTCAAAGGGCATGTTTAGTAAAAAGGAAATGCCTACTCTTTTGTCTATGAAAAATATTTACAAGGACAGTAAAGGCCACAAGAAGAGCCCTCAAACCCACACCTTTCTCCCTCAAGTTTACTGCTGCTACACTTTGCATTAAGAGAGGGAAAAGTATTGCTGCACATCAAGATTGTTTGCACTGTTTGCACTCCTTGTTTCTCATTTTTTGGGCAAGGGATGATTGATGTAAAGACTTGTAGCTTTGGATCACCGTTATCCTTCCAAGGAGCAGTCTGCGGTTCCATGGTGTAATGGTTAGCACACTTTGAATCCAGCGATCCGAGTTCAAATCTCAGTGGAACCTTGAGTGCCCCGAGAGTAGCGTTACTCTTTCGAAAAAGTGCAGAAACATGAAGAATCTTGGGTAAAATCTGTGCTTACGCCCTGAAAGGAGCTAACCAAAGCATACAAACTAAACAAAGCTGTTAAAATCTGGAGCTGGTTTTCTCATGACCAAGCTTATGATTCAACGCCTGGATTACAAAAGGCGTAAACGTTTCACCGCATTGCAAAAGAAACTCAAATGAAAAGCATTGACGTGTTGAAGGAATCCTTTGACTTGGAGAGACAGGACTTTTATAGGACTTATTATAAGCAAGAAATGAAACAAAGAAATGACCACTATAATCCTCTGACAGTAATCTTCGTTGAAGCCAATCAATCAGAACTTGCGAGGGGAATCATTTCTAAATGATCTCAATGCATTGGTAATCTGGACAACGTTCTGCTAAGTATATTCTAAACCAATGGGAACGAGAAGTGAACCTGGTTTTGTCTGACCAAGAGTGTGGAAATATAGGAACAGCCCTGAGGAAGACCACAAAATCACATGCCTGAAGGGGAAAAATATGTTTTTTTCACCACACCATGTCAAAGTGCCCATTATTCACAAGGAAATGCTAACTGCTGGAGAACCCAGCAGGCAAACCACTATCAGGTGTTTTGGGGCTGTGCTGTTGCTCAAAAATAATGGACTGAAATTCACAGGGCACTGCAGACTGTTTTTGACTTTGCCATCCCACTCAAATTTAAAACTATGTACTTGGGCCTCAACACTCCTGCCATGGACACAATAAATGGATACCCTTGGAACATACTTTTGGCTGTAGAGAAAAAGGCCATCACAAAGAAATGCTCGACACCAACCGCGCCAACGATCAAAGACTTGACTGACATAGTAACAGACATTAGACATTGGATGAATGGAAAACAGTGACATTCAGGCTTAATTTGGATAAGCACTAATTTGATCGACTTTGGACCAAGTAGGACCCCTATTTTCATTTAAATGTGATTTTGTTTTTATTTTATGTTTAGTGCTATTTATGTTCTTTTTATTTCGATTTTTGCTCCCTGGTCGTGTCCTGTATTGTTTTATGTTTAATCGAAAGAAAAGAAAAAAGGACACACAGAACTAGTTCATTTTCTCGCTACGTTATGCCACACGTTTCGCTCCCTTGCCTAAATTGTCGATAAAGTAGCCGAAATAGCTCAGTTGGGAGAGCGTTAGACTGAAGATCTAAAGGTCCCTGGCTCAATCCCGGGTTTCGGCAGGTGTACCTGAACGTTAGTCTTTGCTCAAAAATACAATGAATAGGAATGCTGGGTCTATTGGATATTTTGCGAGATCAGGACATAAATGGCCTGGAAAGGATCTATAAAACATAAACAGCATGCTTTCGTTGGAACATTGTTAGCATGAACATGTTTGGTAACATGTTTGGTTTTGCTGAATGTTGTACCCAAGACCTTCTGCGTGTAGGGCAGATGTGATGACCACCACACAATGAAACCATGAAGCAGAAGTTTGCCTACTTCAATGCTGCTCTCTTTGATATAGCCCAATGATCAAATGTCATACTTATTTTCAAAACAGGACATCCTGTAGAAAGGTGTGGTTCAACGGTATAGCGGTTAGCGCTCTGAATCCAGAGTTTTTCTTCATTTCTAATTGCAATTAGAGGGGTAAACCTTTTATGGGTATGTCAAGATTCTCTCCTCTGTGGCGCAATCGGCTAGAGCGTTCTGGTAGGTGAAAGGTTGGTAGGCGATAGGTTGGTGGTTCGAGCCCACCCAGGGACGACTGCTCACCTTGCCAGAGCAAGCAAGAAATTCAATCCCAGAAGAAACAACTGTATGTAATTATGTAAGGAAACCAGGAATTCATTACGTCGCTGGGGCTTCCTTGGTCAAAGGGCATGTTTAGTAAAAAGGAAATGCCTACTCTTTTGTCTATGAAAAATATTTACAAGGACAGTAAAGGCCACAAGAAGAGCCCTCAAACCCACACCTTTCTCCCTCAAGTTTACTGCTGCTACACTTTGCATTAAGAGAGGGAAAAGTATTGCTGCACATCAAGATTGTTTGCACTGTTTGCACTCCTTGTTTCTCATTTTTTGGGCAAGGGATGATTGATGTAAAGACTTGTAGCTTTGGATCACCGTTATCCTTCCAAGGAGCAGTCTGCGGTTCCATGGTGTAATGGTTAGCACACTTTGAATCCAGCGATCCGAGTTCAAATCTCAGTGGAACCTTGAGTGCCCCGAGAGTAGCGTTACTCTTTCGAAAAAGTGCAGAAACATGAAGAATCTTGGGTAAAATCTGTGCTTACGCCCTGAAAGGAGCTAACCAAAGCATACAAACTAAACAAAGCTGTTAAAATCTGGAGCTGGTTTTCTCATGACCAAGCTTATGATTCAACGCCTGGATTACAAAAGGCGTAAACGTTTCACCGCATTGCAAAAGAAACTCAAATGAAAAGCATTGACGTGTTGAAGGAATCCTTTGACTTGGAGAGACAGGACTTTTATAGGACTTATTATAAGCAAGAAATGAAACAAAGAAATGACCACTATAATCCTCTGACAGTAATCTTCGTTGAAGCCAATCAATCAGAACTTGCGAGGGGAATCATTTCTAAATGATCTCAATGCATTGGTAATCTGGACAACGTTCTGCTAAGTATATTCTAAACCAATGGGAACGAGAAGTGAACCTGGTTTTGTCTGACCAAGAGTGTGGAAATGTAGGAACAGCCCTGAGGAAGACCACAAAATCACATGCCTGAAGGGGAAAAATATGTTTTTTTCACCACACCATGTCAAAGTGCCCATTATTCACAAGGAAATGCTAACTGCTGGAAAACCCAGCAGGGAAACCACTATCAGGTGTTTTGGGGCTGTGCTGTTGCTCAAAAATAATGGACTGAAATTCACAGGGCACTGCAGACTGTTTTTGACTTTGCCATCCCACTCAAATTTAAAACTATGTACTTGGGCCTCAACACTCCTGCCACGGACACAATAAATGGATACCCTTGGAACATACTTTTGGCTGTAGAGAAAAAGGCCATCACAAAGAAATGCTCGACACCAACCACGCCAACGATCAAAGACTTGACTGACATAGTAACAGACATTAGACATTGGATGAATGGAAAACAGTGACATTCAGGCTTAATTTGGATAAGCACTAATTTGATCGACTTTGGACCAAGTAGGACCCCTATTTTCATTTAAATGTGATTTTGTTTTTATTTTATGTTTAGTGCCATTTATGTTCTTTTTATTTCGATTTTTGCTCCCTGGTCGTGTCCTGTATTGTTTTATGTTTAATCGAAAGAAAAGAAAAAAGGACACACAGAACTAGTTCATTTTCTCGCTACGTTATGCCACACGTTTCGCTCCCTTGCCTAATTTATTGATAAAGTAGTCGAAATAGCTCAGTTGGGAGAGCGTTAGACTGAAGATCTAAAGGTCCCTGGTTCAATCCCGGGTTTCGTCAGGTGTACCAGAATGTTAGTCTTTGCTCAAAAATACAATGAATAGGAATGCTGGGTCTATTGGATGTTTTGCGAGATCAGGACATAAATGGCCTGGAAAGGATCTATAAAACATAAACAGCATGCTTTCGTTGGAACATTGTTAGCATGAACATGTTTGGTAACATGTTTGGTTTTGCTGAATGTTGTACCCAAGACCTTCTGCGTGTAGGGCAGATGTGATGACCACCACACAATGAAACCATGAAGCAGAAGTTTGCCTACTTCAATGCTGCTCTCTTTGATATAGCCCAATGATCAAATGTCATACTTATTTTCAAAACAGGACATCCTGTAGAAAGGTGTGGTTCAACGGTATAGCGGTTAGCGCTCTGAATCCAGAGTTTTTCTTCATTTCTAATTGCAATTAGAGGGGTAGCCCTTTTGTGGGTATTTCAAGATTCTCGCCTCTGTGGCGCAATCGGCTAGCGCGTTCTGCTGGTAGGCGAAAAGTTGGTGGTTCGTGCCCACCCAGGGACGACTGCTCACCTTGCCAGAGCAAGCAAGAAATACAATCCCAGAAGTAACCACTGTATGTAATTATGTAAGGAAACCAGGAAATCATTACGTCGCTGGGGCTTCCTTGGTCAAAGGGCCTGTTTAGTAAAAAGGAAATGCCTACTCTTTTGTCTATGAAAAATATTTACAAGGACAGTAAAGCCCACAAGAAGAGCCCTCAAACCCATACCTTTCTCCCTCAAGTTTACTGCTGCTACACTTTGCATTAAGAGAGGGAAAAGTATTGCTGCACATCAAGATTGTTTGCACTGTTTGCACTCCTTGTTTCTAATTTTTTGGGCAAGGGATGATTGATGTAAAGACTTCTAGCTTTGGATCACCGTTATCCTTCCAAGGAGGAGTCTGCGGTTCCATGGTGTAATGGTTAGCACACTTTGAATCCAGCGATCCGAGTTCAAACTCAGTGGAACCTTGAGTGCCCCGAGAGTAGCGTTACTCTTTTGAAAAAGTGCAGAAACATGAAGAATCTTTGGGTAAAATCTGTGCTTACGCCCTGAAAGGAGCTAACCAAAGCATACAAACTAAACAAAGCTGTTAAAATCTGGAGCTGGTTTTCTCATGACCAAGCTTATGATTCAACGCCTGGATTACAAAAGGCGTAAACGTTTCACCGCATTGCAAAAGAAACTCAAATGAAAAGCATTGACGTGTTGAAGGAATCCTTTGACTTGGAGAGACAGGACTTTTATAGGACTTATTATAAGCAAGAAATGAAACAAAGAAATGACCACTATAATCCTCTGACAGTAATCTTCGTTGAAGCCAATCAATCAGAACTTGCGAGGGGAATCATTTCTAAATGATCTCAATGCATTGGTAATCTGGACAACGTTCTGCTAAGTATATTCTAAACCAATGGGAACGAGAAGTGAACCTGGTTTTGTCTGACCAAGAGTGTGGAAATATAGGAACAGCCCTGAGGAAGACCACAAAATCACATGCCTGAAGGGGAAAAATATGTTTTTTTCACCACACCATGTCAAAGTGCCCATTATTCACAAGGAAATGCTAACTGCTGGAGAACCCAGCAGGCAAACCACTATCAGGTGTTTTGGGGCTGTGCTGTTGCTCAAAAATAATGGACTGAAATTCACAGGGCACTGCAGACTGTTTTTGACTTTGCCATCCCACTCAAATTTAAAACTATGTACTTGGGCCTCAACACTCCTGCCATGGACACAATAAATGGATACCCTTGGAACATACTTTTGGCTGTAGAGAAAAAGGCCATCACAAAGAAATGCTCGACACCAACCGCGCCAACGATCAAAGACTTGACTGACATAGTAACAGACATTAGACATTGGATGAATGGAAAACAGTGACATTCAGGCTTAATTTGGATAAGCACTAATTTGATCGACTTTGGACCAAGTAGGACCCCTATTTTCATTTAAATGTGATTTTGTTTTTATTTTATGTTTAGTGCTATTTATGTTCTTTTTATTTCGATTTTTGCTCCCTGGTCGTGTCCTGTATTGTTTTATGTTTAATCGAAAGAAAAGAAAAAAGGACACACAGAACTAGTTCATTTTCTCGCTATGTTATGCCACACGTTTCGCTCCCTTGCCTAATTTGTCGATAAAGTAGCCGAAATAGCTCAGTTGGGAGAGCGTTAGACTGAAGATCTAAAGGTCCCTGGTTCAAACCCGGGTTTCGGCAGGTGTACCTGAACGTTAGTCTTTGCTCAAAAATACAATGAATAGGAATGCTGGGTCTATTGGATATTTTGCGAGATCAGGACATAAATGGCCTGGAAAGGATCTATAAAACATAAACAGCATGCTTTCGTTGGAACATTGTTAGCATGAACATGTTTGGTAACATGTTTGGTTTTGCTGAATGTTGTACCCAAGACCTTCTGCGTGTAGGGCAGATGTCAAATCAAATCATCAAATCAATTTATTTTTGTAAGGCCCAAAATCACAACAACAGTTGCCTCTGAGGGCCACAGGGAGAAATGAATCAACAATGTCTGTGGTGGCGATGGAGTCAGACAATGTCTGTGGTGGCGATGAAGTCAGACAATGTCTGTGGTGGCGAGGGACGATGTCCCAGGGTCCTCTGTCCTTAGACTCTCCTTCTCGGCCAGGAAAAACTACAAAAAAAACCTCTTTGGGAAAAAAGCGTAGAAACCTGGAGGAGTTCCAGTGAAGGAGAGATCCGACTCTCACAGACGGACAGACGGACACAAGGAGACTGGAGCTGGACCCACTCTTCAGGCAGAAGAGGGACCGTCTGAGTCGAGCTGGACCAACCCTTCAGGCAGATGAGGGACCGTCTGAGTCGAGCTGGACCCACTCTTCAGGCAGAAGAGGGACCGTCTGAGTCGAGCTGGACCCACTCTTCAGGCAGAAGAGGGACCGTCGGAGGCGAGCTGGACCCACTCTTCAGGCAGAAGAGGGACCGTCGGAGGCGAGCTGGACCCACTCTTCAGGCAGAAGAGGGACCAACTGAGGCGAACTGGAGCCACTCTTCAGGCAGATGAGGGACCGACTGAGGCGAACTGGAGCCACTCTTCAGGCAGATGAGGGACCGTCCACACAGGGCAGGGACCACTTCACCAGGGGAGGGGCATCTGGGTCCACAGGTCCTCAGGAGTGAGAGAAAGAAAAGAAGGCGGTGAACAGTTTGCAAGTGGAATCAAAAAATAAATATTGTTTGATAGCATAAGTAGTCAGAAGAAGAAGAGGATAGTGCTCAAGCTGTCATACTTCCCCCAGCACAGTTACTCCTAGGGCAGCGTAGCTGAAGCTGTGGGTTTATCTTTCTGTTCCTAACTACTCTGACCATAAGCGATTTCGAAGAGGAACGTTTTAAGCCTGGACTTAAATGAAGAGACTGTGTCAGCATATTTAACATGGGTCGGGAGCTGATTCCATAACACAGGAGCTTGGTAGCTAAACGCTCTACCTCCTACAGTACTTTTAGAGACTCTTGGCACCACCAGAAGGCCGGCATTCTGAGAGCGAAGAGCTCTGTTTGGATGATATGGTTCTATAGCATCTTTGAGGTAGGATGGGGCCATGTCATTTATGGCTTTGTAGGTCAAGAGTAGAATTTTGAATTTGATTCTGGACTCGACGGGGAGCCAGTGAAGAGACTTCAGCACTGGCGTAATGTGCTCTCTTCTTTTTGTTCCTGTTAGTAATCTTGCTGCTGCATTTTGAACCAGTTGAAAGCTTTTTATGGAGCTTTTAGGACACGCTGCAAGCAGGGAGTTACAGTAGTCTAATCTAGTCGTTACAAATGCATGGATAAGTTTTTCAGCATCACTTTTAGGCAGGATTCTTCTGATTTTGGCGATGTTGCGCAAATGGAAATAGGCTGTTTTACAAGCTTGATTTATATGAGCTTTAAATGAGAGCTCCTGGTCAAATAAGACTCCAAGGTTTCTTACAGTAGAACTGGAGGCTACACTGACATTGTCCAGTGTGACTATCTGCTCAGATAGAGCGTCTCGTAGATGCTTAGGGCCAAGCACAATGACCTCGGTTTTTTCAGGGTTAAGAAGCAGGTAGTTTAGTGTCATCCAGGTTTTTATCTCCTTCACACAAGTACTAAGTCTGTCTACTTGATCGCTCTGATCAGGTTTCATTGATAAATACAGCTGAGTGTCGTCTGCATAGCAGTGGAAGTTAATGTCATGCTTTCTGATAATGTTGCCTAATGGTAGCATATAAAGAGTAAACAGAATTGGACCGAGTACCGAACCCTGTGGCACACCGTAAATTACTTTAGAGCTTGGTGAGGAGCTCTGGTTTACATTAACAAATTGGAACCTATCAGATAGATAGGATTTAAACCAGCTGAGGGCTGTTCCTCCAACACCTACATCACATTCTAACCTCTGCAGTAGAATGTTGTGGTCGATGGTGTCAAACGCTGCGCTGAGGTCCAACAGAACCAGGATTGAGACCAGTCCATCGTCAGCGGCTAATAACAAATCATTTGTGACTTTAACTAGTGCAGTTTCAGTGCTGTGGTGGGCTCTGAACCCTGACTGGAAAACTTCAAATAAGTTATTGTCCTGCAGGTGGCGACAAAGCTGTTTTACTACAACTTTTTCAAGGATTTTAGAGACGAAGGGAAGATTTGAAATAGGTCTGTAGTTTACCAATAGGTCGGGATCTAGATTAGGCTTTTTCAGAAGAGGTTTAATGACTGCATGTTTGAAGGACTGTGGAACATAGCCACTTTCGAGTGAAGTATTTATTATATTAAGAATAGGGTCTATAATTAGGGGAAGAATGTCTTTGAGGAGTCTGCTTGGAATGGGGTCTAGGACACAAGTTGAGCTTTTAGAGGACATAATGGCTGAAGTTATCTCTGCTTGATCAACAGCTGTGAACCTTTCTAGGTTTACAGGTGGATTTATATGGGACGTTAGATTTACAGCTTGGGCTAGTTCAGGGCTAATAGCGGGGGTAATTTCATCTAATTTATCTCTGATTGTTTTTATTTTATTATTAAAAAATAGGAGGAAATCATCAGAGCTAAGTGTAGCTGGGATTGAGGGCTCTACTGCACTGTGACAGTTTGTTAGCCTAGCTACAGTGCTGAAAAGGAATTTAGTGTTACTTTTGTTGACTTCTATTAGATTTGAATAATATCTGGTTTGGGCCTTACGCAGAGCCTGCTTATAGGACAGCAGGCAACTTTTCCATGCTTTTAGGGATTCTTCGGTGTGAGAGCGACGAAATAATCCCTCTAACTTTCTAACCCTTTGTTTATGTGAACGCAGTTCTTGGTTGTACCATGGGGAGGCGCGCTTTGGCCTAATGACCTTCTGTTTTAACGGCGCGACAACGTCAAGAGCAGACTTCAGAGAATTCATGGTCAAGTCGACACATTGATAACTTAAACTGGGACTAAAACTGTTCTCAGCAGGATCACATGACATGTCACTGAATATTGGCTCTATTATTTCTTTGAATTTTGAGATAGATTTTTCAGATATTGTCCTTTTCATTATAACTTTATTTTGTGGGACTGGATGATCTTTAAGAATAAACTGAAAGGTAATTAGGAAATGATCTGACAATATAGGGTTTTGAGGGAGGACACTGAGGTCACTAATCTCTGTTCCATACGTTAGGACAAGATCCAGAGTGTTCTTGTGAGTGTGAGTCGGTTTATTTACATTCTGAGTGAAACCAATGCTGTCTAACAAGGCGCTGAAGGCATTACTGAGAGCGTCGTCACTCATGTTCACGTGGATATTAAAGTCTCCAACTATAACTATTTTATCCCAGGCTAACACTAAGTTTGATATAAAGTCAGAAAACTCTGTTAAAAACTCTGAGTAGGGACCAGGAGGTCGGTAGATAACTATGAACAAAACTCCTTTTTGGTTTTTCAGATTTGGACATGTGATTGACAGCATAAGGCTTTCAAATGAGTGAAATGCATTGTTAGTTTTAGGGCTCATGAGTAGGCTTGAGTGGGAGATCACTGCCACACCACCACCTCGGCCTGTGCTCCTGGCAGTCTGAAAGTTAACATGGCTGGGTGGGGTGGACTCATTTAGTCTGACGTAGTCGTCTTGTTGAAGCCACGTTTCAGTTAGAGCTAGAAGATCTATGTTATAGTCACTAATTAATTCATTAACTAAGAGCGATTTGGAGGAAATTGCTCTAATGTTTAGCAGTCCACATTTTACGTGTTTATTCATTTGTGTATTTGTGATTGTTATTTTCCTTAAGTTATTTGGTCTGACGCCTGAAATATTTTTTCTGAGATGTGACTTTTTGGCATTATTTGTACGAGGGACACGAGGGACACGAGGGACACACACAGTCTCTATCTGTCTTGAATCTGAACACTTCACATGTAACAGAACGGGCGAGAGTTCAGCGACAGAGGAGCGTCTTGAACTGCTGCTCTGCACCTGGGGCTCATCCCTAGATGGTCACTTAACACGACTAAGACTATCGGTCAAATTCCGAACTAATAGGGATGTACCCTCCGAAGTCGGATGGATGCCATCCCTGCGTATGAGCCCGGGCTTTCCCCAAAACGCACTCCAGTTATCAATAAAGACAACGTTGTTTTGAGGGCACCATCTGGATAACCAGTTGTTGAATGCTGAGAGACGGCTGTACAATTCAGCATTGATCCGATTGGGCAGAGGACCAGAAAATATTACAGTGTCCGACATCGACTTCGCTAGGTCACACACCGCGGCTACTTGAACTTTGAGCACCTCTGATTGTCTCCGCCGGGCGTCGTTACCGCCTGCGTGAACCACGACTCGCCGGAAACGGGTCCTACTCCGCTTTAAGATCCTAAGGTTTCCTTCGATGTCACCCATTCTGGCCCCCGGGTAACACCTAACGCTAGCAGCTGGCAGCTTCACGTCTCTAACAATAGAACTCCCGATTACAAGAGTTTCTCTCGTGTGTTCAGCGGGCGTGTGATCGCTGAGGGGAGAAAACCTATTATAGACGTGAAGCTCACGGCGCTCTGAGGTTCGGCGTTTAGCGCCTTGTCCCCTCCGAACTGTCACAAAATGGTCCCTATTCTGTTCCTGGTCTAGTCCCGGCTGCACGGGAGACGCTGAGGGGCTGAGCTCGGCCTTACTGCTACTGCTAATGCTAATGCTACGCCCTGCAGCGCGGTCCGGTAGCCCTCGCGCTAAAACCGAACTATAACTGGACTTAAGCTCCTCTAAACAGTGGATCCGCGCTTCTAACTCCGTAACCCTGGCCTCCAAAACTACCACTACACTGCACTTCACGCACCTATCATCAGAGAAGGAGCCAGGGTTCTGACTCGACATATGACAGCTCAAACAGGTAAAGGTAGATCCAGCCATGACGCTAGCGGCTAGGCTACGCTAGGCTAGTTCAGGCTGGAGCTAGAGAGTGAGGAGGGCTTTTTAATCCACGAAATACTGAAAAGCGAGCGGCTTGAGGCTCCGGATTGTTTGCGGAGAAATCAAACGTTCACTTTCGTGTATATGATGCGTAAATAGTGTGTATAATTCGTGGATTAATCGGTAAAAGGCTCTAAGAACGAACAGCTCTGAAAACGCGACACACTCACCGGAAATGACGTCACCGGAGCCTTGATGGTTGAGTAATTCGATTTGGGGGCTAAACACAATGAAACCATGAAGCAGAAGTTTGCCTACTTCAATGCTGCTCTCTTTGATATAGCCCAATGATCAAATGTCATACTTATTTTCAAAACAGGACATCCTGTAGAAAGGTGTGGTTCAACGGTATAGCGGTTAGCGCTCTGAATCCAGAGTTTTTCTTCATTTCTAATTGCAATTAGAGGGGTAAACCTTTTATGGGTATGTCAAGATTCTCGCCTCTGTGGCGCAATCGGCTAGAGCGTTCTGGTAGGTGAAAGGTTGGTAGGCGATAGGTTGGTGGTTAGAGCCCACCCAGGGACGACTGCTCACCTTGCCAGAGCAAGCAAGAAATTCAATCCCAGAAGTAACCACTGTATGTAATTATGTAAGGAAACCAGGAAATCATTACGGCGCTGGGGCTTCCTTGGTCAAAGGGCCTGTTTAGTAAAAAGGAAATGCCTACTCTTTTGTCTATGAAAAATATTTACAAGGACAGTAAAGCCCACAAGAAGAGCCCTCAAACCCATACCTTTCTCCCTCAAGTTTACTGCTGCTACACTTTGCATTAAGAGAGGGAAAAGTATTGCTGCACATCAAGATTGTTTGCACTGTTTGCACTCCTTGTTTCTCATTTTTTGGGCAAGGGATGATTGATGTAAAGACTTGTAGCTTTGGATCACCGTTATCCTTCCAAGGAGCAGTCTGCGGTTCCATGGTGTAATGGTTAGCACACTTTGAATCCAGCGATCCGAGTTCAAATCTCAGTGGAACCTTGACTGCCCCGAGAGTAGCGTTACTCTTTTGAAAAAGTGCAGAAACATGAAGAATCTTTGGGTAAAATCTGTGCTTACGCCCTGAAAGGAGCTAACCAAAGCATACAAACTAAACAAAGCTGTTAAAATCTGGAGCTGGTTTTCTCATGACCAAGCTTATGATTCAACGCCTGGATTACAAAAGGCGTAAACGTTTCACCGCATTGCAAAAGAAACTCAAATGAAAAGCATTGACGTGTTGAAGGAATCCTTTGACTTGGAGAGACAGGACTTTTATAGGACTTATTATAAGCAAGAAATGAAACAAAGAAATGACCACTATAATCCTCTGACAGTAATCTTCGTTGAAGCCAATCAATCAGAACTTGCGAGGGGAATCATTTCTAAATGATCTCAATGCATTGGTAATCTGGACAACGTTCTGCTAAGTATATTCTAAACCAATAGGAACGAGAAGTGAACCTGGTTTTGTCCGACCAAGAGTGTGGAAATGTAGGAACAGCCCTGAGGAAGACCACAAAATCACTTGCCTGAAGGGGAAAAATATGTTTTTTTCACCACACCATGTCAAAGTGCCCATTATTCACAAGGAAATGCTAACTGCTGGAGAACCCAGCAGGCAAACCACTATCAGGTGTTTTGGGGCTGTGCTGTTGCTCAAAAATAATGGACTGAAATTCACAGGGCACTGCAGACTGTTTTTGACTTTGCCATCCCACTCAAATTTAAAACTATGTACTTGGGCCTCAACACTCCTGCCACGGACACAATAAATGGATACCCTTGGAACATATTTTTGGCTGTAGAGAAAAAGGCCATCACAAAGAAATGCTCGACACCAACCACGCCAACGATCAAAGACTTGACTGACATAGTAACAGACATTAGACATTGGATGAATGGAAAACAGTGACATTCAGGCTTAATTTGGATAAGCACTAATTTGATCGACTTTGGACCAAGTAGGACCCCTATTTTCATTTAAATGTGATTTTGTTTTTATTTTATGTTTAGTGCCATTTATGTTCTTTTTATTTCGATTTTTGCTCCCTGGTCGTGTCCTGTATTGTTTTATGTTTAATCGAAAGAAAAGAAAAAAGGACACACAGAACTAGTTCATTTTCTCGCTACGTTATGCCACACGTTTCCCTCCCTTGCCTAATTTGTCAATAAAGTAGCCGAAATAGCTCAGTTGGGAGAGCGTTAGACCGAAGATCTAAAGGTCCCTGGTTCAGTCCCGGGTTTCGGCAGGTGTACCTGAATGTTAGTCTTTGCTCAAAAATACAATGAATAGGAATGCTGGGTCTTTTGGATATTTTGCGAGATCAGGACATAAATGGCCTGGAAAGGATCTATAAAACATAAACAGCATGCTTTCGTTGGAACATTGTTAGCATGAACATGTTTGGTAGCATGAACATGTTTGGTAACATGTTTGGTTTCGCTGAATGTTGTACCCAAGACCTTCTGCGTGTAGGGCAGATGTGATGACCACCACACAATGAAACCATGAAGCAGAAGTTTGCCTACTTCAATGCTGCCCTCTTTGATATAGCCCAATGATCAAATGTCATACTTATTTTCAAAACAGGACATCCTGTAGAAAGGTGTGGTTCAACGGTATAGCGGTTAGCGCTCTGAATCCAGAGTTTTTCTTCATTTCTAATTGCAATTAGAGGGGTAGCCCTTTTGTGGGTATTTCAAGATTCTCGCCTCTGTGGCGCAATCGGCTAGCGCGTTCTGCTGGTAGGCGAAAAGTTGGTGGTTCGAGCCCACCCAGGGACGACTGCTCACCTTGCCAGAGCAAGCAAGAAATACAATCCCAGAAGTAACCACTGTATGTAATTATGTAAGGAAACCAGGAAATCATTACGTCGCTGGGGCTTCCTTGGTCAAAGGGCCTGTTTAGTAAAAAGGAAATGCCTACTCTTTTGTCTATGAAAAATATTTACAAGGACAGTAAAGCCCACAAGAAGAGCCCTCAAACCCATACCTTTCTCCCTCAAGTTTACTGCTGCTACACTTTGCATTAAGAGAGGGAAAAGTATTGCTGCACATCAAGATTGTTTGCACTGTTTGCACTCCTTGTTTCTCATTTTTTGGGCAAGGGATGATTGATGTAAAGACTTGTAGCTTTGGATCACCGTTATCCTTCCAAGGAGCAGTCTGCGGTTCCATGGTGTAATGGTTACCACACTTTGAATCCAGCGATCCGAGTTCAAATCTCAGTGGAACCTTGAGTGCCCCGAGAGTAGCGTTACTCTTTTGAAAAAGTGCAGAAACATGAAGAATCTTTGGGTAAAATCTGTGCTTACACCCTGAAAGGAGCTAACCAAAGCATACAAACTAAACAAAGCTGTTAAAATCTGGAGCTGGTTTTCTCATGACCAAGCTTATGATTCAACGCCTGGATTACAAAAGGCGTAAACGTTTCACCGCATTGCAAAAGAAAATCAAATGAAAAGCATTGACGTGTTGAAGGAATCCTTTGACTTGGAGAGACAGGACTTTTATAGGACTTATTATAAGCAAGAAATGAAACAAAGAAATGACCACTATAATCCTCTGACAGAAATCTTCGTTGAAGCCAATCAATCAGAACTTGCGAGGGGAATCATTTCTAAATGATCTCAATGCATTGGTAATCTGGACAACGTTCTGCTAAGTATATTCTAAACCAATAGGAACGAGAAGTGAACCTGGTTTTGTCTGACCAAGAGTGTGGAAATGTAGGAACAGCCCTGAGGAAGACCACAAAATCACTTGCCTGAAGGGGAAAAATATGTTTTTTTCACCACACCATGTCAAAGTGCCCATTATTCACAAGGAAATGCTAACTGCTGGAGAACCCAGCAGGCAAACCACTATCAGGTGTTTTGGGGCTGTGCTGTTGCTCAAAAATAATGGACTGAAATTCACAGGGCACTGCAGACTGTTTTTGACTTTGCCATCCCACTCAAATTTAAAACTATGTACTTGGGCCTCAACACTCCTGCCATGGACACAATAAATGGATACCCTTGGAACATACTTTTGGCTGTAGAGAAAAAGGCCATCACAAAGAAATGCTCGACACCAACCACGCCAACGATCAAAGACTTGACTGACATAGTAACAGACATTAGACATTGGATGAATGGAAAACAGTGACATTCAGGCTTAATTTGGATAAGCACTAATTTGATCGACTTTGGACCAAGTAGGACCCCTATTTTCATTTAAATGTGATTTTGTTTTTATTTTATGTTTAGTGCCATTTATGTTCTTTTTATTTCGATTTTTGCTCCCTGGTCGTGTCCTGTATTGTTTTATGTTTAATCGAAAGAAAAGAAAAAAGGACACACAGAACTAGTTCATTTTCTCGCTACGTTATGCCACACGTTTCCCTCCCTTGCCTAATTTGTCAATAAAGTAGCCGAAATAGCTCAGTTGGGAGAGCGTTAGACTGAAGATCTAAAGGTCTCTGGTTCAATCCCGGGTTTCGGCAGGTGTACCTGAATGTTAGTCTTTGCTCAAAAATACAATGAATAGGAATGCTGGGTCTTTTGGATATTTTGCGAGATCAGGACATAAATGGCCTGGAAAGGATCTATAAAACATAAACAGCATGCTTTCGTTGGAACATTGTTAGCATGAACATGTTTGGTTTTGCTGAATGTTGTACCCAAGACCTTCTGCGTGTAGGGCAGATGTGATGACCACCACACAATGAAACCATGAAGCAGAAGTTTGCCTACTTCAATGCTGCTCTCTTTGATATAGCCCAATGATCAAATGTCATACTTATTTTCAAAACAGGACATCCTGTAGAAAGGTGTGGTTCAACGGTATAGCGGTTAGCGCTCTGAATCCAGAGTTTTTCTTCATTTCTATTTGCAATTAGAGAGGTAACCCTTTTATGGGTATGTCAAGATTCTCGCCTCTGTGGCGCAATCGGCTAGCGCGTTCTGCTGGTAGGCGAAAGTTTGGTGGTTCGAGCCCACCCAGGGACGACTGCTCACCTTGCCAGAGAAAGCAAGAAATTCAATCCCAGAAGTAACCACTGTATGTAATTATGTAAGGAAACCAGGAAATCATTACGGCGCTGGGGCTTCCTTGGTCAAAGGGCCTGTTTAGTAAAAAGGAAATGCCTACTCTTTTGTCTATGAAAAATATTTACAAGGACAGTAAAGCCCACAAGAAGAGCCCTCAAACCCATACCTTTCTCCCTCAAGTTTACTGCTGCTACACTTTGCATTAAGAGAGGGAAAAGTATTGCTGCACATCAAGATTGTTTGCACTGTTTGCACTCCTTGTTTCTCATTTTTTGGGCAAGGGATGATTGATGTAAAGACTTGTAGCTTTGGATCACCGTTATCCTTCCAAGGAGCAGTCTGCGGTTCCATGGTGTAATGGTTAGCACACTTTGAATCCAGCGATCCGAGTTCAAATCTCAGTGGAACCTTGAGTGCCCCGAGAGTAGCGTTACTCATTTGAAAAAGTGCAGAAACAAGAAGAATCTTTGGGTAAAATCTGTGCTTACCCCCTGAAAGGAGCCAACCAAAGCATACAAACTAAACAAAGCTGTTAAAATCTGGAGCTGGTTTTCTTATGACCAAGCTTATGATTCAACGCCTGGATTACAAAAGGTGTAAACGTTTCAGCATTGCAAAAGAAACTCAAATGAAAAGCATTGATGTGTTGAAGGAATCTAAGGGTCGTGGGTTCGAGCCCCACGTTGGGTGGAGTTGATTTTAAGCTTTATGGACTGCTTGCCATTACAACCCGTGAAATCTTGGTCATAAATTTTCTTCTGTTGTAAACTCCTACCTAAGCGTAAGCAAATTTGGTCTACAAGTGGAGGAATGGGTTCTAATCCCACTCCTGACAATCGGTTTGTCCTATATTTGAACTCATTGCAAGTGTAGGGGATTGGAGATGGACATTCCACGGCCAGATAACAGAAAATCTCTCTTTGAACATTGGGGGGTTTTCTTTCTCCCTCTCTCCCTCACCGCAGGGAGCCGCTGTGACTTTGGCGATAACAGACCTTCTCCCCCACAGTCTTACAGGAGGACGCCCCGATGAAAACTATGTTTTATGTGATTATGCCATGAATGTTTGTCCGAATCAACTCCGTACACCGCATGTTTCACCTTGTGTTACGTATTTTTCCACTGTTTAAGGTTTTATATTCCCAATGCTTTAACTCGAGTGCCCATCACAGGTGAAAGAAGATGTAAAATGTATCTACCTCAAGAAATAATGTGCACAAACTGGCAAAAGTGTTTAACGTGTCGTCGCAGTAGCGCCCGCCCCTTTCGCTCCCAGCGTGCCCTGCGGCGCTAGGTGACAAAAAGACGCTCCGAGCTTGGAACGCTCTCTTCTCCTCTCTTCTTCTTTTTTTTTTGTTCAAGCCTTTGTCTATCTCTTTGAAGCCGTCTCCACGGACGAGCCTGTTTAAAATGGTCACATTTATATAGCGCTTTTCTACCGTCAAGGTACTCAAAGCGCTTTACATCAAGGAACCAGTCACCCATTCACACACACATTCACACCCCAGATATACGCAGACACTGGGGGGTAAGTTGGGTTAAGTGTCTTGCCCAAGGACACAACGGCAGTATTCACATGAGGCAGCTGCGATCGCACCGCCAACCTGCGGGCCAGTGGATCTGACCGCTCTGACTGAGCGGGGAGTCGATCCGCCGACCTTTGGATCAGAAGACGAGCACTCTACCACTGAGCTACTGCCGCCCGTTTACTTTTCCTTTGTCTCAACAAAGCGTGCGCCACGTGGGTCGACAAGACTAGGCCAGCCTCATCGCCCCCCTGAACTCTGAAAACACCTGGAAACACCTGGAACTAAGCTTAAGCGCTAAACCGGACAGAGACTTTCTTTTCTACTTCGCTTCTCCTATTTTTGAAGTAATCTACGCCGTTTACGTGGATCAGCGCTACGTTCTCATCTGAGTAAAGGCCGCGTGAGGAGCTAACACGCAGCTAAAGCGTTCTACCGCAAAGGAACTCCCGGACATCGCCACGCGCCACCTCGCGCCACCGCTGCCGCCCCGCGTCACGGACATCTCGGCACGCCACTGCCTTCGCCCGCCACACCGCTCTACGCGCCGTCTCGCGCCACCGCTTCCGCCCCGCGCCACGGACATCGCGGCACACCACTGCCTTCGCCCGCCACACCGCTCCACGCCGCTGCCTCGCCACGGATCTCGTCCGCGGACAAGGACCAGCCGGACCGAGTTCTACAAAATCGTAAGCCGACTTCAGTGTGCGGTTCTTTTGTGGCGTGATTTGGGTAGAACTCAGCTGTTCCTCCTCCCTTAGCTTCTCACTTTCCCTCTTTTTGATATAGATTAGCATAGACACGTTTGATTATCAAAGGCAAAACCCTGGTTTAACATTATCTGCATGAAATCTGCTGTTAAATCTGATATAACATCACCTGTGATTTACCTGTGCGCATTTCTGCTCCGGTGCCCTTTTTGATTGCCCTTTTGATAAATAAACTACACGAAAGAGTTATTGACTATTGTTTGTTTGATTAGACTATGCGTAAGTCCCTGAATCGTGAAACACCCTTCAGACCTTTTAACGAGCGCGATTAAGGACCGTATCTTAGCTTTTTGGGTTTTACCCTGGTGCCCCGTCTTGTCTCGTTTCTGCTAAGAAATCTTCCTTAATCGTAAACTGAATACCTGTAGTTTGAGACCCTACACAAGGATGTGAATAGCCTGTTGGCTCCTGCTTCACTAAAGGTTCTATATCCATTCACTACACAGCTTTCTTGGATGCACTACTGCTGTTACGGCTCTCGACTGACATCTCAATTGCAATAGACTTTAAAAAGAAGCATTAGCTTGATGTGGACTTTTAAAGGTCGCAGTAGTTTGATGTGACAACAACCACATCAAACTCCTTTAAAAAGAGACAGCAGTTTGATGTGTTTTTTTACCAAAGTATAGGTACGGTCATTTGTGCTACTGTAATAACGGATCTGATTCTGTATACTCACAGTTCACATAAATAAAGTGTCAGGATGGCCGAGTGGTCTAAGGCGCCAGACTCAAGGTAAACTCCTTCCTCGCCACAGGGGATTCTGGTCTCTGAATGGAGGCGTTCAAATCCCACTCCTGACAAAAAAAAAAAAAAATCCTTTGGAAAGGAAGCAATTTTTACACCCTAAATTACAAGCACATATGTGTGACAATGGATGAAAAATTGTCGTATTGGCTTAAGATTTCAAATGAAGTGTTACTTCCAATGATGAATTGTGATGTGATGGCCAATCTACTACGTAGATGCTGTAATGTCAAAGCATTGAGTACATTCAGAGTGAACTGTATCATATGTCTTATACTGTAATTGTGACCACTCACTGAGAAATTAAAGTGACAGATTAATTTACCAGTCTTGGAACTGAAAAATTCTGGGTTTTCATTATGACCTTTTATTGACTGTTGGACAGCCAGCCTGGCTAGCTCAGTCGGTAGAGAATGAGACTCTTAATCTCAGGGTCGTGGGTTCGAGCCCCAAGTTGGGCGGAGTTGATTTTAAGCTTTATGGACTGCATGCCATTACAACCTGTGAAATCTTGGTCATAAATTTTCTTCTGTTGGAACCGAAAGAAGAATAATTAAACCCTCTGTAACAATGAGATTTCAACTATTTCACTCAATTCTCATCACCTGTTTAAGTCATCTCTTTATATGGACTGTACATAATTGGAAAGACTTCATCTAGTGTAAGGTTGCCAAAGCATTTACTTTGTACTGATTTTTGGAACGTTATCTTTGAGATAAGGGAGCTCAATGTCAACATCGCTGAAATGTCCAAGGTGTCAGGGTCAAGGTAAACTCCTACCTAAGCGTAAGCAAATTTGGTCTACAAGTGGAGGAATGGGTTCTAATCCCACTCCTGACAATCGGTTTGTCCTATATTTGAACTCATTGCAAGTGTAGGGGAATGGAGATGGACATTCCACGGCCAGATAACAGAAAATCTCTCTTTGAACATTGGGGGGTTTTCTTTCTCCCTCTCTCCCTCACCGCAGGGAGCCGCTGTGACTTTGGCGATAACAGACCTTCTCCCCCACAGTCTTACAGGAGGACGCCCAGATGAAAACTATGTTTTATGTGATTATGCCATGAATGTTTGTCCGAATCAACTCCGTACACCGCATGTTTCACCTTGTGTTACGTATTTTTCCACTGTTTAAGGTTTTATATTCCCAATGCTTTAACTCGAGTGCCCATCACAGGTGAAAGAAGATGTAAAATGTATCTACCTCAAGAAATAATGTGCACAAACTGGCAAAAGTGTTTAACGTGTCGTCGCAGTAGCGCCCGCCCCTTTCGCTCCCAGCGTGCCCTGCGGCGCTAGGTGACAAAAAGACGCTCCGAGCTTGGAACGCTCTCTTCTCCTCTCTTCTCTTCTTGCTCTCTTCTTCTTTTTTTTTTGTTCAAGCCTTTGTCTATCTCTTTGAAGCCGTCTCCACGGACGAGCCTGTTTACTTTTCCTTTGTCTCAACAAAGCGTCCGCCACGTGGGTCGACAAGACTAGGCCAGCCTCATCGCCCCCCTGAACTCTGAAAACACCTGGAAACACCTGGAACTAAGCTTAAGCGCTAAACCGGACAGAGACTTTCTTTTCTACTTCGCTTCTCCTATTTTTGAAGTAATCTACGCCGTTTACGTGGATCAGCGCTACGTTCTCATCTGAGTAAAGGCCGCGTGAGGAGCTAACACGCAGCTAAAGCGTTCTACCGCAAAGGAACTCCCGGACATCGCCACGCGCCACCTCGCGCCACCGCTGCCGCCCCGCGTCACGGACATCTCGGCACGCCACTGCCTTCGCCCGCCACACCGCTCTACGCGCCGTCTCGCGCCACCGCTGCCGCCCCGCGCCACGGACATCGCGGCACACCACTGCCTTCGCCCGCCACACCGCTCCACGCCGCTGCCTTGCCACGGATCTCGTCCACGGACAAGGACCAGCCGGACCGAGTTCTACAAAATCGTAAGCCGACTTCAGTGTGCGGTTCTTTTGTGGCGTGATTTGGGTAGAACTCAGCTGTTCCTACTCCCTTAGCTTCTCACTTTCCCTCTTTTTGATATAGATTAGCATAGACACGTTTGATTATCAAAGGCAAAACCCTGGTTTAACATTATCTGCATGAAATCTGCTGTTAAATCTGATATAACATCACCTGTGATTTACCTGTGCGCATTTCTGCTCCGGTGCCCTTTTTGATTGCCCTTTTGATAAATAAACTACACGAAAGAGTTATTGACTATTGTTTGTTTGATTAGACTATGCGTAAGTCCCTGAATCGTGAAACACCCTTCAGACCTTTTAACGAGCGCGATTAAGGACCGTATCTTAGCTTTTTGGGTTTTACCCTGGTGCCCCGTCTTGTCTCGTTTCTGCTAAGAAATCTTCCTTAATCGTAAACTGAATACCTGTAGTTTGAGACCCTACACAAGGATGTGAATAGCCTGTTGGCTCCTGCTTCACTAAAGGTTCTATATCCATTCACTACACAGCTTTCTTGGATGCACTACTGCTGTTACGGCTCTCGACTGACATCTCAATTGCAATAGACTTTAAAAAGAAGCATTAGCTTGATGTGGACTTTTAAAGGTCGCAGTAGTTTGATGTGACAACAACCACATCAAACTCCTTTAAAAAGAGACAGCAGTTTGATGTGTTTTTTTACCAAAGTATAGGTACGGTCATTCGTGCTACTGTAATAACGGATCTGATTCTGTATACTCAGTTCACACAAATAAAGTGTCAGGATGGCCGAGCGGTCTAAGGCGCCAGACTCAAGGTAAACTCCTTCCTCGCCACAGGGGATTCTGGTCTCTGAATGGAGGCGTGGGTTCAAATCCCACTCCTGATAAAAAAAATAAAAAAAATCCTTTGGAAAGGAAGCCATTTTTACACCCTAAATTACAAGCACATATGTGTGACAATGGATGAAAAATTGTCGTATTGGCTTAAGATTTCAAATGAAGTGTTACTTCCAATGATGAATTGTGATGTGATGGCCAATCTACTACGTAGATGCTGTAATGTCAAAGCATTGAGTACATTCAGAGTGAACTGTATCATATGTCTTATACTGTAATTGTGACCACTCACTGAGAAATTAAAGTGACAGATTAATTTACCAGTCTTGGAACTGAAAAATTCTGGGTTTTCATTATGACCTTTTATTGACTGTTGGACAGCCAGCCTGGCTAGCTCAGTCGGTAGAGCATGAGACTCTTAATCTCAGGGTCGTGGGTTCGAGCCCCACGTTGGGCGGAGTTGATTTTAAGCTTTATGGACTGCTTGCCATTACAACCCGTGAAATCTTGGTCATAAATTTTCTTCTGTTGGAACCGAAAGAAGAATAATTAAACCCTCTGTAACAATGAGATTTCAACTATTTCACTCAATTCTCATCACCTGTTTAAGTCATCTCTTTATATGGACTGTACATAATTGGAAAGACTTCATCTAGTGTAAGGTTGCCAAAGCATTTACTTTGTACTGATTTTTGGAACGTTATCTTTGAGATAAGGGAGCTCAATGTCAGCATCGCTGAAATGTCCAAGGTGTCAGGGTCAAGGTAAACTCCTACCTAAGCGTAAGCAAATTTGGTCTACAAGTGGAGGAATGGGTTCTAATCCCACTCCTGACAATCGGTTTGTCCTATATTTGAACTCATTGCAAGTGTAGGGGATTGGAGATGGACATTCCACGGCCAGATAACAGAAAATCTCTCTTTGAACATTGGGGGGTTTTCTTTCTCCCTCTCTCCCTCACCGCAGGGAGCCGCTGTGACTTTGGCGATAACAGACCTTCTCCCCCACAGTCTTACAGGAGGACGCCCAGATGAAAACTATGTTTTATGTGATTATGCCATGAATGTTTGTCCGAATCAACTCCGTACACCGCATGTTTCACCTTGTGTTACGTATTTTTCCACTGTTTAAGGTTTTATATTCCCAATGCTTTAACTCGAGTGCCCATCACAGGTGAAAGAAGATGTAAAATGTATCTACCTCAAGAAATAATGTGCACAAACTGGCAAAAGTGTTTTACGTGTCGTCGCAGTAGCGCCCGCCCCTTTCGCTCCCAGCGTGCCCTGCGGCGCTAGGTGACAAAAAGACGCTCCGAGCTTGGAACGCTCTCTTCTCCTCTCTTCTCTTCTTGCTCTCTTCTTCTTTTTTTTTTGTTCAAGCCTTTGTCTATCTCTTTGAAGCCGTCTCCACGGACGAGCCTGTTTACTTTTCCTTTGTCTCAACAAAGCGTCCGCCACGTGGGTCGACAAGACTAGGCCAGCCTCATCGCCCCCCTGAACTCTGAAAACACCTGGAAACACCTGGAACTAAGCTTAAGCGCTAAACCGGACAGAGACTTTCTTTTCTACTTCGCTTCTCCTATTTTTGAAGTAATCTACGCCGTTTACGTGGATCAGCGCTACGTTCTCATCTGAGTAAAGGCCGCGTGAGGAGCTAACACGCAGCTAAAGCGTTCTACCGCAAAGGAACTCCCGGACATCGCCACGCGCCACCTCGCGCCACCGCTGCCGCCCCGCGTCACGGACATCTCGGCACGCCACTGCCTTCGCCCGCCACACCGCTCTACGCGCCGTCTCGCGCCACCGCTTCCGCCCCGCGCCACGGACATCGCGGCACACCACTGCCTTCGCCCGCCACACCGCTCCACGCCGCTGCCTCGCCACGGATCTCGTCCGCGGACAAGGACCAGCCGGACCGAGTTCTACAAAATCGTAAGCCGACTTCAGTGTGCGGTTCTTTTGTGGCGTGATTTGGGTAGAACTCAGCTGTTCCTCCTCCCTTAGCTTCTCACTTTCCCTCTTTTTGATATAGATTAGCATAGACACGTTTGATTATCAAAGGCAAAACCCTGGTTTAACATTATCTGCATGAAATCTGCTGTTAAATCTGATATAACATCACCTGTGATTTACCTGTGCGCATTTCTGCTCCGGTGCCCTTTTTGATTGCCCTTTTGATAAATAAACTACACGAAAGAGTTATTGACTATTGTTTGTTTGATTAGACTATGCGTAAGTCCCTGAATCGTGAAACACCCTTCAGACCTTTTAACGAGCGCGATTAAGGACCGTATCTTAGCTTTTTGGGTTTTACCCTGGTGCCCCGTCTTGTCTCGTTTCTGCTAAGAAATCTTCCTTAATCGTAAACTGAATACCTGTAGTTTGAGACCCTACACAAGGATGTGAATAGCCTGTTGGCTCCTGCTTCACTAAAGGTTCTATATCCATTCACTACACAGCTTTCTTGGATGCACTACTGCTGTTACGGCTCTCGACTGACATCTCAATTGCAATAGACTTTAAAAAGAAGCATTAGCTTGATGTGGACTTTTAAAGGTCGCAGTAGTTTGATGTGACAACAACCACATCAAACTCCTTTAAAAAGAGACAGCAGTTTGATGTGTTTTTTTACCAAAGTATAGGTACGGTCATTTGTGCTACTGTAATAACGGATCTGATTCTGTATACTCACAGTTCACATAAATAAAGTGTCAGGATGGCCGAGTGGTCTAAGGCGCCAGACTCAAGGTAAACTCCTTCCTCGCCACAGGGGATTCTGGTCTCTGAATGGAGGCGTTCAAATCCCACTCCTGACAAAAAAAAAAAAAAATCCTTTGGAAAGGAAGCAATTTTTACACCCTAAATTACAAGCACATATGTGTGACAATGGATGAAAAATTGTCGTATTGGCTTAAGATTTCAAATGAAGTGTTACTTCCAATGATGAATTGTGATGTGATGGCCAATCTACTACGTAGATGCTGTAATGTCAAAGCATTGAGTACATTCAGAGTGAACTGTATCATATGTCTTATACTGTAATTGTGACCACTCACTGAGAAATTAAAGTGACAGATTAATTTACCAGTCTTGGAACTGAAAAATTCTGGGTTTTCATTATGACCTTTTATTGACTGTTGGACAGCCAGCCTGGCTAGCTCAGTCGGTAGAGAATGAGACTCTTAATCTCAGGGTCGTGGGTTCGAGCCCCAAGTTGGGCGGAGTTGATTTTAAGCTTTATGGACTGCATGCCATTACAACCTGTGAAATCTTGGTCATAAATTTTCTTCTGTTGGAACCGAAAGAAGAATAATTAAACCCTCTGTAACAATGAGATTTCAACTATTTCACTCAATTCTCATCACCTGTTTAAGTCATCTCTTTATATGGACTGTACATAATTGGAAAGACTTCATCTAGTGTAAGGTTGCCAAAGCATTTACTTTGTACTGATTTTTGGAACGTTATCTTTGAGATAAGGGAGCTCAATGTCAACATCGCTGAAATGTCCAAGGTGTCAGGGTCAAGGTAAACTCCTACCTAAGCGTAAGCAAATTTGGTCTACAAGTGGAGGAATGGGTTCTAATCCCACTCCTGACAATCGGTTTGTCCTATATTTGAACTCATTGCAAGTGTAGGGGAATGGAGATGGACATTCCACGGCCAGATAACAGAAAATCTCTCTTTGAACATTGGGGGGTTTTCTTTCTCCCTCTCTCCCTCACCGCAGGGAGCCGCTGTGACTTTGGCGATAACAGACCTTCTCCCCCACAGTCTTACAGGAGGACGCCCAGATGAAAACTATGTTTTATGTGATTATGCCATGAATGTTTGTCCGAATCAACTCCGTACACCGCATGTTTCACCTTGTGTTACGTATTTTTCCACTGTTTAAGGTTTTATATTCCCAATGCTTTAACTCGAGTGCCCATCACAGGTGAAAGAAGATGTAAAATGTATCTACCTCAAGAAATAATGTGCACAAACTGGCAAAAGTGTTTAACGTGTCGTCGCAGTAGCGCCCGCCCCTTTCGCTCCCAGCGTGCCCTGCGGCGCTAGGTGACAAAAAGACGCTCCGAGCTTGGAACGCTCTCTTCTCCTCTCTTCTCTTCTTGCTCTCTTCTTCTTTTTTTTTTGTTCAAGCCTTTGTCTATCTCTTTGAAGCCGTCTCCACGGACGAGCCTGTTTACTTTTCCTTTGTCTCAACAAAGCGTCCGCCACGTGGGTCGACAAGACTAGGCCAGCCTCATCGCCCCCCTGAACTCTGAAAACACCTGGAAACACCTGGAACTAAGCTTAAGCGCTAAACCGGACAGAGACTTTCTTTTCTACTTCGCTTCTCCTATTTTTGAAGTAATCTACGCCGTTTACGTGGATCAGCGCTACGTTCTCATCTGAGTAAAGGCCGCGTGAGGAGCTAACACGCAGCTAAAGCGTTCTACCGCAAAGGAACTCCCGGACATCGCCACGCGCCACCTCGCGCCACCGCTGCCGCCCCGCGTCACGGACATCTCGGCACGCCACTGCCTTCGCCCGCCACACCGCTCTACGCGCCGTCTCGCGCCACCGCTGCCGCCCCGCGCCACGGACATCGCGGCACACCACTGCCTTCGCCCGCCACACCGCTCCACGCCGCTGCCTTGCCACGGATCTCGTCCACGGACAAGGACCAGCCGGACCGAGTTCTACAAAATCGTAAGCCGACTTCAGTGTGCGGTTCTTTTGTGGCGTGATTTGGGTAGAACTCAGCTGTTCCTACTCCCTTAGCTTCTCACTTTCCCTCTTTTTGATATAGATTAGCATAGACACGTTTGATTATCAAAGGCAAAACCCTGGTTTAACATTATCTGCATGAAATCTGCTGTTAAATCTGATATAACATCACCTGTGATTTACCTGTGCGCATTTCTGCTCCGGTGCCCTTTTTGATTGCCCTTTTGATAAATAAACTACACGAAAGAGTTATTGACTATTGTTTGTTTGATTAGACTATGCGTAAGTCCCTGAATCGTGAAACACCCTTCAGACCTTTTAACGAGCGCGATTAAGGACCGTATCTTAGCTTTTTGGGTTTTACCCTGGTGCCCCGTCTTGTCTCGTTTCTGCTAAGAAATCTTCCTTAATCGTAAACTGAATACCTGTAGTTTGAGACCCTACACAAGGATGTGAATAGCCTGTTGGCTCCTGCTTCACTAAAGGTTCTATATCCATTCACTACACAGCTTTCTTGGATGCACTACTGCTGTTACGGCTCTCGACTGACATCTCAATTGCAATAGACTTTAAAAAGAAGCATTAGCTTGATGTGGACTTTTAAAGGTCGCAGTAGTTTGATGTGACAACAACCACATCAAACTCCTTTAAAAAGAGACAGCAGTTTGATGTGTTTTTTTACCAAAGTATAGGTACGGTCATTCGTGCTACTGTAATAACGGATCTGATTCTGTATACTCAGTTCACACAAATAAAGTGTCAGGATGGCCGAGCGGTCTAAGGCGCCAGACTCAAGGTAAACTCCTTCCTCGCCACAGGGGATTCTGGTCTCTGAATGGAGGCGTGGGTTCAAATCCCACTCCTGATAAAAAAAATAAAAAAAATCCTTTGGAAAGGAAGCCATTTTTACACCCTAAATTACAAGCACATATGTGTGACAATGGATGAAAAATTGTCGTATTGGCTTAAGATTTCAAATGAAGTGTTACTTCCAATGATGAATTGTGATGTGATGGCCAATCTACTACGTAGATGCTGTAATGTCAAAGCATTGAGTACATTCAGAGTGAACTGTATCATATGTCTTATACTGTAATTGTGACCACTCACTGAGAAATTAAAGTGACAGATTAATTTACCAGTCTTGGAACTGAAAAATTCTGGGTTTTCATTATGACCTTTTATTGACTGTTGGACAGCCAGCCTGGCTAGCTCAGTCGGTAGAGCATGAGACTCTTAATCTCAGGGTCGTGGGTTCGAGCCCCACGTTGGGCGGAGTTGATTTTAAGCTTTATGGACTGCTTGCCATTACAACCCGTGAAATCTTGGTCATAAATTTTCTTCTGTTGGAACCGAAAGAAGAATAATTAAACCCTCTGTAACAATGAGATTTCAACTATTTCACTCAATTCTCATCACCTGTTTAAGTCATCTCTTTATATGGACTGTACATAATTGGAAAGACTTCATCTAGTGTAAGGTTGCCAAAGCATTTACTTTGTACTGATTTTTGGAACGTTATCTTTGAGATAAGGGAGCTCAATGTCAGCATCGCTGAAATGTCCAAGGTGTCAGGGTCAAGGTAAACTCCTACCTAAGCGTAAGCAAATTTGGTCTACAAGTGGAGGAATGGGTTCTAATCCCACTCCTGACAATCGGTTTGTCCTATATTTGAACTCATTGCAAGTGTAGGGGATTGGAGATGGACATTCCACGGCCAGATAACAGAAAATCTCTCTTTGAACATTGGGGGGTTTTCTTTCTCCCTCTCTCCCTCACCGCAGGGAGCCGCTGTGACTTTGGCGATAACAGACCTTCTCCCCCACAGTCTTACAGGAGGACGCCCAGATGAAAACTATGTTTTATGTGATTATGCCATGAATGTTTGTCCGAATCAACTCCGTACACCGCATGTTTCACCTTGTGTTACGTATTTTTCCACTGTTTAAGGTTTTATATTCCCAATGCTTTAACTCGAGTGCCCATCACAGGTGAAAGAAGATGTAAAATGTATCTACCTCAAGAAATAATGTGCACAAACTGGCAAAAGTGTTTTACGTGTCGTCGCAGTAGCGCCCGCCCCTTTCGCTCCCAGCGTGCCCTGCGGCGCTAGGTGACAAAAAGACGCTCCGAGCTTGGAACGCTCTCTTCTCCTCTCTTCTCTTCTTGCTCTCTTCTTCTTTTTTTTTTGTTCAAGCCTTTGTCTATCTCTTTGAAGCCGTCTCCACGGACGAGCCTGTTTACTTTTCCTTTGTCTCAACAAAGCGTCCGCCACGTGGGTCGACAAGACTAGGCCAGCCTCATCGCCCCCCTGAACTCTGAAAACACCTGGAAACACCTGGAACTAAGCTTAAGCGCTAAACCGGACAGAGACTTTCTTTTCTACTTCGCTTCTCCTATTTTTGAAGTAATCTACGCCGTTTACGTGGATCAGCGCTACGTTCTCATCTGAGTAAAGGCCGCGTGAGGAGCTAACACGCAGCTAAAGCGTTCTACCGCAAAGGAACTCCCGGACATCGCCACGCGCCACCTCGCGCCACCGCTGCCGCCCCGCGTCACGGACATCTCGGCACGCCACTGCCTTCGCCCGCCACACCGCTCTACGCGCCGTCTCGCGCCACCGCTGCCGCCCCGCGCCACGGACATCGCGGCACACCACTGCCTTCGCCCGCCACACCGCTCCACGCCGCTGCCTCGCCACGGATCTCGTCCGCGGACAAGGACCAGCCGGACCGAGTTCTACAAAATCGTAAGCCGACTTCAGTGTGCGGTTCTTTTGTGGCGTGATTTGGGTAGAACTCAGCTGTTCCTACTCCCTTAGCTTCTCACTTTCCCTCTTTTTGATATAGATTAGCATAGACACGTTTGATTATCAAAGGCAAAACCCTGGTTTAACATTATCTGCATGAAATCTGCTGTTAAATCTGATATAACATCACCTGTGATTTACCTGTGCGCATTTCTGCTCCGGTGCCCTTTTTGATTGCCCTTTTGATAAATAAACTACACGAAAGAGTTATTGACTATTGTTTGTTTGATTAGACTATGCGTAAGTCCCTGAATCGTGAAACACCCTTCAGACCTTTTAACGAGCGCGATTAAGGACCGTATCTTAGCTTTTTGGGTTTTACCCTGGTGCCCCGTCTTGTCTCGTTTCTGCTAAGAAATCTTCCTTAATCGTAAACTGAATACCTGTAGTTTGAGACCCTACACAAGGATGTGAATAGCCTGTTGGCTCCTGCTTCACTAAAGGTTCTATATCCATTCACTACACAGCTTTCTTGGATGCACTACTGCTGTTACGGCTCTCGACTGACATCTCAATTGCAATAGACTTTAAAAAGAAGCATTAGCTTGATGTGGACTTTTAAAGGTCGCAGTAGTTTGATGTGACAACAACCACATCAAACTCCTTTAAAAAGAGACAGCAGTTTGATGTGTTTTTTTTACCAAAGTATAGGTACGGTCATTTGTGCTACTGTAATAACGGATCTGATTCTGTATACTCACAGTTCACACAAATAAAGTGTCAGGATGGCCGAGCGGTCTAAGGCGCCAGACTCAAGGTAAACTCCTTCCTCACCACAGGGGATTCTGGTCTCTGAATGGAGGCGTGGGTTCAAATCCCACTCCTGACAAAAAAAAAAAAATTCCTTTGGAAAGGAAGCCATTTTTACACCCTAAATTACAAGCACATATGTGTGACAATGGATGGAAAATTGTCGTATTGGCTTAAGATTTCAAATTAAGTGTTACTTCCAATGATGAATTGTGATGTGATGGCCAATCTACTACGTAGATGCTGTACTGTCAAAGCATTGAGTACATTCAGAGTGAACTGTATCATATGTCTTATACTGTAATTGTGACCACTCACTGAGAAATTAAAGTGACAGATTAATTTACCAGACTTGGAACTGAAAAATTCTGGGTTTTCATTATGACCTTTTATTGACTGTTGGACAGCCAGCCTGGCTAGCTCAGTCGTTAGAGCATGAGACTCTTAATCTCAGGGTCGTGGGTTTGAGCCCCACGTTGGGCGGAGTTGATTTTAAGCTTTATGGACTGCTTGCCATTACAACCCGTGAAATCTTGGTCATAAATTTTCTTCTGTTGGAACCGAAAGAAGAATAATTAAACCCTCTGTAACAAGGAGATTTCAACTATTTCACTCAATTCTCATCACCTGTTTAAGTCATCTCTTTATATGGACTGTACATAATTGGAAAGACTTCATCTAGTGTAAGGTTGCCAAAGCATTTACTTTGTACTGATTTTTGGAACGTTATCTTTGAGATAAGGGAGCTCAATGTCAGCATCGCTGAAATGTCCAAGGTGTCAGGGTCAAGGTAAACTCCTACCTAAGCGTAAGCAAATTTGGTCTACAAGTGGAGGAATGGGTTCTAATCCCACTCCTGACAATCGGTTTGTCCTATATTTGAACTCATTGCAAGTGTAGGGGAATGGAGATGGACATTCCACGGCCAGATAACAGAAAATCTCTCTTTGAACATTGGGGGGTTTTCTTTCTCCCTCTCTCCCTCACCGCAGGGAGCCGCTGTGACTTTGGCGATAACAGACCTTCTCCCCCACAGTCTTACAGGAGGACGCCCCGATGAAAACTATGTTTTATGTGATTATGCCATGAATGTTTGTCCGAATCAACTCCGTACACCGCATGTTTCACCTTGTGTTACGTATTTTTCCACTGTTTAAGGTTTTATATTCCCAATGCTTTAACTCGAGTGCCCATCACAGGTGAACGAAGATGTAAAATGTATCTACCTCAAGAAATAATGTGCACAAACTGGCAAAAGTGTTTAACGTGTCGTCGCAGTAGCGCCCGCCCCTTTCGCTCCCAGCGTGCCCTGCGGCGCTAGGTGACAAAAAGACGCTCCGAGCTTGGAACGCTCTCTTCTCCTCTCTTCTCTTCTTGCTCTCTTCTTCTTTTTTTTTTGTTCAAGCCTTTGTCTATCTCTTTGAAGCCGTCTCCACGGACGAGCCTGTTTACTTTTCCTTTGTCTCAACAAAGCGTCCGCCACGTGGGTCGACAAGACTAGGCCAGCCTCATCGCCCCCCTGAACTCTGAAAACACCTGGAAACACCTGGAACTAAGCTTAAGCGCTAAACCGGACAGAGACTTTCTTTTCTACTTCGCTTCTCCTATTTTTGAAGTAATCTACGCCGTTTACGTGGATCAGCGCTACGTTCTCATCTGAGTAAAGGCCGCGTGAGGAGCTAACACGCCGCTGAAGCGTTCTACCGCTAAGGAACTCCCGGACATCGCCACGCGCCACCTCGCGCCACCGCTGCCGCCCCGTGTCACGGACATCGCGGCACGCCACTGCCTTCGCCCGCCACACCGCTCCACGCCGCTGCCTCGCCACGGATCTAGTCCGCGGACAAGGACCAGCCGGACCGAGTTCTACAAAATCGTAAGCCGAGTTCAGTGTGCGGTTCTTTTGTGGCGTGATTTGGGTAGAACTCAGCTGTTCCTCCTCCCTTAGCTTCTCACTTTCCCTCTTTTTGATATAGATTAGCATAGACACGTTTACCTTGACCCTGACACCTTGGACATTTCCCTTATCTCGAAGATAACGTTCCTAGAAGTCCCTGGTTCATCCCCAGGTTTCTGCATGTGAACATAGAAAGTGCATTTCTTTAAACCTTGTTGAAAGAATTAGAGGACTGAATGAAAGATACAAAATGAAAGCTACACTGTAGCTATTGAACACAATATGAGCTCAACAGATGAAGCTTTTATGTCAGTATGCAAGAGGGGCCCAGTAAAGTCATGGAGCTTTAAAGCATCAACCGCATGCTCAATGTCAATGAGAGTTTCCATGAAACACACAGCTGGTTTCACTGGGGATTGAACCCAGGACCTTCTGCGTGTAAAGCAGATGTGATGACCTCTACACAATGAAACCACAGAGCATGTGCCTGCATTCTACATGGCTGCTCTCTTTGATTTGCCCTGTTGAGTAAATCTACTATTTGTTTTGCAAGTCCTTTGTGTAACTGTCTTTCACATAGCTCAAATTGGAGCTACATTATAAAGGTGCGGAACTACATGAACGTTGATCAAGACTAGGTAATCAGGATCTACTTTTATTTATTAGCAAAAATATGAAAATCAAAAGCAATTTTGCAAATAATTGCACTATTAAATGCACACAGACATAGCACATGAGGGCAAGGGTAGACACGACTTGGATCAAAATGTTACCTTAGCAAAAAGTAGCTGTATAGAAATGAACTCATTGATCAAAAATGAGTTCAAAAATGATCAGAATGAAAAATACTCACACACAAAGAAAGTACCCATACAAAAATATTCAATTCAAGTGGGGGCGAAGCTAAAACTACAATCCAACTATGAAGCACTTTCTGTGAATTGCAGACAGACAGTGCCTCTTGTTGAGGTCTAATTGGAAATAAAACTTGGAACATGAGTCATGATTGCTGCAGTACAATTCCTATTTTTGACAAGACAACCCAAATGAGGAGCATGAAGAAGCACAAGTGGTTCCATTTGAAGTAATGTCAGAGCAAGGGTAGGTATTTTTCTTTTTAGAACATTGGTGTCCAAGTGGTGTCCCTTTGTACAATGTTACACGACCTGTCTCTCCTTAATTTTCCATAATGCACAAGATTATGCCTGTTAGAAGTGGGACTCGGAAACAGCCCTTAGACCGCTCAGCCATCCTGACTTTGCCAGACTACGAATGTGTACTGTCCAACGCTGACCAGGGCCTAACGTGACAATAAAATGGTTCATTTATTTGCCTGTGCTGACAACGCAATGGATCCTCTTCACATGTCTTCATGGCTGCCTCTGGGCTTTTGTGCTGGCTAAGGTGAATTAATGGCCAATGTATGTATTGTATGCTATTGCCATATGATGCTCTCATCCCAGAGCCTGGATAGCTTAGGCCGTAGAGCATCAGAGTTTTAATCTGAGTGTCCGGGGTTCAAGTCCGTGTTCAGGCGCCTCTTTATGTGTGGTTGAGGAACTGTAAAATTTGATGTGGAAAAAAGGTCTTCACAAATGCTTATATGGTATACCTCCCAGGAATTTTAGACTCTTTACAGTTATCAAACCAACTTTTAATAACTTCTGCCGACTTGTTGACAGAATTTGGGGTGGAATGACAAAACAATCTTCACATGGTCCCCCTACGTAAAAAAACACCCTTGAATGTGTGTTTTAAATCATATCAGATTGATAACCAACCCACAGCAAAGTTACCTAGAGAGATTGTGCACATGCAGTTTCATTGGCATTCAGCAAATATCAAATGCTTGGGGTGTATAAGTAGGTTCCTGTTTAAGACATGAACCCACCAGCTGTCCTTACCAAAATAACTCATTTGGCAGAGCGATAGACTGAAGATCTAGAAGTCCCTGGTTCATCCCCAGATTTCAGCATGTGAACATAGAAAGCGCATTTCAAATCAAATCAAATCATCAAATCAATTTATTTTTGTAAGGCCCAAAATCACAACAACAGTTGCCTCTGAGGGCCACAGGGAGAAATGAATCAACAATATCTGTGGTGGCGATGAAGTCAGACAATGTCTGTGGTGGCAAGGGAGTCAGACAATGTCTGTGGTGGCGTGGGACGATGTCCCAGGGTCCTCTGTCCTTAGACTCTCCTTCTCGGCCAGGAAAAACTACAAAAAAAAAAACCTCTTTGGGAAAAAAGCGTAGAAACCTGGAGGAGTTCCAGTGAAGGAGAGATCCGACTCTCACAGACGGACAGACGGACACGAGGGAGACTGGAGCTGGACCCACTCCTCAGGCAGATGAGGGACCGACTGAAGCAAACTGGACCCACTCTTCAGGCAGATGAGGGACCGACTGAGGCGAACTGGACCCACTCTTCAGGCAGATGAGGGACCGACTGAGGCGAACTGGACCCACTCTTCAGGCAGATGAGGGACCGTCGGTGGCGAGCTGGACCCACTCTTCAGGCAGATGAGGGATCGTCCACACAGGGCAGGGACCACTTCACCAGGGGAGGGGCATCTGGGTCCACAGGTCCTCAGGAGTGAGAGAAAGAAAAAGAAGGCGGTGAACAGTTTGCAAGTGGAATCAAAAAATAAATATTGTTTGATAGCATAAGTAGTCAGAAGAAGAGGACAGAGCTCAAGCTGTCATACTTCCCCCAGCATAGTTACTCCTAGGGCAGCGTAGCTAAAGCTGTGGGTTTATGTTTCTGTTCCTAACTAGTCTGACCATAAGCGATTTCGAAGAGGAACGTTTTAAGCCTGGACTTAAATGAAGAGACTGTGTCAGCATATTTAACATGGGTCGGTAGCTGATTCCATAACACAGGAGCTTGGTAGCTAAACGCTCTACCTCCTACAGTACTTTTAGAGACTCTTGGGACCACCAGAAGGCCGGCATTCTGAGAGCGAAGAGCTCTGTTTGGATGATATGGTTCTATAACATCTTTGAGGTAGGATGGGGCCATGTCATTTATGGCTTTGTAGGTCAAGAGTAGAATTTTGAATTTGATTCTAAACTCGACGGGGAGCCAGTGAAGAGACTTCAGCACCGGCGTAATGTGTTCTCTTCTTTTTGTTCCTGTTAGTAATCTTGCTGCTGCATTTTGAACCAGTTGAAAGCTTTTTATGGAGCTTTTAGGACACGCTGCAAGCAGGGAGTTACAGTAGTCTAATCTAGTTGTTACAAATGCATGGATACGTTTTTCGGCATCACTTTTAGGCAGGATTCTTCTGATTTTGGCTATGTTGCGCAAATGGAAATAGGCTGTTTTACAAGCTTGATTTATATGAGCTTTAAATGAGAGCTCCTGGTCAAATAAGACTCCAAGGTTTCTTACAGTAGAACTGGAGGCTACACTTGCTTTATGATAATGTTGCCTAATGGCAGCATATAAAGAGTAAACAGAATTGGACCGAGTACCGAACCCTGTGGCACACCGTAAATTACTTTAGAGCATGGTGAGGAGCTCTGGTTTACATTAACAAATTGGAACCTATCAGATAGATAGGATTTAAACCAGCTGAGGGCTGTTCCTCCGACACCTACATCACATTCTAACCTCTGCAGTAGAATGTTGTGGTCGATGGTGTCAAACGCTGCGCTGAGGTCCAACAGAACCAGGATTGAGACCAGTCCATCGTAAGCGGCTAATAACAAATCATTTGTGACTTTAACTAGTGCAGTTTCAGTATTTATTATATTAAGAATAGGGTCTATAATTCAGGGGAGAATGTCTTTGAGGAGTCTGCTTGGAATGGGGTCTAGGACACAAGTTGAGCTTTTAGAGGACATAATGGCTGAAGTTATCTCTGCTTGATCAACAGCTGTGGACCTTTCTAAGTTTACAGGTGGATTTATATGGGACGTTAGATTTACAGCTTGGGCTAGTTCAGGGCTAATAGCGGGGGTAATTTCATCTAATTTATCTCTGATTGTTTTTATTTTATTGTTAAAAAATAGGAGGAAATCATCAGAGCTTAGTGTAGCTGGGATTGAAGGCTCTACTGCACTGTGACAGTTTGTTAGCCTAGCTACAGTGCTGAAAAGGAATTTAGTGTTACTTTTGTTGACTTCTATTAGATTTGAATAATATCTGGTTTGGGCCTTACGCAGAGCCTGCTTATAGGACAGCAGGCAACTTTTCCATGCTTTTAGGGATTCTTCGGTGTGAGAGCGACGAAATAATCCCTCTAACTTTCTAACTCTTTGTTTATGTGAACGCAGTTCTTGGTTGTACCATGGGGAGGCGCTTTGGCCTAATGACCTTCTGTTTTAACGGCGCGACAACGTCAAGAGCAGACTTCAGAGAATTCATGGTCAAGTCGACAAATTGATCACTTAAACTGGGACTAAAGCTGTTCTCAGCAGGATCACATGACATGTCACTGAATATTGGCTCTATTATTTCTTTGAATTTTGAGATAGATTTTTCAGATATTGTCCTTTTCATTATAACTTTATTTTGTGGGACTGGATGATCTTTAAGAATAAACTGAAAGGTAATTAGGAAATGATCTGACAATATAGGGTTTTGAGGGAGGACAATGAGGTCACTAATTTCTGTTCCATACGTTAGGACAAGATCCAGAGTATTCTTGTGAGTGTGAGTCGGTTTATTTACATTCTGAGTGAAACCAATGCTGTCTAACAAGGCGCTGAAGGCATTACTGAGAGCGTCATCACTCATGTTCACGTGGATATTAAAGTCTCCAGCTTTAACTATTTTATCCCAGGCTAACACTAAGTTTGATATAAAGTCAGAAAACTCTGTTAAAAACTCTGAGTAGGGACCAGGAGGTCGGTAGATAACTATGAACAAAACTCCTTTTTGGTTTCTCATATTTGGACATGTGATCGACAGCATAAGGCTTTCAAATGAGTGAAATGCATTGTTAGTTTTAGGGCTCATGAGTAGGCTTGAGTGTGAGATCACTGCCACACCACCACCTCGGCCTGTGCTCCTGGCAGTCTGAAAGTTAACATGGGTGGGTGGGGTGGACTCATTTAGTCTGACGTAGTCGTCTTGTTGAAGCCACGTTTCAGTTAGAGCTAGAAGATCTATGTTATAGTCACTAATTAATTCATTAACTAAGAGCGATTTGGAGGAAATTGCTCGAATGTTTAGCAGTCCATATTTTACGTGTTTATTCATTTGTATATTTGTGTCATTTGTGATTGTTATTTTCCTTAAGTTATTTGGTCTGACGCCTGAAATATTTTTTCTGAGATGTGACTTTTTGGCATTATTTGTACGAGGAACACGAGGGACACACACAGTCTCTATCTGTCTTGAATCTGAACACTTCACATGTAACAGAACAGGCGAGAGTTCAGCGACAGAGGAGCGTCTTAAACTGCTGCTCTGCGCCCGGGGCTCATCCCTAGATGGTCACTTAACACGACTAAGAGTATCGGTCAAATTCCGAACTAATAGGGATGTACCCTCCGAAGTCGGATGGATGCCATCCCTGCGTATGAGCCCAGGCTTTCCCCAAAACGCACTCCAGTTATCAATAAAGACAACGTTGTTTTGAGGGCACCATCTGGATAACCAGTTGTTGAATGCTGAGAGACGGCTGTACAATTCAGCATTGATCCAATTGGGCAGGGGACCAGAAAATATTACAGTGTCTGACATCGACTTCGCTAGGTCACACACCGCGGCTACTTGAACTTTGAGCACCTCTTTAAACCTTGTTGAAAGAATTAGAGGACTGAATGAAAGATAGGTACGCTGTAGCTATTGAACACAATATGAGCTCAACATATGAAGCTTTTATTTCAGTAAGCAAGAGGGGCACAGTAAAGTCATGGAGCTTTAAAGCACCAACAGCATGCTCAAAGTCAATGAGAGTTTGCACGAAACACACAGCTGGTTTCACTGGGGATCGAACCCAGGACCTTCTGCGTGTAAAGCAGATGTGATGACCTCTACACAATAAAACCACAGAGCATGTGCCTGCATCCTACATGGCTGCTCTCTTTGATTTGCCCTGTTGAGTAAATTGGCTGTTTCTTGGAACAAACTTGGAGCAAAGCCTAAACGATACAAAGATAACGTGAAGTCACCTAAAATACAGCTCACAAACAGATTTTTACCACTTTCAGAGATGGAATCAAATGAAAAAAGGAAAGATGACGTGGCCAAAATACAGCGAGGAGGATCTGTGCCAGGAGCCAAGGTCACGCAGATTGTTTTGGTTGGAGACGGCGCGATAAGTCACGTGACGCATGAAAAGATAAACACACATTCTTTTCCAAGCGCCACTGTTTCTGAGATAACGTCACTCCTTCCAAATATTATGGCTAAGCATGGAGGAGCTAAACAGCTGATTGTGCACGTGGGTGCAGTGGACATGCGGCGGGAACAGACTGAAGTTTTGAAAAAAGACTTCTTGAAGTTATTCGACGTGCTTGATGAAATGGAAATCAAAACATTCATAAGTGGGCCTATTCCAAACATCGACAGGAGGATAAACAAGTTTAGCCGGCTTCTTCAGCTGAACACATGGCTGTCCAAAGAGTGTGCCCCGAGAGGACTACACTACATTGAGAACTTCTATCTATTCTGGAAACGAGAGGACCTGTTTAAGAGAAATGGCCCCCACCTATGCAGAGATGGAGTGAGGGTGCTGACAGAGAACCTGCTCCACGCTCTGAGGCATTGGACTGGGCCTGGACAGGGTCCTGAGCAGATAGTTAGAGAAGAGAGGAATGAGAGAAGAATTCCTGCTCCATCAGCCAGAGACCGAGCCAATGTTTCAACATCAAAAGCACCACAACCTCAGCCTCCACCAAAGGATTCATCAGCAGCTGCTCCACCACCAGCAGCAAAGGATTCAGCTCCAGCTGCTCCACATTCACCTCCACCGCCTCCAGAAAAGGAACAATTTTCAAAGGCCTTGGACCCATCTGTGACAAGCCCAACAACATCCCTGTCAACGCCCCTGCCTTCACACCAGCCCTGGGTTCCCCCTGCAACATCTACTCCCACTAAAGATTCATCATTCTCCTTCTCATCTCCACTCTCACCCATGGGCCTTCCCAGCCATTTTGAAAGTCTGATCAAATCAGGCATTAAGATGGCTCCACTCACGCCCAATATAGCAAGGGCTATGTCAAAACTTATCAACTCTTCCCTGCACAAGCCGACTACACCAACAAAAGCCCCACCTCCCATCCCCCTCGCCTTTCACCTGGTATCTCCCATAGCTAGGATGCACTGGGTCTCAGCGTTGCCGGGACTTATTGTCACATTAAAAATCAAACCAACCCAGGGCCCTATGTAAAAAGAGCCCCCCCTAGTGCTATTTCTGTAGTCACATCATCACACAGATGGAAAAACAAAATGCGAGTCAGGCCCAATCTGAGAAATGTGATTCATATTCCCTGTGAAAAGATAAAGCCCAGTCCCACTGAAACTAGTCTGAAACTTGCTGTGCTAAATGTCAGATCCTTATGTAACAAATCTCTCTTAATTAATAATTTTATTTCTTCTTATAATCTTGATTTTATGTTTTTAACTGAAACATGGCTTGACAAAAACACAGGAAATGTAGTTCTGATAGAATCTGCTCCACCCAACTTTAAGTTTGAATCTGAAACACGAGAAAACAAAAAGGGGGTGGAGTCTGTGCTGTCTTTAGAGATGAAATAATTACCCGCAGGTTGTCTTTTGGGGTGTTTTCATCATTTGAGTATGTATCCTTTAAAATGGAGCTAAAACGGTCTCCATCCATTCTCTTCATTGTTTTATACAAGCCTCCCCAGCACTGCCAAAGTTTTATTGATGATTTTACTGAGATGCTTTCAGTCGTATGCACAGACTTTGATGGTTCGGTCATTACAGGTGATTTCAATGTGCATGTTGATAATATTTGTGACAGAAACGCTAAAGAGCTTGATGCTGTCCTTGAAACCTTCAGTCTTACTCAGCATGTGAGAGGCCCCACCCACAGCAAAGGACACACTCTAGATCTCATATTTACAAAGGGGGTAAATATTTCAAATGATAATGTGATCAATGTTGCTCTGTCTGATCATTTCTGTGTCTTCTTTGACCTGTCTGTTTCTCCCAAACCACCGGTTGGTCCTGCAGTTGTTCAGAGGAGACACATACGTGATGGCACAGGTGCACTGTTTATGGAAATGATAAACTAAATAAATCATTGAATAATTAAATACATAATTAATAACAAATTAAATTCAAATTAAATAATATTTGTTGATCTTGTGTTCTTGTTTTTCCTTCATTATTTTTTATTTTTTTTCCCTTCTTCTTCTTTCTTCTTCTTTCTTCTTTCTTCTTCGACAGGTCGCTGCCCCTTCCCTCAAAGCCTGCGAAGTACGGAATCAAGCTGTGGGTCGCGTGCGACTCGCTGTCCAGTTACGCCTGGAAGATGCAGGTTTACACCGGGAAATCCGATAAGCGCGCGCCTCCGGAGAAGAACCTGGCCACGCGGGTCATGCTCGATCTCTCCGAGGCACTGGGACTGGGGGTCGGGGGGGGCCGCAACGTCACGTGCGACAACTTCTTCACCTCGTACGAGCTCGCCCGAAGGCTATTCTTCGAGAGGGACGGCCTCACCCTGCTGGGGACGCTGCGCGCCAACAGGAGCGAGATCCCGCGGGAACTGGTCGACACGAAGCGCAGAGCGGTCGCGTCCTCCGTCTTCGCGTTCACGTTGGGCGAGACCGCGCCGGGGACCTCTTCCACGGCTACGGCGACAAACGGAGTCCCCTCGGTCCTACCTGGCGAAGAAGAGCAAGAACGTGCTGATCCTCACCACGGTGCCGCGCCAACTACGGAGACGGCGATCCTCCGAGCAAACCGGCGGCCGTGTTGCATTACAATCGCACCAAGGGAGGCGTGGACAACCTGGACAAGGTGACGGGTACCTACAGCTGCAGGAGGAAAACCTGCCGCTGGCCCCTCGTCCTGTTCCACAACATGATCGACGTGTCCGCGTACAACGCTTTCGTCCTGTGGCGGGAGCTGAACCCGACGTGGATGGTCGGCAAACGCCACAGACGCAGGCTGTTCATGGAGCAGCTGGGGAGCGCGCTCGTCGCGGGAGGGGGGAGGAGGACCCGCGCCCCGGCGTCATCGGGGACATCTCGGAAGAGGGAAGAAGAGAGGGGAGAGGAGAGGGGAGAGAGGGGGGGGAGAGGAAGAAGAGAACCCGCGTGCGGCTGTACCCGCGAAGAAGAAGAGGTGCCGAATATGCCCCAGGAGCAAGGACACTAAAACGACGAACGTGTGCCGAGGGTGCCTCGTACACGTGTGTGGCAAGTGCGCCCTCAGCTACTGCCCGCGCTGCGCTCGGACCTAAGTATCTGTCGACCTTACGATCGCTGCCGTTGCCGCCCTTGCCTTGCTATGGTGTCAATTTTTATTTTATTTTAAATAATCATGAAAAAAAAATAATAATAAATATAACAATTGTGTCCTTATGATGAAGAAGTAGAGAGAAAAAGAGAGAGAGAGAGTAAAGCGAGACCCCTCCTCCGTCCACGGGGGGGTCAGCGATACAAAGCCTCCATCTACGGGGGGTCCCTCGTCGATGGGGGGTCTGTGATACACCCCCACCCACCCTTGTCCATGGGCCGTGGGGGGGTCTCTGATTCTGTGACTCTGGTGGGTCTCGAACTCACAGCCTTTGAATGCCTTTGCAACTTTTGCCTGATTCCCCTTTTTCACAAAAGCAAAACAGTCATCCGAAAACGGTCTACATCAATCATTCCTTACCAAAAAACTGAGAAACAAGGAGTGAAAAGAGTGCATTTACTCTTCAGGGTACTTATTCAGGGATACTTTTCAATCTCTAATTGCAAATTGTAAAAGAGCTCTTTCGGGTGATAAGTTTTTCTGTACATGTAAACAACTGATTTGCTTGAAAGGCTATTATGAAAGCACTGCTGGGATTTAAACCCAGGATTTCCTGTTTACTAGACAGGCACTTTGACCATCTAAGCCACAGCGCCTCTTAAATGCTACTTTAACCTGTTTCAGCTAGATATTCAGTGACCAATGTTACTTCATAGATTTTGCGCGTGCAATAGCTCTTCCAATCGTCCCTGGGTGGGCTCGAACCACCAACCTCCCGGTTAAGAGCCGAGCGCACTGGCCAATTGCGCCACAGAGACAAACAGCCCGCTCAATAAAATATTTGCACCTTGACAAGCCGCAATATGTTTTTTTTAAAGCGAGCCAGCAACATTCGAAAGTTCAGCCCCTGTCCAATCAACTGCGTTTAATGGAGAGCGAGGCCATCAATCTTTCTACCTCTGAAATAAATCCCCTGTACCAATGTAGCTATAAAAAAACTGGAAGTCTTTCAATCAATCGACTCTCGCCAATTTATTGCGCACTCAATATACTGCAGTTAATCTGGATATTGAGGAAAAATGGCAAAATAATGTTATTTGACATAATGCCGATGTATTTGCTTACTTTTTCAAGCACACTTGGCAATTGAACCTCGTTCAGCAGTGCCTTTCATCAGATAGTAAAGCGAGCAGATTTTCCATTGTAAAAAAAAAATGTGTTCTCTCACCATTAGCGACTCTGGTGGGACGCGAACACACAACCTTTAATGCCCTTGCAAATTACACCTAGAAGTCCAATGCGCTATCCATTGCGCCACAGCGCCCATACATCCTTCCATGATGCTCATTTCCACAAACGCAAAACACGGTTTTCATCCAAAATGGGTCCACATCAGTCATTCCTTGCCAACAAACTGAGAATCAAAAAGTGAAAAGAGTGCAGTTAATCTGTGTGTGCAGGGATACTTTTCCATCTTATTCCAATTTGTAACAGCAGCGCATTTTCTGTCGTTGTAAATAATTTGCATGCTTGAATGGACAACTGAGTAGTAGTAGGTTTGAGATGGGCCGGTAATTATTTAGCACTGTGGCATCAAGACTGCTCTTCTTTAAGAGAGGCTTAATGACTGCAGTTTTAAGGCTCTTGGGAAAATTCCAGATCCAAGCAACATGTTGACTTTTTGATTGATTGGAGCCAACAGACTACTCATGACCTCCACTGAGCACCCCCTTGAACCCCTGGAGCCCCCGGAGCACCTCCAGAGCCACCCCCCCACTCCTCCAGACTCACCCCGGGGAAGGGCCACTCTGGCTGGGCATGGCCTCCACTGAGCACCCCCTGGAACCCCTGGAGCCCCCGGAGCACCTCCAGAGCCACCCCCCACTCCTCCAGACTCACCCCGGGGAAGGGCCACTCTGGCTGGGCATGGCCTCCACTGAGCACCCCTTGGAGCCCCTGGAGCACCTCCAGAGCCACCCCCCACTCCTCCAGACTCACCCCGGGGAAGGGCCACTCTGGCTGGGCATGGCCTCCACTGAGCACCCCCTGGAACCCCTGGAGCCCCCGGAGCACCTCCAGAGCCACCCCCCACTCCTCCAGACTCACCCCGGGGAAGGGCCACTCTGGCTGGGTATGGCCTCCACTGAGCACCCCCTGGAACCCCTGGAGCCCCCGGAGCACCTCCAGAGCCACCCCCCACTCCTCCAGACTCACCCCGGGGAAGGGCAACTCTGGCTGGGCGTGGCCTCCGCAGCACCCCCTGGAACCCCTGGAGCCCCCGGAGCACCTCCAGAGCCACCCCCCACTCCTCCAGACTCACCCCGGGGAAGGGCCACTCCGGCCGGGCATGGCCTCCGCTGAATACCCCCTGGAACCCAAGGAGCACCTCCAGAGCACCCCGCATTCCCCCAAACTCAGTCTGGGGACGGGCCACTCTTCCCCGGGTCGCGGGCTCTGGGACTCCGGGGATGACCACCGGGGACCAGGCTCTCCCTTCGAACCCGGGGACCCACACTTAAGCACCCCCACACGGGCTACACACCCTTGGTTCAGCCCCCTGGAGGTCCGTGCCCTTGGTACTATACCATGGAAGTCCGTGCCCTTGGTACTCTGACTGGAGTACCAAGGGAACGGCCCAGCACTCACCACAGGGGTTCGCGCCGGCTGACAAACTCAGAGACGAGGAAGGGACCGGAGTCCGACCAAATATATCATCTGGCGCTGTGTCCAGCGTGAGGGTGAGCCTTGCAAATTATGCCTAGAAGTCCAATGCGCTATCCATTGCTCCACAGAGCCCATACATCCTTCCATGATGCTCATTTCCACAAACACAAAACACGGTTTTCATCCAAAATGGGTCCACATCAGTCATTCCTTGCCAACAAACTGAGAATCAAAAAGTGAAAAGAGTGCAGTTAATCTGTGTGTGCAGGGATACTTTTCCATCTTATTCCAATTTGTAACAGCAGCGCATTTTCTGTCGTTGTAAATGATTTGCATGCTTGAATGGACAACTGAGTAGTAGTAGGTTTGAGATGGGCCGGTAATTATTTAGCACTGTGGCATCAAGACTGCTCTTCTTTAAGACAGGCTTAATGACTGCAGTTTTAAGGATCTTGGGAAAATTCCAGATCCAAGCAACATGTTGACTTTTTGATTGATTGGAGCCAACAGACTGCTCACCATAGACTTTAAAAATCTAGTAGGCAATGCATAAAGGCAGCATGTAGTGGAACTCAGACTTGTGGTGATCTCTTGGAAAGTTTTGTCAGCCACAAATGCAAAATGGGTTAACTCCAGTTGTCTAGCTGGCTGCGTGCTTGTTATCTGCAAATAATGGTATTTTTAATGTTCTGAACTGAGTCTTGCAAAGAAGACTGCAAACTCATTGCACCTGGAGAAATACAGAAACCATCAAAGTAACATTTACCACACTGTAATTTGAAATATTAACCCGCTTTGTCATTAGCAGGTCCAGAGTGTGCCCTTTGCCCTTGGTGGGGCCACTCAGGTGCTGAGTAAGACCAAAGCTTCTGAGGACAGCGCCAAACTCTTTAGAAGAAGACGAGGTTGAGCGGGACGTGAAGGAAGGAAGGAACAGTCACTCACGTACGGGAAACTCCTACCAAGCAGTGGCCAGCCTATAGCACACTGGGATTCTGTGGTAATTGAACCAAATTTAGCAGTTCCTTACATCAGTTAATAACACAAGCAGGCTTTCCTATTTACCAATGTAGATAACAGGGGTTACAACAGTGACTCTGGTGGGTCTCGAACTCACAGCCTTTGAATGCCTTTGCAACTTTTGTCTGATTCCCCTTTTTCACAAAAGCAAAACAGTCATCCAAAAACGGTCTACATCAATCAATCAATCCTTACCATCAAACTGAGAAACAAGGAGTGAAAAGAGTGCATTTACTCTGTTTATTCAGGGATACTTTTCAATCTCTAATTAAAAAATGTAAAAGAGCTCTTTCGGGTGATAAGTTTTTCTGTACATGTAAACAACTGATTTGCTTGAAAGGCTATCATGAAGGCACTGCTGGGATTTGAACCCAGGATCTCCTGTTTACTAGACAGGCACTTTGACCATCTAAGCCACAGCGCCTCTTAAATGCTACTCTAACCTGTTTCAGCTAGATATTCAGTGACCAATATTACCTCATAGCTTTTGCCTGCCATACGTCTTCCAATCGTCCCTGGGTGGGCTCGAACCACCAACCTCCCGGTTAAGAGCCGAGCGCACTGGCCAATTGCGCCACAGAGACAAACAGCCCGCTCAATAAAATATTTGCACCTTGACAAGCCGCAATATGTTTTTTTTAAAGCGAGCCAGCAACATTCGAAAGTTCAGCCCCTGTCCAATCAACTGCGTTTAATGGAGAGCGAGGCCATCAATCTTTCTACCTCTGAAATAAATCCCCTGTACCAATGTAGCTATAAAAAAACTGGAAGTCTTTCAATCAATCGACTCTCGCCAATTTATTGCGCACTCAATATACTGCAGTTAATCTGGATATTGAGGAAAAATGGCAAAATAATGTTATTTGACATAATGCCGATGTATTTGCTTACTTTTTCAAGCACACTTGGCAATTGAACTTCGTTCAGCAGTGCCTTTCATCAGATAGTAAAGCGAGCAGATTTTCCATTGTAAAAAAAAAAAGTGTTCTCTCACCATTAGCGACTCTGGTGGGACGCGAACACACAACCTTTAATGCCCTTGCAAATTACACCTAGAAGTCCAATGCGCTATCCATTGCGCCACAGCGCCCATACATCCTTCCATGATGCTCATTTCCACAAACGCAAAACACGGTTTTCATCCAAAATGGGTCCACATCAGTCATTCCTTGCCAACAAACTGAGAATCAAAAAGTGAAAAGAGTGCAGTTAATCTGTGTGTGCAGGGATACTTTTCCATCTTATTCCAATTTGTAACAGCAGCGCATTTTCTGTCGTTGTAAATAATTTGCATGCTTGAATGGACAACTGAGTAGTAGTAGGTTTGAGATGGGCCGGTAATTATTTAGCACTGTGGCATCAAGACTGCTCTTCTTTAAGAGAGGCTTAATGACTGCAGTTTTAAGGCTCTTGGGAAAATTCCAGATCCAAGCAACATGTTGACTTTTTGATTGATTGGAGCCAACAGACTACTCATGACCTCCACTGAGCACCCCCTTGAACCCCTGGAGCCCCCGGAGCACCTCCAGAGCCACCCCCCCACTCCTCCAGACTCACCCCGGGGAAGGGCCACTCTGGCTGGGCATGGCCTCCACTGAGCACCCCCTGGAACCCCTGGAGCCCCCGGAGCACCTCCAGAGCCACCCCCCACTCCTCCAGACTCACCCCGGGGAAGGGCCACTCTGGCTGGGCATGGCCTCCACTGAGCACCCCTTGGAGCCCCTGGAGCACCTCCAGAGCCACCCCCCACTCCTCCAGACTCACCCCGGGGAAGGGCCACTCTGGCTGGGCATGGCCTCCACTGAGCACCCCCTGGAACCCCTGGAGCCCCCGGAGCACCTCCAGAGCCACCCCCCACTCCTCCAGACTCACCCCGGGGAAGGGCCACTCTGGCTGGGTATGGCCTCCACTGAGCACCCCCTGGAACCCCTGGAGCCCCCGGAGCACCTCCAGAGCCACCCCCCACTCCTCCAGACTCACCCCGGGGAAGGGCAACTCTGGCTGGGCGTGGCCTCCGCAGCACCCCCTGGAACCCCTGGAGCCCCCGGAGCACCTCCAGAGCCACCCCCCACTCCTCCAGACTCACCCCGGGGAAGGGCCACTCCGGCCGGGCATGGCCTCCGCTGAATACCCCCTGGAACCCATGGAGCACCTCCAGAGCACCCCGCATTCCCCCAAACTCAGTCTGGGGACGGGCCACTCTTCCCCGGGTCGCGGGCTCTGGGACTCCGGGGATGACCACCGGGGACCAGGCTCTCCCTTCGAACCCGGGGACCCACACTTAAGCACCCCCACACGGGCTACACACCCTTGGTTCAGCCCCCTGGAGGTCCGTGCCCTTGGTACTATACCATGGAAGTCCGTGCCCTTGGTACTCTGACTGGAGTACCAAGGGAACGGCCCAGCACTCACCACAGGGGTTCGCGCCGGCTGACAAACTCAGAGACGAGGAAGGGACCGGAGTCCGACCAAATATATCATCTGGCGCTGTGTCCAGCGTGAGGGTGAGCCTTGCAAATTATGCCTAGAAGTCCAATGCGCTATCCATTGCTCCACAGAGCCCATACATCCTTCCATGATGCTCATTTCCACAAACACAAAACACGGTTTTCATCCAAAATGGGTCCACATCAGTCATTCCTTGCCAACAAACTGAGAATCAAAAAGTGAAAAGAGTGCAGTTAATCTGTGTGTGCAGGGATACTTTTCCATCTTATTCCAATTTGTAACAGCAGCGCATTTTCTGTCGTTGTAAATGATTTGCATGCTTGAATGGACAACTGAGTAGTAGTAGGTTTGAGATGGGCCGGTAATTATTTAGCACTGTGGCATCAAGACTGCTCTTCTTTAAGACAGGCTTAATGACTGCAGTTTTAAGGATCTTGGGAAAATTCCATATCCAAGCAACATGTTGACTTTTTGATTGATTGGAGCCAACAGACTGCTCACCATAGACTTTAAAAATCTAGTAGGCAATGCATAAAGGCAGCATGTAGTGGAACTCAGACTTGTGGTGATCTCTTGGAAAGTTTTGTCAGCCACAAATGCAAAATGGGTTAACTCCAGTTGTCTAGCTGGCTGCGTGCTTGTTATCTGCAAATAATGGTATTTTTAATGTTCTGAACTGAGTCTTGCAAAGAAGACTGCAAACTCATTGCACCTGGAGAAATACAGAAACCATCAAAGTAACATTTACCACACTGTAATTTGAAATATTAACCCGCTTTGTCATTAGCAGGTCCAGAGTGTGCCCTTTGCCCTTGGTGGGGCCACTCAGGTGCTGAGTAAGACCAAAGCTTCTGAGGACAGCGCCAAACTCTTTAGAAGAAGACGAGGTTGAGCGGGACGTGAAGGAAGGAAGGAACAGTCACTCACGTACGGGAAACTCCTACCAAGCAGTGGCCAGCCTATAGCACACTGGGATTCTGTGGTAATTGAACCAAATTTAGCAGTTCCTTTCATCAGTTAATAACACAAGCAGGCTTTCCTATTTACCAATGTAGATAACAGGGGTTACAACAGTGACTCTGGTGGGTCTCGAACTCACAGCCTTTGAATGCCTTTGCAACTTTTGTCTGATTCCCCTTTTTCACAAAAGCAAAACAGTCATCCAAAAACGGTCTACATCAATCAATCAATCCTTACCATCAAACTGAGAAACAAGGAGTGAAAAGAGTGCATTTACTCTGTTTATTCAGGGATACTTTTCAATCTCTAATTAAAAAATGTAAAAGAGCTCTTTCGGGTGATAAGTTTTTCTGTACATGTAAACAACTGATTTGCTTGAAAGGCTATCATGAAGGCACTGCTGGGATTTGAACCCAGGATCTCCTGTTTACTAGACAGGCACTTTGACCATCTAAGCCACAGCGCCTCTTAAAAGCTGCTCCAACCTGTTTCAGCTACATATTCAGTGACCAATATTACCTCATAGATTTTGCCTGCTATACCTCTTCCAATTGTCCCTGGGTGGGCTCGAACCACCAACCTCCCGGTTAACAACCGAGCGCGCTGGCCAATTGCGCCACAGAGACAAACAGCCTGCTCAATAAAATATTTGCGAGTCGACAAGCCGCAATATCTTTTTTTTTAAAGAGAGCCAGCAACATTCGAAAGTTCAGCCCCTGTCCAATCAACTGTGTTTAATGGAGAGCGAGGGCATCAATCTTTCTACCTTTGAGCTAAATCCCCTGTACCAATGTAGCTATAAAAAACTGGAAGTCTTTCAATCAATCGACTCTCGCCAATTTATTGCGCACTCAATATCCTGCAGTTAATCTGGATATTGAGGAAAAATTGCAAGATAATGTTATTTGACATAATGCCGATGTATTTGCTTACTTTTTCAAGCACACTTGGCAATTGAACCTCGTTCAGCAGTGCCTTTCATCAGATAGTAAAGCGAGCAGATTTTCCATTGTAAAAAAACTAGTATGTTCTCTCACCATTAGCGACTCTGGTGGGACTCGAACCCACAACCTTTGAATGCCCTTACAAATTATGCCTAGAAGTACAATGCGCTATCCATTGCTCCACAGAGCCCATACATCCTTCCATGATGCTCATTTCCACAAACGCAAAACACGGTTTTCATCCAAAATGGGTCCACATCAGTCATTCCTTGCCAACAAACTGAGAATCAAAAAGTGAAAAGAGTGCAGTTAATCTGTGTGTGCAGGGATACTTTTCCATCTTATTCCAATTTGTAACAGCAGCGCATTTTCTGTCGTTGTAAATGATTTGCATGCTTGAATGGACAACTGAGTAGTAGTAGGTTTGAGATGGGCCGGTAATTATTTAGCACTGTGACATCAAGACTGCTCTTCTTTAAGACAGGCTTAATGACTGCAGTTTTAAGGATCTTGGGAAAATTCCAGATCCAAGCAACATGTTGACTTTTTGATTGATTGGAGCCAACAGACTGCTCACCATAGACTTTAAAAATCTAGTAGGCAATGCATAAAGGCAGCATGTAGTGGAACTCAGACTTGTGGTGATCTCTTGGAAAGTTTTGTCAGCCACAAATGCAAAATGGGTTAACTCCAGTTGTCTAGCTGGCTGCGTGCTTGTTATCTGCAAATAATGGTATTTTTAATGTTCTGAACTGAGTCTTGCAAAGAAGACTGCAAACTCATTGCACCTGGAGAAATACAGAAACCATCAGACAAAGTAACATTTACCACACTGTAATTTGAAATATTAACCCGCTTTGTCATTAGCAGGTCCAGAGTGTGCCCTTTGCCCTTGGTGGGGCCACTCAGGTGCTGAGTAAGACCAAAGCTTCTGAGGACAGCGCCAAACTCTTTAGAAGAAGACGAGGTTGAGCGGGACGTGAAGGAAGGAAGGAACAGTCACTCACGTACGGGAAACTCCTACCAAGCAGTGGCCAGCCTATAGCACACTGGGATTCTGTGGTAATTGAACCAAATTTAGCAGTTCCTTTCATCAGTTAATAACACAAGCAGGCTTTCCTATTTACCAATGTAGATAACAGGGGTTACAACAGTGACTCTGGTGGGTCTCGAACTCACAGCCTTTGAATGCCTTTGCAACTTTTGTCTGATTCCCCTTTTTCACAAAAGCAAAACAGTCATCCAAAAACGGTCTACATCAATCAATCAATCAATCCTTACCATCAAACTGAGAAACAAGGAGTGAAAAGAGTGCATTTACTCTGTTTATTCAGGGATACTTTTCAATCTCTAATTAAAAAATGTAAAAGAGGTCTTTCGGGTGATAAGTTTTTCTGTACATGTAAACAACTGATTTGCTTGAAAGGCTATCATGAAGGCACTGCTGGGATTTGAACCCAGGGTCTCCTGTTTACTAGACAGGCACTTTGACCATCTAAGCCACAGCACCTCTTAACAGCTGCTCCAACCTGTTTCAGCTAGATATTCAGTGACCAATATTACCTCATAGATATTGCCTGCTATACCTCTTCCAATCGTCCCTGGGTGGGCTCGAACCACCAACCTCCCGGTTAACCCTTTAAGCGCCAAAGTCGCAGAAATGCGACTTTACCGTACAAGGAAATTTATGAAATAATAGTAGAAAATGAATCACTTCAGTCATTGGTCGGTTCGGTGCAACTTCCTCTTATTAGCCAGGTATGATCTAGGGCAGATCCGGTAAGGAAAAAAATGGCCGGAGGAAGTACACGTGGCATGCAATTTACAGCAGATTCTGACTCTGAAGGAAATTATCTCCCCGAGAGTGACGATGGATTTCCAAGTGGAGATGAAGGGACTTCGAAACAACGGACAGGTGCAAAGGACAGACGGAGGCGAGGAACCAGTGGAACCAGTGGCTGCAGTAAAACTTGCCCGGTGGATGAGAGCTGGGACATGCTGAGAGAGGTCGAGGTATTTGAGGCATGGATCAAATCTTTTGAAGACCCAGTTGGCTACACAGGAGAGATGGATCTGACGGATGCTAATCCATTTGATATTCTGTCACTCTTTCTGACCGATCAGTTTTGGACTTTCATTACTGATGAGACAAATAGATATGCACATCAGTGTATGGCACCTATGATTCTGAAGCCACATTCAAGATTTCTTGAGTGGTATGATGTATCAGTCACCGAAATGAAAGCTTTCTTCGCTTTGCATCTCTCCATGGGCCTTGTTAAGAAACCTGAAATCGAGGATTACTGGAGAACATTTTGGCTTACACAAACGCCTGGATTTGGAAATGTAATGTCAAGAAACAGATTTGAAATCATTCTTTCGTTCTTTCATTTTGTCAACAATAATGATTATGTGAGAACAGGCGAGCCCGGGCACGATAAACTGTTCAAAGTCCGCCCAATAATAGATTTGATTATTCCCAAATTTGCAGCAGTTTACAGTCCAATCAAGGAGCTTTCTTTAGATGAAATGACAATAGCTTTCAAGGGGAGATCTTCACTAAAATGTTACTCTCCGAATAAACCTGACAAATATGGCTATAGAGTGTATGCCCTGAGTGAAAGCTGTTCAGGGTATGTTTTGCGCTGGTCAATGCACACTGGACAGTACAAAAATAATGCAAATATACCTCGCCTGTTATTGCAAATGAATTAGCAGATTTGGAAACTGGACTGTGTGGGACGGTAAGGATTACCAGGTTGGGGATGCCAAAATGCCTTGGTAAAAGTGGCTGAAAAAAGGAGATGACCCAGTTTTTTGCAGAAAGGGAAAACTCCTGGCTTGTGCTTGGCACGATACGTCTCACCATGTTGTCCACAGTCCATGGAAATGATTGTGTTCAGAGGAGGATCCGATCCAAGACAGATGACACTGGCTTCCGTGACATCAAAAGACCTGTATGTGTCGACCAGTACAACGCCTACATGGGTGGAGTGGACACTGCTGACCAGAGGATGAAGACATACCTCTTTCCACACAGGTCCCGGAAATGGTATCATCGCATATTCAATGCCATTATAAGCATAAGTATTGTCAACTCACACATCATATACACCAAATCCACTCCAGGCCCACACAAACCTTTAAAGGTTTACATTCAGAACATTATTGATGCATTACTGGCTGATCACTCCAAAAAACAAGAAAGGCGCTCAAGACCGGAGGGTGAAATGCCACAGAGACTCACAGAGCGTCATTGGCTTTGTCAAGCAGAGGGACGTCCAGACTGCGCCGTGTGCTCTGACCGCTCTCGTACCAAAGGCAGGCGGCAAACAAAGTACAGGTGCCGTCAGTGTGGCGTTGGCCTCTGTGCGGTTCCATGCAACGAGAGATACCATACGCTAAAAAACTTTAAATGCTGTCATTTGGATATGTAAAAGTGCAGGGTACCTTGACCCTGGATGGACATCTTTTCTGTGATGGCTCTCTCCTTTCTTCACTGCTTTCTCCACAACCTGCCTGGCACCAATGATGGATGTATAAGTTGGAAAAATAAAAAAAATGAAAAAAATACATAATAAATACCGTGTTTGTCATCATTTGGTCAGAACTTGTAATCAGGGCCCGAGTTTGAAGATGTGAGCAAAAGGGGTGAAAATGGGTTAAAATGTGAAAAAACACCAAAATGAGCAAAATGAAATAATCCCCCATCATCAGTGCACTGTTTGCCCCCAGAAAAGCACTCCCCTGGGGCCTGGAGGTGATCTGACCATCATAGTATAGCACCATATGCCCCTGAGGGACTTAGAGTAAAAACCGAAATAGTACACTATACCTGAAAAGACTCTGTCATTTTTCGGCAATAGTACACTATACCCGAGCGACTCTGCCGTTTTTCCGGGCCGTAGTATGAAGTTGTGAGCAAAAGGGGTGAAAATGGGTTAAAATGTGAAAAAACACCAAAATGAGCAAAATGAAATAATCCCCCATCATCAGTGCACTGTTTGCCCCCAGAAAAGCACTCCCCTGGGGCCTGGAGGTGATCTGACCATCATAGTATAGCACCATATGCCCCTGAGGGACTTAGAGTAAAAACCGAAATAGTACACTATACCTGAAAAGACTCTGTCATTTTTCGGCAATAGTACACTATACCCGAGCGACTCTGTCGTTTTTCCGGGCCGTAGTATGAAGTTGTGAGCAAAAGGGGTGAAAATGGGTTAAAATGTGAAAAAACACCAAAATGAGCAAAATGAAATAATCCCCCATCATCAGTGCACTGTTTGCCCCCAGAAAAGCACTCCCCTGGGGCCTGGAGGTGATCTGACCATCATAGTATAGCACCATATGCCCCTGAGGGACTTAGAGTAAAAACCGAAATAGTACACTATACCTAAAGACTCTGTCGTTTTTCGGCAATAGTACACTATATAGCGTTGGACGTAGTCGTTTTTTGGGCTCGTGGAAATAAGCGTTCAGCTCAAGAGTCCCGGGCTAAATAACGCTGCTCCCGAGAAATTCCTACGCTGCTCTCACGCGGGATGTGCAAAATGGTAATGCTGGGAGGGACGGGCGGGCGGTTTTTGAGAATGACGTTTTTCGCAATCGAAACAGGTACATTTCCTGGTTGTGCGGCTACCGGGGGAGGAGCTCGTTTGACGGACACACGAGAACCGCGATCGATGGGCCCCGTTCTGGTTTTATCCAGCTTCCAAGGCTCCTTCACAGCCGTAATCTCAAGTCATGGTTCGGAGGTGCGGAGGTGAGCGTCGGATCACGGAGCCTCTGAATGGAGCCCTGCGCTCCGCGCTCCTCCGCGCTCTAAGCGCCGCTCAGACCCGGCATGAGAGGGTATATTTTCGGCTTGATTTTACCAGACTCCCGGGCACTTCCAGAAGCTTGCTGTTTGCTCTGATTGCTCGGGGCAGAGCACAGTGTCACGCTGACCACGGGCTGTACGTGGAGGTGAGAGCTGGTTGTAAGGCGGATCACGGAGCCTCTGAATGGAGCCCCACGCTCCGCGCTCCTCCGCGCTCTAAGCGCCGCTCAGACCCGGCATGAGAGGGTCTATTTTCGGCTTGATTTTACCAGACTCGCGGGCACTTCCAGAAGCTTGCTGTTTGCTCTGATTGCTCGGGGCAGAGCACAGTGTCACGCTGACAACGGGCTGTACGTGGAGGTGAGAGCTGGTTGTAAGGCGGATCACGGAGCCTCTGAATGGAGCCCCGCCCTCCGCGCTCCTCCGCGCTCTAAGCGCCGCTCAGACCGGGCATGAGAGGGTCTATTTTCGGCTTGATTTTACCAGACTCCTGGGCACTTCCAGAAGCTTGCTGTTTGCTCTGATTGCTCGGGGCAGAGCACAGTGTCACGCTGACCACGGGCTGTACGTGGAGGTGAGAGCTGGTTGTAAGGCGGATCACGGAGCCTCTGAATGGAGCCCCACGCTCCGCGCTCCTCCGCGCTCTAAGCGCCGCTCAGACCCGGCATGAGAGGGTCTATTTTCGGCTTGATTTTACCAGACTCCCGGGCACTTCCAGAAGCTTGCTGTTTGCTCTGATTGCTCGGGGCAGAGCACAGTGTCACGCTGACCACGGGCTGTACGTGGAGGTGAGAGCTGGTTGTAAGGCGGATCACGGAGCCTCTGAATGGAGCCCCACGCTCCGCGCTCCTCCGCGCTCTAAGCGCCGCTCAGACCCGGCATGAGAGGGTCTATTTTCGGCTTGATTTTACCAGACTCGCGGGCACTTCCAGAAGCTTGCTGTTTGCTCTGATTGCTCGGGGCAGAGCACAGTGTCACGCTGACCACGGGCTGTACGCGGAGGTGACCCGCTCCGTGATCTTAGCTTCGCCCAGACCCAGGGCCATCCACCCCGCACACGCCAGACTTTGCCCGGCCAGGGAGCACCTTCTGCGGGTCGGAGGCTCCGGGTCGGAGCCCCTGGAGCCTGGAGCCCTCACCGGGCCCCGAACTCGGCTGCCGGAGGCAGTGCAGTGCCTCATGGATAAAAGTGCACCCAGCCGGTCTCGAACTCGCGTGAGCATGAATCAACAATGAAAATGGTACAAATCATGGTTCTATGTATACCAGACAAGGAGCTTGGTCGACGGGCACACATGACCCGCCATAGTAGGGCCCCGTTCTGGTTTTATCCAGCTTCGAAGGCTCCTGCGCACTGCGGGTTTGTTTACATTTTGCGGCTGTGGTTTGCTCCGGCTAACCTCACGCCGGACACGTTGGAAGCGAGGCCGAGACAGAGGTCCCACCAGGCGCGGGGCGTCAGTCTGACTGGCTTCCCCCGCGCCTGGCCCCTTGTCTCCGGAGATGGGACCGTCACTCACGCCCGCACTGAAGGACGCGCGGCTTGAAGGATGATGGCTGTGCTTAGTCCCTGTGCCAGGGGCTCTGAGCCAGTCCCCTTCAGCCTCAACGCGTCCGGTGGGAACACAGTCCGGGTCCACTGTCACTCACCCCTGCGCAGAAGGACGCGCGGCTTGGAGGATGATGGCTGCGCTTAGCCCCTGGCACAGGGGCTCTGCACCAGTCCCCTTCAGCCTCAACGCGTCCGGTGGAACAACAGTCCAGGCCCACTGTCACTCACCCCCGCACTGAAGGACGCGCGGCTTGGAGGATGATGGCTGCGCTTAGCCCCTGTTACAGGGGCTCTGCGCCAGTCTCCTTCAGCCTCAACGCGTCCGACGGAACCACAATCCGGGCCCATTGTCACTCACCCCCGCGCAGCAGGAGGCGCGGCTTGAAGGATGATGGCTGCGCTTTGCCCCTGGGCCCAAGGGCTCTGCGCCAGTCCCCTTCAGCCTCAACGTGTCCGATGGCTCTGCGCGGGGCGGGGGGCAGGGCCGGCGCATACTTTTGGTCCGACTCCGGTCCCTTCCTCGTCTCTGAGTTTGTCAAATGCAGCGCCTGTCCAGGGCTCACTTTGCTATCAACTGTGGCTGGTCACCGCCATCGTAGGGCCCCGTTCTGGTTTCATCCAGCTTCGAAGGCTCCTGCGCACTGCGGGGTTGTAGGCATTTGTGGTCCTGATTTGCGCTGGCTCACCCTCACGCTGGACACAGCGCCAGATGATATATTTGGTCCGACTCCGGTCCCTTCCTCGTCTCTGAGTTTGTCAAATGCAGCGCCTGTCCAGGGCTCACTTTGCTATCAACTGTGGCTGGTCACCGCCATCGTAGGGCCCCGTTCTGGTTTCATCCAGCTTCGAAGGCTCCTGCGCACTGCGGGGTTGTAGGCATTTGTGGTCCTGATTTGCGCTGGCTCACCCTCACGCTGGACACAGCGCCAGATGATATATTTGGTCCGACTCCGGTCCCTTCCTCGTCTCTGAGTTTGTCAAATGCAGCGCCTGTCCAGGGCTCACTTTGCTATCAACTGTGGCTGGTCACCGCCATCGTAGGGCCCCGTTCTGGTTTCATCCAGCTTCGAAGGCTCCTGCGCACTGCGGGGTTGTAGGCATTTGTGGTCCAGAGCCCCGGCTCTAAATTAAACCTGTTACCCTAGTAGGCCGGCCTCCGGGTCCCCCCTCTCTTCTTCGGTTATGGAGTACATTGGGCGCGGGGGCAGCCAGTGGAGGGCAAGGGCCCTGCCTCCAAGTGTGGTGTAGGGGACAGGGGAGCCAGGGCCTTGGGGTCCTGGTGCTTTTTATCTTTTAAAGTGGCTCAGAGTACCAAGGGCACGGACTTCCAGGGGGCTGCACCAAGGGTGTGTAGCTCGTGTGGGGGTGCTTAAGTGTGGGTACCCGGGGACGAAAGGTGGGCCGGGGCCGGCGCGAGCCTCTGTGGTGAGTGCTGGGCCGTTCCCTTGGTACTCCAGTCAGAGTACCAAGGGCACGGACTTCCATGGTATAGTACCAAGGGCACGGACCTCCAGGGGGCTGAACCAAGGGTGTGTAGCCCGTGTGGGGGTGCTTAAGTGTGGGTCCCCGGGTTCGAAGGGAGGGCCTGGTCCCCGGTGGTCATCCCCGGAGTCCCAGAGCCTGCAACCCGGGGAAGAGTGGCCCGTCCCCAGACTGAGTTTGGGGGAATGCGGGGTGGCTCTGGAGGGGCTCCAGGGGTTCCAGGGGGTGCTCGGCGGAGGCCATGCCCAGCCCGAGTGGCCCGTCCCCAGACTGAGTTTGGGGGAATGCGGGGTGGCTCTGGAGGGGCTCCAGGGGTTCCAGGGGGTGCTCGGCGGAGGCCATGCCCAGCCAGAGTGGCCCTTCCCCGGGCAGAATCTGGGGAGAGTGGGGGGTGGCTCTGGAGGTGCTCCGGGGGCTCCATTGGTTCCAGGGGGTGCTCAGTGGAGGCCATGCCCAGCCAGAGTGGCCCGTCCCCAGACTGAGTTTGGGGGAATGCGGGGTGGCTCTGGAGGGGCTCCAGGGGTTCCAGGGGGTGCTCGGCGGAGGCCATGCCCAGCCAGAGTGGCCCTTCCCCGGGCAGAATCTGGGGAGAGTGGGGGGTGGCTCTGGAGGTGCTCCGGGGGCTCCAGGGGTTCCAGGGGGTGCTCAGTGGGGGCCATGCCCAGCCAGAGTGGCCCGTCCCCAGACTGAGTTTGGGGGAATGCGGGGTGGCTCTGGAGGGGCTCCAGGGGTTCCAGGGGGTGCTCGGCGGAGGCCATGCCCAGCCAGAGTGGCCCTTCCCCGGGCAGAATCTGGGGAGAGTGGGGGGTGGCTCTGGTGCTCGGCGGAGGCCATGCCCAGCCAGAGTGGCCCTTCCCCGGGCAGAATCTGGGGAGAGTGGGGGGTGGCTCTGGAGGTGCTCCGTGGGCTCCAGGGGTTCCAGGGGGTGCTCAGTGGGGACCATGCCCAGCCAGAGTGGCCCTTCCCCGGGGTGAGTCTGGAGGAGTGGGGGGTGGCTCTGGAGGGGCTCCAGGGGTTCCAGGGGGTGCTCGGCGGAGGCCATGCCCGGCCAGAGTGGCCCTTCCCCGGGCAGAATCTGGGGAGAGTGGGGGGTGGCTCTGGAGGTGCTCCGGGGGCTCCAGGGGTTCCAGGGGGTGCTCAGTGGGGGCCATGCCCAGCCAGAGTGGCCCTTCCCCGGGGTGAGTCTGGAGGAGTGGGGGGTGGCTCTGGAGGGGCTCAAGGGGTTCCAGGGGGTGCTCGGCGGAGGCCATGCCCAGCCAGAGTGGCCCTTCCCCGGGCAGAGTCTGGGGAGAGTGGGGGGTGGCTCTGGAGGTGCTCCGGGGGCTCCAGGGGGTGCTCAGTGGAGGCCATGCCCAGCCAGAGTGGCCCTTCCCCGGGCAGAATTTGGGGAGAGTGGGGGGTGGCTCTGGAGGTGCTCCGGGGGCTCCAGGGGGTGCTCAGTGGAGGCCATGCCCAGCCAGAGTGGCCCTTCCCCGGGCAGAATCTGGGGAGAGTGGGGGGTGGCTCTGGAGGTGCTCCGGGGGCTCCAGGGGGTGCTCAGTGGAGGCCATGCCCAGCCAGAGTGGCCCTTCCCCGGGCAAAGTCTGGCCGTGTGCGGGGTGGGTGAACCCTGCTCCGCCTCACGCGAGTTCGAGACCGGCTGGGTGCACCTTTATCCATGAGGCACTGCACTGCCTCCGGCAGCCGAGTTCGGGGCCCAGTGAGGGCTCCAGGCTCCAGGGGCTCCGACCCGGAGCCTCCGACCCGCAGAAGGTGCTCCCTGGCCGGGCAAAGTCTGGCCGTGTGCGGGGTGGGTGAACCCTGCTCCGCCTCACGCGAGTTCGAGACCGGCTGGGTGCACCTTTATCCATGAGGCACTGCACTGCCTCCGGCAGCCGAGTTCGGGGCCCAGTGAGGGCTCCAGGCTCCAGGGGCTCCGACCCGGAGCCTCCGACCCGCAGAAGGTGCTCCCTGGCCGGGCAAAGTCTGGCCGTGTGCGGGGTGGGTGAACCCTGCTCCGCCTCACGCGAGTTCGAGACCGGCTGGGTGCACCTTTATCCATGAGGCACTGCACTGCCTCCGGCAGCCGAGTTCGGGGCCCAGTGAGGGCTCCAGGCTCCAGGGGCTCCGACCCGGAGACTCCGACCCGCAGAAGGTGCTCCCTGGCCGGGCAAAGTCTGGCCGTGTGCGGGGTGGGTGAACCCTGCTCCGCCTCACGCGAGTTCGAGACCGGCTGGGTGCACTTTTATCCAAGAATCAACTGGAGTGTGGAGCTTCTACGGGCCTCCAGGGGCACTGCCGACCCAGAGCTGTGCCCCGGCTTCAGTTCTCTGTATCTCAGGAAGTTTTTTATTTATACATTTATTTCATCCATAATCTCTGGCGCCTAAAGGGTTATCAGTCCTTGGGGCTTGGGGCTAGGCTTGGCGTTTGTCAAATATTTATTTATTTTTGTCCACCTTTATTTACAAAAAATACAGAAGATGGCAGCAGATGATAAGGTATTGAAACCAAAAACTCTGTATTCTAACCCTTTAAGCGCCAAAGTCGCAGAAATGCGACTTTACCGTACAAGGAAATTTATGAAATAATAGTAGAAAATGAATCACTTCAGTCATTGGTCGGTTCGGTGCAACTTCCTCTTATTAGCCAGGTATGATCTAGGGCAGATCCGGTAAGGAAAAAAATGGCCGGAGGAAGTACACGTGGCATGCAATTTACAGCAGATTCTGACTCTGAAGGAAATTATCTCCCCGAGAGTGACGATGGATTTCCAAGTGGAGATGAAGGGACTTCGAAACAACGGACAGGTGCAAAGGACAGACGGAGGCGAGGAACCAGTGGAACCAGTGGCTGCAGTAAAACTTGCCCGGTGGATGAGAGCTGGGACATGCTGAGAGAGGTCGAGGTATTTGAGGCATGGATCAAACCTTTTGAAGACCCAGTTGGCTACACAGGAGAGATGGATCTGACGGATGCTAATCCATTTGATATTCTGTCACTCTTTCTGACCGATCAGTTTTGGACTTTCATTACTGATGAGACAAATAGATATGCACATCAGTGTATGGCACCTATGATTCTGAAGCCACATTCAAGATTTCTTGAGTGGTATGATGTATCAGTCACCGAAATGAAAGCTTTCTTCGCTTTGCATCTCTCCATGGGCCTTGTTGAGAAACCTGAAATCGAGGATTACTGGGGAACATTTTGGCTTACACAAACGCCTGGATTTGGAAATGTAATGTCAAGAAACAGATTTGAAATCATTCTTTCGTTCTTTCATTTTGTCAACAATAATGATTATGTGAGAACAGGCGAGCCCGGGCACGATAAACTGTTCAAAGTCCGCCCAATAATAGATTTGATTATTCCCAAATTTGCAGCAGTTTACAGTCCAATCAAGGAGCTTTCTTTAGATGAAATGACAATAGCTTTCAAGGGGAGATCTTCACTAAAATGTTACTCTCCGAATAAACCTGACAAATATGGCTATAGAGTGTATGCCCTGAGTGAAAGCTGTTCAGGGTATGTTTTGCGCTGGTCAATGCACACTGGACAGTACAAAAATAATGCAAGCAACATCAGTGCAACACACGCAGTTGTCCGTGAGTTGGTTTCTCCCTTTACGGGCAAAGGACACGAGATTTACATGGACAGTTACTATACCTCGCCTGTAATTGCAAATGAATTAGCAGATTTGGAAACTGGACTGTGTGGGACGGTAAGGATTACCAGGTTGGGGATGCCAAAATGCCTTGGTAAAAGTGGCTGAAAAAAGGAGATGACCCAGTTTTTTGCAGAAAGGGAAAACTCCTGGCTTGTGCTTGGCACGATACTAAACGTCTCACCATGTTGTCCACAGTCCATGGAAATGATTGTGTTCAGAGGAGGATCCGATCCAAGACAGATGACACTGGCTTCCGTGACATCAAAAGACCTGTATGTGTCGACCAGTACAACGCCTACATGGGTGGAGTGGACACTGCTGACCAGAGGATGAAGACATACCTCTTTCCACACAGGTCCCGGAAATGGTATCATCGCATATTCAATGCCATTATAAGCATAAGTATTGTCAACTCACACATCATATACACCAAATCCACTCCAGGCCCACACAAACCTTTAAAGGTTTACATTCAGAACATTATTGATGCATTACTGGCTGATCACTCCAAAAAACAAGAGAGGCGCTCAAGACCGGAGGGTGAAATGCCACAGAGACTCACAGAGCGTCATTGGCTTTGTCAAGCAGAGGGACGTCCAGACTGCGCCGTGTGCTCTGACCGCTCTCGTACCAAAGGCAGGCGGCAATCAAAGTACAGGTGCCGTCAGTGTGGCGTTGGCCTCTGTGCGGTTCCATGCAACGAGAGATACCATACGCTAAAAAACTTTAAATGCTGTCATTTGGATATGTAAAAGTGCAGGGTACCTTGACCCTGGATGGACATCTTTTCTGTGATGGCTCTCTCCTTTCTTCACTGCTTTCTCCACAACCTGCCTGGCACCAATGATGGATGTATAAGTTGGAAAAATAAAAAAAATGAAAAAAATACATAATAAATACCGTGTTTGTCATCATTTGGTCAGAACTTGTAATCAGGGCCCGAGTTTGAAGATGTGAGCAAAAGGGGTGAAAATGGGTTAAAATGTGAAAAAACACCAAAATGAGCAAAATGAAATAATCCCCCATCATCAGTGCACTGTTTGCCCCCAGAAAAGCACTCCCCTGGGGCCTGGAGGTGATCTGACCATCATAGTATAGCACCATATGCCCCTGAGGGACTTAGAGTAAAAACCGAAATAGTACACTATACCTGAAAAGACTCTGTCGTTTTTCGGCAATAGTACACTATATAGCGTTGGACTTAGTCGTTTTTTGGGCTCGTGGAAATAAGCGTTCAGCTCAAGAGTCCCGGGCTAAATCACGCTGCTCCCGAGAAATTCCTACGCTGCTCTCACGCGGGATGTGCAAAATGGTAATGCTGGGAGGGACGGGCGGGCGGTTTTTGAGAATGACGTTTTTCGCAATCGAAACAGGTACATTTCCTGGTTGTGCGGCTACCGGGGGAGGAGCTCGTTTGACGGACACACGAGAACCGCGATCGATGGGCCCCGTTCTGGTTTTATCCAGCTTCCAAGGCTCCTTCACAGCCGTAATCTCAAGTCATGGTTCGGAGGTGCGGAGGTGAGCGTCGGATCACGGAGCCTCTGAATGGAGCCCTGCGCTCCGCGCTCCTCCGCGCTCTAAGCGCCGCTCAGACCCGGCATGAGAGGGTCTATTTTCGGCTTGATTTTACCAGACTCCCGGGCACTTCCAGAAGCTTGCTGTTTGCTCTGATTGCTCGGGGCAGAGCACAGTGTCACGCTGACCACGGGCTGTACGTGGAGGTGAGAGCTGGTTGTAAGGCGGATCACGGAGCCTCTGAATGGAGCCCCACGCTCCGCGCTCCTCCGCGCTCTAAGCGCCGCTCAGACCCGGCATGAGAGGGTCTATTTTCGGCTTGATTTTACCAGACTCGCGGGCACTTCCAGAAGCTTGCTGTTTGCTCTGATTGCTCGGGGCAGAGCACAGTGTCACGCTGACCACGGGCTGTACGTGGAGGTGAGAGCTGGTTGTAAGGCGGATCACGGAGCCTCTGAATGGAGCCCCACGCTCCGCGCTCCTCCGCGCTCTAAGCGCCGCTCAGACCCGGCATGAGAGGGTCTATTTTCGGCTTGATTTTACCAGACTCGCGGGCACTTCCAGAAGCTTGCTGTTTGCTCTGATTGCTCGGGGCAGAGCACAGTGTCACGCTGACCACGGGCTGTACGCGGAGGTGACCCGCTCCGTGATCTTAGCTTCGCCCAGACCCAGGGCCATCCACCCCGCACACGGCCAGACTTTGCCCGGCCAGGGAGCACCTTCTGCGGGTCGGAGGCTCCGGGTCGGAGCCCCTGGAGCCTGGAGCCCTCACCGGGCCCCGAACTCGGCTGCCGGAGGCAGTGCAGTGCCTCATGGATAAAAGTGCACCCAGCCGGTCTCGAACTCGCGTGAGCATGAATCAACCATGAAAATGGTACAAATCATGGTTCTATGTATACCAGACAAGGAGCTTGGTCGATGGGCACACATGACCCGCCATAGTTGGGCCCCGTTCTGGTTTTATCCAGCTTCGAAGGCTCCTGCGCACTGCGGGTTTGTTTACATTTTGCGGCTGTGGTTTGCTCCGGCTAACCTCACGCCGGACACGTTGGAAGCGAGGCCGAGACAGAGGTCCCACCAGGCGCGGGGCGTCAGTCTGACTGGCTTCCCCCGCGCCTGGCCCCTTGTCTCCGGAGATGGGACCGTCACTCACCCCCGCACTGAAGAACGCGCGGCTTGAAGGATGATGGCTGTGCTTAGCCCCTGTGCCAGGGGCTCTGAGCCAGTCCCCTTCAGCCTCAACGCGTCCGGTGGGAACACAGTCCGGGTCCACTGTCACTCACCCCTGCGCAGAAGGACGCGCGGCTTGGAGGATGATGGCTGCGCTTAGCCCCTGGCACAGGGGCTCTGCACCAGTCCCCTTCAGCCTCAACGCGTCCGGTGGAACAACAGTCCAAGCCCACTGTCACTCACCCCCGCACTGAAGGACGCGCGGCTTGGAGGATGATGGCTGCGCTTAGCCCCTGTTACAGGGGCTCTGCGCCAGTCTCCTTCAGCCTCAACGCGTCCGACGGAACCACAATCCGGGCCCATTGTCACTCACCCCCGCGCAGCAGGAGGCGCGGCTTGAAGGATGATGGCTGCGCTTTGCCCCTGGGCCCAAGGGCTCTGCGCCAGTCCCCTTCAGCCTCAACGTGTCCGATGGCTCTGCGCGGGGCGGGGGGCAGGGCCGGCGCATACTTTTGCTCCGGGGGCTCCAGGGGTTCCAGGGGGTGTTCAGTGGAGGCCATGCCCAGCCAGAGTGGCCCGTCCCCAGACTGAGTTTGGGGGAATGCGGGGTGGCTCTGGAGGGGCTCCAGGGGTTCCAGGGGGTGCTCGGCAGAGGCCATGCCCAGCCCGAGTGGCCCGTCCCCAGACTGAGTTTGGGGGAATGCGGGGTGGCTCTGGAGGGGCTCCAGGGGTTCCAGGGGGTGCTCGGCGGAGGCCATGCCCAGCCAGAGTGGCCCTTCCCCGGGCAGAATCTGGGGAGAGTGGGGGGTGGCTCTGGAGGTGCTCCGGGGGCTCCAGGGGTTCCAGGGGGTGCTCAGTGGGGGCCATGCCCAGCCAGAGTGGCCCTTCCCCGGGCAGAATCTGGGGAGAGTGGGGGGTGGCTCTGGAGGTGCTCCGGGGGCTCCAGGGGTTCCAGGGGGTGCTCAGTGGGGGCCATGCCCAGCCAGAGTGGCCCTTCCCCGGGGTGAGTCTGGAGGAGTGGGGGGTGGCTCTGGAGGGGCTCCAGGGGTTCCAGGGGGTGCTCGGCGGAGGCCATGCCCAGCCAGAGTGGCCCTTCCCCGGGCAGAGTCTGGGGAGAGTGGGGGGTGGCTCTGGAGGTGCTCCGGGGGCTCCAGGGGGTGCTCAGTGGAGGCCATGCCCAGCCAGAGTGGCCCTTCCCCGGGCAGAATTTGGGGAGAGTGGGGGGTGGCTCTGGAGGTGCTCCGGGGGCTCCAGGGGGTGCTCAGTGGAGGCCATGCCCAGCCAGAGTGGCCCTTCCCCGGGCAGAATCTGGGGAGAGTGGGGGGTGGCTCTGGAGGTGCTCCGGGGGCTCCAGGGGGTGCTCAGTGGAGGCCATGCCCAGCCAGAGTGGCCCTTCCCCGGGCAAAGTCTGGCCGTGTGCGGGGTGGGTGAACCCTGCTCCGCCTCACGCGAGTTCGAGACCGGCTGGGTGCACTTTTATCCAAGAATCAACTGGAGTGTGGAGCTTCTACGGGCCTCCAGGGGCACTGCCGACCCAGAGCTGTGCCCCGGCTTCAGTTCTCTGTATCTCAGGAAGTTTTTTATTTATACATTTATTTCATCCATAATCTCTGGCGCCTAAAGGGTTATCAGTCCTTGGGGCTTGGGGCTAGGCTTGGCGTTTGTCAAATATTTATTTATTTTTGTCCACCTTTATTTACAAAAAATACAGAAGATGGCAGCAGATGATAAGGTATTGAAACCAAAAACTCTGTATTCTAACCCTTTAAGCGCCAAAGTCGCAGAAATGCGACTTTACCGTACAAGGAAATTTATGAAATAATAGTAGAAAATGAATCACTTCAGTCATTGGTCGGTTCGGTGCAACTTCCTCTTATTAGCCAGGTATGATCTAGGGCAGATCCGGTAAGGAAAAAAATGGCCGGAGGAAGTACACGTGGCATGCAATTTACAGCAGATTCTGACTCTGAAGGGTATTATCTCCCCGAGAGTGACGATGGATTTCCAAGTGGAGATGAAGGGACTTCGAAACAACGGACAGGTGCAAAGGACAGACGGAGGCGAGGAACCAGTGGAACCAGTGGCTGCAGTAAAACTTGCCCGGTGGATGAGAGCTGGGACATGCTGAGAGAGGTCGAGGTATTTGAGGCATGGATCAAACCTTTTGAAGACCCAGTTGGCTACACAGGAGAGATGGATCTGACGGATGCTAATCCATTTGATATTCTGTCACTCTTTCTGACCGATCAGTTTTGGACTTTCATTACTGATGAGACAAATAGATATGCACATCAGTGTATGGCACCTATGATTCTGAAGCCACATTCAAGATTTCTTGAGTGGTATGATGTATCAGTCACCGAAATGAAAGCTTTCTTCGCTTTTCATCTCTCCATGGGCCTTGTTGAGAAACCTGAAATCGAGGATTACTGGGGAACATTTTGGCTTACACAAACGCCTGGATTTGGAAATGTAATGTCAAGAAACAGATTTGAAATCATTCTTTCGTTCTTTCATTTTGTCAACAATAATGATTATGTGAGAACAGGCGAGCCCGGGCACGATAAACTGTTCAAAGTCCGCCCAATAATAGATTTGATTATTCCCAAATTTGCAGCAGTTTACAGTCCAATCAAGGAGCTTTCCTTAGATGAAATGACAATAGCTTTCAAGGGGAGATCTTCACTAAAATGTTACTCTCCGAATAAACCTGACAAATATGGCTATAGAGTGTATGCCCTGAGTGAAAGCTGTTCAGGGTATGTTTTGCGCTGGTCAATGCACACTGGACAGTACAAAAATCAAATCAAATCAAATCAAATCAATTTATTTTTGTAAGGCCCAAAATCACAACAACAGTTGCCTCTGAGGGCCACAGGGAGAAATGAATCAACAATGTCTGTGGTGGCGAGGGACGATGTCCCAGGGTCCTCTGTCCTTAGACTCTCCTTCTCGGCCAGGAAAAACTACAAAAAAACCTCTTTGGGAAAAAGCGTAGAAACCTGGAGGAGTTCCAGTGAAGGAGAGATCCGACTCTCACAGACGGACAGACGGACACAAGGAGACTGGAGCTGGACCCACTCTTCAGGCAGATGAGGGACCGACTGAGGCGAACTGGACCCACTCTTCAGGCAGATGAGGGACCGACTGAGGCGAACTGGACCCACTCTTCAGGCAGATGAGGGACCGTCTGAGTCGAGCTGGACCCACTCTTCAGGCAGAAGAGGGACCGTCTGAGTCGAGCTGGACCCACTCTTCAGGCAGAAGAGGGACCGTCTGAGTCGAGCTGGACCCACTCTTCAGGCAGAAGAGGGACCGTCGGAGGCGAGCTGGACCCACTCTTCAGGCAGACGAGGGACCGTCGGAGGCGAGCTGGACCCACTCTTCAGGCAGATGAGGGACCGACTGAGGCGAACTGGAGCCACTCTTCAGGCAGATGAGGGACCGTCCACACAGGGCAGGGACCACTTCACCAGGGGAGGGGCATCTGGGTCCACAGGTCCTCAGGAGTGAGAGAAAGAAAAGAAGGCGGTGAACAGTTTGCAAGTGGAATCAAAAAATAAATATTGTTTGATAGCATAAGTAGTCAGAAGAAGAAGAGGATAGTGCTCAAGCTGCCATACTTTCCCCAGCATAGTTACTCCTAGGGCAGCGTAGCTGAAGCTGTGGGTTTATCTTTCTGTTCCTAACTACTCTGACCATAAGCGATTTCGAAGAGGAACGTTTTAAGCCTGGACTTAAATGAAGAGACTGTGTCAGCATATTTAACATGGGTCGGGAGCTGATTCCATAACACAGGAGCTTGGTAGCTAAACGCTCTACCTCCTACAGTACTTTTAGAGACTCTTGGCACCACCAGAAGGCCAGCATTCTGAGAGCGAAGAGCTCTGTTTGGATGATATGGTTCTATAGCATCTTTGAGGTAGGATGGGGCCATGTCATTTATGGCTTTGTAGGTCAAGAGTAGAATTTTGAATTTGATTCTAGACTCGACGGGGAGCCAGTGAAGAGACTTCAGCACTGGCGTAATGTGCTCTCTTCTTTTTGTTCCTGTTAGTAATCTTGCTGCTGCATTTTGAACCAGTTGAAAGCTTTTTATGGAGCTTTTAGGACACGCTGCAAGCAGGGAGTTACAGTAGTCTAATCTAGTCGTTACAAATGCATGGATAAGTTTTTCAGCATCACTTTTAGGCAGGATTCTTCTGATTTTGGCGATGTTGCGCAAATGGAAATAGGCTGTTTTACAAGCTTGATTTATATGAGCTTTAAATGAGAGCTCCTGGTCAAATAAGACTCCAAGGTTTCTTACAGTAGAACTGGAGGCTACACTGACATTGTCCAGTGTGACTATCTGCTCAGATAGAGCGTCTCGTAGATGCTTAGGGCCAAGCACAATGACCTCGGTTTTTTCAGGGTTAAGAAGCAGGTAGTTTAGTGTCATCCAGGTTTTTATCTCCTTCACACAAGCACTAAGTCTGTCTACTTGATCGCTCTGATCAGGTTTCATTGATAAATACAGCTGAGTGTCATCTGCATAGCAGTGGAAGTTAATGCCATGCTTTCTAATAATGTTGCCTAATGGTAGCATATAAAGAGTAAACAGAATTGGACCGAGTACCGAACCCTGTGGCACACCGTAAATTACTTTAGAGCTTGGTGAGGAGCTCTGGTTTACATTAACAAATTGGAACCTATCAGATAGATAGGATTTAAACCAGCTGAGGGCTGTTCCTCCAACACCTACATCACATTCTAACCTCTGCAGTAGAATGTTGTGGTCGATGGTGTCAAACGCTGCGCTGAGGTCCAACAGAACCAGGATTGAGACCAGTCCATCGTCAGCGGCTAATAACAAATCATTTGTGACTTTAACTAGTGCAGTTTCAGTGCTGTGGTGGGCTCTGAACCCTGACTGGAAAACTTCAAATAAGTTATTGTCCTGCAGGTGGCGACAAAGCTGTTTTACTACAACTTTTTCAAGGATTTTAGAGACGAAGGGAAGATTTGAAATAGGTCTGTAGTTAAAAAAAAATAATGCAAGCAACATCAGTGCAACACACGCAGTTGTCCGTGAGTTGGTTTCTCCCTTTACGGGCAAAGGACACGAGATTTACATGGACAGTTACTATACCTCGCCTGTAATTGCAAATGAATTAGCAGATTTGGAAACTGGACTGTGTGGGACGGTAAGGATTACCAGGTTGGGGATGCCAAAATGCCTTGGTAAAAGTGAGTGAAAAAAGGAGATGACCCAGTTTTTTGCAGAAAGGGAAAACTCCTGGCTTGTGCTTGGCACGATACTAAACGTCTCACCATGTTGTCCACAGTCCATGGAAATGATTGTGTTCAGAGGAGGATCCGATCCAAGACAGATGACACTGGCTTCCGTGACATCAAAAGACCTGTATGTGTCGACCAGTACAACGCCTACATGGGTGGAGTGGACACTGCTGACCAGAGGATGAAGACATACCTCTTTCCACACAGGTCCCGGAAATGGTATCATCGCATATTCAATGCCATTATAAGCATAAGTATTGTCAACTCACACATCATATACACCAAATCCACTCCAGGCCCACACAAACCTTTAAAGGTTTACATTCAGAACATTATTGATGCATTACTGGCTGATCACTCCAAAAAACAAGAGAGGCGCTCAAGACCGGAGGGTGAAATGCCACAGAGACTCACAGAGCGTCATTGGCTTTGTCAAGCAGAGGGACGTCCAGACTGCGCCGTGTGCTCTGACCGCTCTCGTACCAAAGGCAGGCGGCAATCAAAGTACAGGTGCCGTCAGTGTGGCGTTGGCCTCTGTGCGGTTCCATGCAACGAGAGATACCATACGCTAAAAAACTTTAAATGCTGTCATTTGGATATGTAAAAGTGCAGGGTACCTTGACCCTGGATGGACATCTTTTCTGTGATGGCTCTCTCCTTTCTTCACTGCTTTCTCCACAACCTGCCTGGCACCAATGATGGATGTATAAGTTGGAAAAATAAAAAAAATGAAAAAAATACATAATAAATACCGTGTTTGTCATCATTTGGTCAGAACTTGTAATCAGGGCCCGAGTTTGAAGATGTGAGCAAAAGGGGTGAAAATGGGTTAAAATGTGAAAAAACACCAAAATGAGCAAAATGAAATAATCCCCCATCATCAGTGCACTGTTTGCCCCCAGAAAAGCACTCCCCTGGGGCCTGGAGGTGATCTGACCATCATAGTATAGCACCATATGCCCCTGAGGGACTTAGAGTAAAAACCGAAATAGTACACTATGCCTGAAAAGACTCTGTCGTTTTTCGGCAATAGTACACTATACCCGAGGGACTCTGTCGTTTTTCCGGGCCGTAGTATGAAGTTGTGAGCAAAAGGGGTGAAAATGGGTTAAAATGTGAAAAAACACCAAAATGAGCAAAATGAAATAATCCCCCATCATCAGTGCACTGTTTGCCCCCAGAAAAGCACTCCCCTGGGGCCTGGAGGTGATCTGACCATCAGAGTATAGCACCATATGCCCCTGAGGGACTTAGAGTAAAAACCGAAATAGTACACTATACCTGAAAAGACTCTGTCATTTTTCGGCAATAGTACACTATATAGCGTTGGACTTAGTCGTTTTTTGGGCTCGTGGAAATAAGCGTTCAGCTCAAGAGTCCCGGGCTAAATCACGCTGCTCCCGAGAAATTCCTACGCTGCTCTCACGCGGGATGTGCAAAATGGTAATGCTGGGAGGGACGGGCGGGCGGTTTTTGAGAATGACGTTTTTCGCAATCGAAACAGGTACATTTCCTGGTTGTGCGGCTACCGGGGGAGGAGCTCGTTTGACGGACACACGAGAACCGCGATCGATGGGCCCCGTTCTGGTTTTATCCAGCTTCCAAGGCTCCTTCACAGCCGTAATCTCAAGTCATGGTTCGGAGGTGCGGAGGTGAGCGTCGGATCACGGAGCCTCTGAATGGAGCCCTGCGCTCCGCGCTCCTCCGCGCTCTAAGCGCCGCTCAGACCCGGCATGAGAGGGTCTATTTTCGGCTTGATTTTACCAGACTCCCGGGCACTTCCAGAAGCTTGCTGTTTGCTCTGATTGCTCGGGGCAGAGCACAGTGTCACGCTGACCACGGGCTGTACGTGGAGGTGAGAGCTGGTTGTAAGGCGGATCACGGAGCCTCTGAATGGAGCCCCACGCTCCGCGCTCCTCCGCGCTCTAAGCGCCGCTCAGACCCGGCATGAGAGGGTCTATTTTCGGCTTGATTTTACCAGACTCGCGGGCACTTCCAGAAGCTTGCTGTTTGCTCTGATTGCTCGGGGCAGAGCACAGTGTCACGCTGACCACGGGCTGTACGTGGAGGTGAGAGCTGGTTGTAAGGCGGATCACGGAGCCTCTGAATGGAGCCCCACGCTCCGCGCTCCTCCGCGCTCTAAGCGCCGCTCAGACCCGGCATGAGAGGGTCTATTTTCGGCTTGATTTTACCAGACTCGCGGGCACTTCCAGAAGCTTGCTGTTTGCTCTGATTGCTCGGGGCAGAGCACAGTGTCACGCTGACCACGGGCTGTACGCGGAGGTGACCCGCTCCGTGATCTTAGCTTCGCCCAGACCCAGGGCCATCCACCCCGCACACGGCCAGACTTTGCCCGGCCAGGGAGCACCTTCTGCGGGTCGGAGGCTCCGGGTCGGAGCCCCTGGAGCCTGGAGCCCTCACCGGGCCCCGAACTCGGCTGCCGGAGGCAGTGCAGTGCCTCATGGATAAAAGTGCACCCAGCCGGTCTCGAACTCGCGTGAGCATGAATCAACCATGAAAATGGTACAAATCATGGTTCTATGTATACCAGACAAGGAGCTTGGTCGACGGGCACACATGACCCGCCATAGTTGGGCCCCGTTCTGGTTTTATCCAGCTTCGAAGGCTCCTGCGCACTGCGGGTTTGTTTACATTTTGCGGCTGTGGTTTGCTCCGGCTAACCTCACGCCGGACACGTTGGAAGCGAGGCCGAGACAGAGGTCCCACCAGGCGCGGGGCGTCAGTCTGACTGGCTTCCCCCGCGCCTGGCCCCTTGTCTCCGGAGATGGGACCGTCACTCACCCCCGCACTGAAGGACGCGCGGCTTGAAGGATGATGGCTGTGCTTAGCCCCTGTGCCAGGGGCTCTGAGCCAGTCCCCTTCAGCCTCAACGCGTCCGGTGGGAACACAGTCCGGGTCCACTGTCACTCACCCCTGCGCAGAAGGACGCGCGGCTTGGAGGATGATGGCTGCGCTTAGCCCCTGGCACAGGGGCTCTGCACCAGTCCCCTTCAGCCTCAACGCGTCCGGTGGAACAACAGTCCAAGCCCACTGTCACTCACCCCCGCACTGAAGGACGCGCGGCTTGGAGGATGATGGCTGCGCTTAGCCCCTGTTACAGGGGCTCTGCGCCAGTCTCCTTCAGCCTCAACGCGTCCGACGGAACCACAATCCGGGCCCATTGTCACTCACCCCCGCGCAGCAGGAGGCGCGGCTTGAAGGATGATGGCTGCGCTTTGCCCCTGGGCCCAAGGGCTCTGCGCCAGTCCCCTTCAGCCTCAACGTGTCCGATGGCTCTGCGCGGGGCGGGGGGCAGGGCCGGCGCATACTTTTGCTCCGGGGGCTCCAGGGGTTCCAGGGGGTGTTCAGTGGAGGCCATGCCCAGCCAGAGTGGCCCGTCCCCAGACTGAGTTTGGGGGAATGCGGGGTGGCTCTGGAGGGGCTCCAGGGGTTCCAGGGGGTGCTCGGCAGAGGCCATGCCCAGCCCGAGTGGCCCGTCCCCAGACTGAGTTTGGGGGAATGCGGGGTGGCTCTGGAGGGGCTCCAGGGGTTCCAGGGGGTGCTCGGCGGAGGCCATGCCCAGCCAGAGTGGCCCTTCCCCGGGCAGAATCTGGGGAGAGTGGGGGGTGGCTCTGGAGGTGCTCCGGGGGCTCCAGGGGTTCCAGGGGGTGCTCAGTGGGGGCCATGCCCAGCCAGAGTGGCCCTTCCCCGGGCAGAATCTGGGGAGAGTGGGGGGTGGCTCTGGAGGTGCTCCGGGGGCTCCAGGGGTTCCAGGGGGTGCTCAGTGGGGGCCATGCCCAGCCAGAGTGGCCCTTCCCCGGGGTGAGTCTGGAGGAGTGGGGGGTGGCTCTGGAGGGGCTCCAGGGGTTCCAGGGGGTGCTCGGCGGAGGCCATGCCCAGCCAGAGTGGCCCTTCCCCGGGCAGAGTCTGGGGAGAGTGGGGGGTGGCTCTGGAGGTGCTCCGGGGGCTCCAGGGGGTGCTCAGTGGAGGCCATGCCCAGCCAGAGTGGCCCTTCCCCGGGCAGAATTTGGGGAGAGTGGGGGGTGGCTCTGGAGGTGCTCCGGGGGCTCCAGGGGGTGCTCAGTGGAGGCCATGCCCAGCCAGAGTGGCCCTTCCCCGGGCAGAATCTGGGGAGAGTGGGGGGTGGCTCTGGAGGTGCTCCGGGGGCTCCAGGGGGTGCTCAGTGGAGGCCATGCCCAGCCAGAGTGGCCCTTCCCCGGGCAAAGTCTGGCCGTGTGCGGGGTGGGTGAACCCTGCTCCGCCTCACGCGAGTTCGAGACCGGCTGGGTGCACTTTTATCCAAGAATCAACTGGAGTGTGGAGCTTCTACGGGCCTCCAGGGGCACTGCCGACCCAGAGCTGTGCCCCGGCTTCAGTTCTCTGTATCTCAGGAAGTTTTTTATTTATACATTTATTTCATCCATAATCTCTGGCGCCTAAAGGGTTATCAGTCCTTGGGGCTTGGGGCTAGGCTTGGCGTTTGTCAAATATTTATTTATTTTTGTCCACCTTTATTTACAAAAAATACAGAAGATGGCAGCAGATGATAAGGTATTGAAACCAAAAACTCTGTATTCTAACCCTTTAAGCGCCAAAGTCGCAGAAATGCGACTTTACCGTACAAGGAAATTTATGAAATAATAGTAGAAAATGAATCACTTCAGTCATTGGTCGGTTCGGTGCAACTTCCTCTTATTAGCCAGGTATGATCTAGGGCAGATCCGGTAAGGAAAAAAATGGCCGGAGGAAGTACACGTGGCATGCAATTTACAGCAGATTCTGACTCTGAAGGGTATTATCTCCCCGAGAGTGACGATGGATTTCCAAGTGGAGATGAAGGGACTTCGAAACAACGGACAGGTGCAAAGGACAGACGGAGGCGAGGAACCAGTGGAACCAGTGGCTGCAGTAAAACTTGCCCGGTGGATGAGAGCTGGGACATGCTGAGAGAGGTCGAGGTATTTGAGGCATGGATCAAACCTTTTGAAGACCCAGTTGGCTACACAGGAGAGATGGATCTGACGGATGCTAATCCATTTGATATTCTGTCACTCTTTCTGACCGATCAGTTTTGGACTTTCATTACTGATGAGACAAATAGATATGCACATCAGTGTATGGCACCTATGATTCTGAAGCCACATTCAAGATTTCTTGAGTGGTATGATGTATCAGTCACCGAAATGAAAGCTTTCTTCGCTTTGCATCTCTCCATGGGCCTTGTTGAGAAACCTGAAATCGAGGATTACTGGGGAACATTTTGGCTTACACAAACGCCTGGATTTGGAAATGTAATGTCAAGAAACAGATTTGAAATCATTCTTTCGTTCTTTCATTTTGTCAACAATAATGATTATGTGAGAACAGGCGAGCCCGGGCACGATAAACTGTTCAAAGTCCGCCCAATAATAGATTTGATTATTCCCAAATTTGCAGCAGTTTACAGTCCAATCAAGGAGCTTTCTTTAGATGAAATGACAATAGCTTTCAAGGGGAGATCTTCACTAAAATGTTACTCTCCGAATAAACCTGACAAATATGGCTATAGAGTGTATGCCCTGAGTGAAAGCTGTTCAGGGTATGTTTTGCGCTGGTCAATGCACACTGGACAGTACAAAAATAATGCAAGCAACATCAGTGCAACACACGCAGTTGTCCGTGAGTTGGTTTCTCCCTTTACGGGCAAAGGACACGAGATTTACATGGACAGTTACTATACCTCGCCTGTAATTGCAAATGAATTAGCAGATTTGGAAACTGGACTGTGTGGGACGGTAAGGATTACCAGGTTGGGGATGCCAAAATGCCTTGGTAAAAGTGGCTGAAAAAAGGAGATGACCCAGTTTTTTGCAGAAAGGGAAAACTCCTGGCTTGTGCTTGGCACGATACTAAACGTCTCACCATGTTGTCCACAGTCCATGGAAATGATTGTGTTCAGAGGAGGATCCGATCCAAGACAGATGACACTGGCTTCCGTGACATCAAAAGACCTGTATGTGTCGACCAGTACAACGCCTACATGGGTGGAGTGGACACTGCTGACCAGAGGATGAAGACATACCTCTTTCCACACAGGTCCCGGAAATGGTATCATCGCATATTCAATGCCATTATAAGCATAAGTATTGTCAACTCACACATCATATACACCAAATCCACTCCAGGCCCACACAAACCTTTAAAGGTTTACATTCAGAACATTATTGATGCATTACTGGCTGATCACTCCAAAAAACAAGAGAGGCGCTCAAGACCGGAGGGTGAAATGCCACAGAGACTCACAGAGCGTCATTGGCTTTGTCAAGCAGAGCGACGTCCAGACTGCGCCGTGTGCTCTGACCGCTCTCGTACCAAAGGCAGGCGGCAAACAAAGTACAGGTGCCGTCAGTGTGGCGTTGGCCTCTGTGCGGTTCCATGCAACGAGAGATACCATACGCTAAAAAACTTTAAATGCTGTCATTTGGATATGTAAAAGTGCAGGGTACCTTGACCCTGGATGGACATCTTTTCTGTGATGGCTCTCTCCTTTCTTCACTGCTTTCTCCACAACCTGCCTGGCACCAATGATGGATGTATAAGTTGGAAAAATAAAAAAAATGAAAAAAATACATAATAAATACCGTGTTTGTCATCATTTGGTCAGAACTTGTAATCAGGGCCCGAGTTTGAAGATGTGAGCAAAAGGGGTGAAAATGGGTTAAAATGTGAAAAAACACCAAAATGAGCAAAATGAAATAATCCCCCATCATCAGTGCACTGTTTGCCCCCAGAAAAGCACTCCCCTGGGGCCTGGAGGTGATCTGACCATCATAGTATAGCACCATATGCCCCTGAGGGACTTAGAGTAAAAACCGAAATAGTACACTATACCTGAAAAGACTCTGTAATTTTTCGGCAATAGTACACTATACCCGAGCGACTCTGTCGTTTTTCGGCAATAGTACACTATATACCGTTGGACTTAGTCGTTTTTTGGGCTCGTGGGAATAAGCGTTCAGCTCAAAATTCCCGGGCTAAATCACGCTGCTCCCGAGAAATTCTTACGCTGCTCTCACGCGGAATGTGCAAAATGGTAATGCTGGGAGGGAGGGGCGGGCGGTTTTTGAGAATGACGTTTTTCGCAATCGAAACAGGTACATTTCCTGGTTGTGCGGCTACCGGGCAAGGAGCTCGTTTGACGGGCACACGAGAACCGCGATCGTTGGGCCCCGTTCTGGTTTTATCCAGCTTCCAAGGCTCCTTCACAGCCGTAATGTCAAGTCATGGTTCGGAGGTGCGGAGGTGAGCGTCGGATCACGGAGGCTCTGAATGGAGCCCCGCGCTCCGCGCTCCTCCGGGCTCTAAGCGCCGCTCAGACCCGGCATGAGAGGGTCTATTTTCGGCTTGATTTTACCAGACTCCCGGGCACTTCCAGAAGCTTCCTGTTTGCTCTGATTGCTCGGGGCAGAGCACGGTGTCACGCTGACCACGGGCTGTACGCGGAGGTGAGAGCTGGTTGTAAGGCGGATCACGGAGGCTCTGAATGGAGCCCCGCGCTCCGCGCTCCTCCGGGCTCTAAGCGCCGCTCAGACCCGGCATGAGAGGGTCTATTTTCGGCTTGATTTTACCAGACTCCCGGGCACTTCCAGAAGCTTCCTGTTTGCTCTGATTGCTCGGGGCAGAGCACGGTGTCACGCTGACCACGGGCTGTACGCGGAGGTGAGAACTGGTTGTAAGGCGGATCACGGAGGCTCTGAATGGAGCCCCGCGCTCCGCGCTCCTCCGGGCTCTAAGCGCCGCTCAGACCCGGCATGAGAGGGTCTATTTTCGGCTTGATTTTACCAGACTCCCGGGCACTTCCAGAAGCTTCCTGTTTGCTCTGATTGCTCGGGGCAGAGCACGGTGTCACGCTGACCACGGGCTGTACGCGGAGGTGACCCGCTCCGTGATCTTAGCGCCGCCCAGACCCAGGGCCATCCACCCCGCACACGGCCAGACTTTGCCCGGCCAGGGAGCACCTTCTGCGGGTCGGAGGCTCCGGGTCGGAGCCCCTGGAGCCTGGAGCCCTCACCGGGCCCCGAACTCGGCTGCCGGAGGCAGTGCAGTGCCTCATGGATAAAAGGCACCCAGCCGTCCAACTCGCGTGAGGCGGAGCAGGGATCATCCATGAATCAACCATGAAAATGGTACAAATCATGGTTCTATGTATACCAGACAAGGAGCTTGGTCTATTGGCACTCAAGACCCGCCATCGTAGGGCCCCGTTCTGGTTTTATCCAGCTTCGAAGGCTCCTGCGCACTGCGGGTTTGTTTACATTTTGCGGCTGTGGTTTGCTCCGGCTAACCTCACGCCGGACACGTTGGAAGCGAGGCCGAGACAGAGGTCCCACCAGGCGCGGGGCTTCAGTCTGACTGGCTTCCCCCGCGCCTGGCCCCTTGTCTCCGGAGATGGGACCGTCACTCACCCCCGCACTGAAGGACGCGCGGCTTGAAGGATGATGGCTGCGCTTAGCCCCTGTGCCAGGGGCTCTGAGCCAGTCCCCTTCAGCCTCAACGCGTCCGGTGGGAACACAGTCCGGGTCCATTGTCACTCACCCCTGCGCAGAAGGACGCGCGGCTTGGAGGATGATGGCTGCGCTTAGCCCCTGGCACAGGGGCTCTGCACCAGTCCCCTTCAGCCTCAACGCGTCCGGTGGAACAACAGTCCAGGCCCTCTGTCACTCACCCCCGCACTGAAGGACGCGCGGCTTGAAGGATGATGGCTGTGCTTAGCCCCTGTGCCAGGGGCTCTGAGCCAGTCCCCTTCAGCCTCAACGCGTCCGGTGGGAACACAGTCCGGGTCCACTGTCACTCACCCCTGCGCAGAAGGACGCGCGGCTTGGAGGATGATGGCTGCGCTTAGCCCCTGGCACAGGGGCTCTGCACCAGTCCCCTTCAGCCTCAACGCGTCCGGTGGAACAACAGTCCAGGCCCACTGTCACTCACCCCCGCACTGAAGGACGCGCGGCTTGGAGGATGATGGCTGCGCTTAGCCCCTGTTACAGGGGCTCTGCGCCAGTCTCCTTCAGCCTCAACGCGTCCGACGGAACCACAGTCCTAGCCCATTGTCACTCACCCCCGCGCAGCAGGAGGCGCGGCTTGAAGGATGATGGCTGCGCTTAGCCCCTGGGCCCAAGGGCTCTGCGCCAGTCCCCTTCAGCCTCAACGTGTCCGATGGCTCTGCGCGGGGCGGGGGGCAGGGCCGGCGCATATTTTTGGTCCGACTCCGGTCCCTTCCTCGTCTCTGAGTTTGTCAAATGCAGCGCCTGTCCAGGGCTCACTTTGCTATCAACTGGCTGGTCACCGCCATCGTAGGGCCCCGTTCTGGTGTAGGGGAATGGAGATGGACATTCCACGGCCAGATAACAGAAAATCTCTCTTTGAACATTGGGGGTTTTTCGTTCTCCCTCTGTCCCTCACCGCAGGGGAGCCGCTGTGACTTGTGTGATAAAAGACCTTCTTCTCCCCACAGTCTTACAGGAAGATGCCCCGATGAACTGTTTTATGTGATTATGCCATGAATGTTTTTCGAATCAACTCATGTTTCACCTTGTGTTACGTATTTTTCCACTGTTTAAGGTTTTATATTCCCAATGCTTTAACTCGATATTTTTTATCACAGGTGAAAGAAGATGTAAAATGTGTCTACCTCAAGAAATAATGTGCACAAACTGCCAAAAGTGTTTAACGTGTAAATGTTAAAACAGGGTTCAATGTTTTTGCCATTATTATTTACGTTACTCCAGTTTTATTTTCTCGGTCAGGAAAATGTTAAACAGGAAGTTTTCGCAGTAGCGCCCGCCCCTTTCGCTCCCAGCATGCCCTGCGGGCCAGGTATCAAAAGGACGCTCCAAGCTTTTTTGTCGCTCTCTTTGTTCTTCTCTTGTTCTTCTATCTTGAAGCCGTCTCCCCGGGCGAGCTTTCACTTTTCCTTTGTCTCAACAAAATCCGTCCGTCACGTGGTCGACAAGGCCATGCCAGTCTAGGACTCTGAAACCACCTGGAACTACCTGAAACCGCCTGGAACTAAGCTTAAGCGCTAAACCGGACAGAGACTTTCTTTGCTACTTCGTTTCTTTTTGAAGTAATCTACGCCGTTTACGTGGATCAGCACTACGTCCTCATCTGAGTAAACACACCGCTAAAGCGTTCTACCGCCAAGGAACTCCCCGACATCGCCTCCGCTGCCGCCGCCGCTTCAAGGAGGTCGCAGCACACCGCTCCACGCGACCCCTCGCTCCCCGGCGCCAAGGACCCTACAGCACGTCGCAGCACACCGCTCCCCGGCGCCAAGGACCTTACAGCACGTCGCAGCCTCCTCCGCTCCACGCGACGCATCGCTCCCCGACCGCCGCCAGCTCCACGGCCGCCGCACGCTTCACGAACCTTCGCCGCCACACCGCTCCACGCGACGCCTCGCTCCGGACCTCGTCCGCGGACCAGGACCAGTCGGACCGAGTCTACAGAACCGTAAGCCGAGTCAATTGCGTGCGGTCCGTTTTGTAGCGTGATTTGGGTAGAGCTCAGCGGTTCCTCCTCCCTTTAGCTTCTCACTTTCCCTCTTTTTGATATAGATTAGCATAGACACGTTTGGTTATCAAAGGCAAAACCCTGGTTTAACATCATCTGCATGAAATCTGCTGTTAAATCTGATATAACATCACCTGTGATTTACCTGTGCGCATTTCTGCTCCGGTGTTTTGATTTCCCTTTTGATAAATAAACTACACGAAAGAGTTATTGACTATTGTTTGTTTGATTAGACTATGTGTAAGTCCCTGAATCGTGAAACACCCTTCAGACCTTTTTAACGAGCGCGATTAAGGACCGTATCTTAGCTCTTTGGGTTTAACCCTGGTGCCCCGTCTTGTCTCGTTTCTGCTAAGAAATCTTCCTTAATCATAAACTGAATACATGTAGTTTTGAGACCCTACATATTTGGTGCCCCGTGTGAGACGATTAAAACTTTTCATAGTCTTTGAATCAGATTAGTACTCATAAACTTTTGTGGACGTTTGAACTCAAACTGTATGCTGCTGTGTCGATGCTGGAATATGAGACTGCTTTGTGAACTTGCCTGCGCTGTAACGATGCTTGGATAAACCGTACGCTGCTGTTACTGTACACAAACCGCCTAGTTACTTCACGAACACGTGCACAAGATAATTATCGAACCTGGGGAAGCTTATTAGGGCTGTAACGCCGCATAAGCACATCCACCCCAAGACGGCAGGGGCAGTACGGCGAGTTTCCCGTCCCCGAACAACTGCCACACTCGTGAATATTTTTGGCTCGCTACCAAATGACACGAGCAGAAGCTAGTACATAGGCTACGGCCCTGAGCTAGCACAAACACGAGCCGAGCTAGTACGCTAAATGCCATGTTGTTGTGCTAACCGCCATTTTGTCTTTACAAACCACGCGGCCGAGCGTGGATGCTAATGCTAACACATGAGCTAAATGCTAACAAAGCCGTGTAGAGCGCGCTGAGTGACGACTCGACGCTAACTCTGACCCCCCATAGAGGCGGTCCCAGGCGCCCTGCGCCCAGCTGGAATTCCTCCGGAGGAAAACTGTCCAGCCCAGGAGCTTTGTCTCCACCTAGTGGTCATTAAATTGAATCACACCCTTTGCGGAGCTCTGTCTCCATCTAGTGGTCATTAAAGTGAATCACACTCTTAGCGGAGCTTTGTCTCCACCTAGTGGTCATTAAATTGAATCACACTCTTAGCGGAGCTTTGTCTCCATCTAGTGGTCATTAAATTGAATCACACGCTTAGCGTAGCTTTGTCTCCATCTGGTGGTGGGTAAATTGTACTACACTTTACCCTTAGGCTGACCCTGTTCCCCTGTCAACACACACCGGGGGGTGACAATCAAGTCTCACCTAGACACTAACAAGATTAGTGTTTACTTTCACACTGCATGCTCCTCGCTGCTAACACAGATTGTTTAAATGCTTTCGCACAGTTTCCCTACTGCTGTTTTAACGCTTTAATCAATATTTCTCTTTTAGAAGTGCATGGCCTGTTTTAACTAACCGCTTTGTACCTGTTCTGCTGCAAGTGTGTACACGCCCCAGAACAACACCTTGGTTAACGCTCGTTCTGCACAGCTGACGCTGTTTTAACGCGTTAATCAATATTTTTCTTTTGAAATGCATGGCCTGTTTTAATTTACCGCTGTGTATCTGTTTTGCAAGTGCTTGCATGCTCCTAAGCTCACACCTTGTTTAACGCTCGTTCTGCACAGCCGACGCTGTTGTAACGTGTTAATCAATGTTTTTCTTTTAGAAGTGCATGGCCTGTTTTAACTAACCGCTTTGTACCTGTTCTGCTGCAAGTGTGCACACGCCCCAGAACAACACCTTGTTTAACGCTCGTTCTGCACAGCTGACGCTGCTGTTTAACGCTTTGATTAAACAAAATTTTTCCTTTCTATACACTGCATGAATTTCAACCAATCTCCGCAGGTGTACCCCGGCGCTAAGTAACACTTCACTGTGAATGCTGCACGCTATCAGAATAACAGCTTGTTTACCTGTTTGATTGCCTACTGAACGCCGGTCAAGAACAGCGAGTGTCGCCCCGATCAGACCTCTTGTTACGTAACTGCATGGCCCTGACCCCGCTAAGCCTTGCCGTGGAACCTAGTGAAGTGCCGTGGACACTGCATGCGTCCATGGGTGATGTCTAATTGCAATGCCATTTAACATGCCTTGTTAACTGTTGTTTCATCCAAACATCAACACCCGCACGACTGCATGCCCCGCTCACGCACGAACTAGCAAGCTCCACGCAGCTACACGCACAAAGGTTTAGCCTAGCCACAGTAACTTAACACGAACACTCTAAAACGTTTCTTTTAAATTCTCCTAAGCGAGCGATTTTAATTCAGAAACTATCGGCGTCCCGACATATCGGTCCCACTTGACTGAATTGATCTAGGCAACTCACAGACCTGGCGACTTGGGACCCTCTCGTCCCGACCCTGCCTAAAGTAAACATGGCGGACTCTGATAGTGATGTCATTCACTGGCCTGTAGACAACCTACACAAGTCCATGGTAGACTATACCAGTGAAGTAGCCCCTGGTGTCCTGGGAAGGAACAGGCTCCTGTCCAACAGGAACCTTCACAAGGACCTCGCGCTGTGGATTGGACTCCAACAGGCGCCAAAGGCTAAGGACATGGCCGAATGGGCAAGCCACGTTGCTATCGATTTGTATGTCATCCTGGAAAGGACCTGGGAACTCCTTGAACTTGAGCATCACAAATCGGAAGCCAGGAAGACAGACCTGGAGTTACAGAGAACTGAGACCGCCGACCTCAGAACGGAGCTTGACCGAGCCAACGCAGACGTTGCGCTGCTAACACAGAGCGTTGACGCCAGGTCAAGATCTGAGAGAGCAAAGGAGGACGAAACCTCCTACCTCCGACAGGAGCTTCAACGGGCGGAGCAGAAATTTGCTGACCAGGAAGCTGATCTGGAAGATGCCAAGCACGCGCTCCATCGATCCATTCAGGCGACTGAAAAGGCAGAGACTGAGCTGCATGCCCTTAGACTCCAGATAAGAGACCTGACTGACAGGCAAAGCCGTGCGAAACCGTCCTACGACCGACCGAGTACAGACAACCGGGAGGACCACGGGTGGGGGACTCAACCCAGTCCAACCCCCGTGGCCCGCCTGGACCCACAGAGGAAGGAAGAAAGGGGAGACAGGACAGACTGTAGCTGGCCACCACGGGACCACGACTACGACAGACGTAAGAGCCCCACCCCGTACGCTGACCATGACCGACCCAGAGACGATCGAACCTCCGACTCTGACATGCATGGACGAACCTACGGGGGGAGGAGCCCAAGCCGGACCTACACTGACGGTAGACGACTGGGGGACGCCCGTGACCGAGACAAGTCCCGGTACCACCCCGGACCCGACTCTACCAGCTCCGCCCGACGTTATTCGGACTATGACCTACGGGACAGGCGACGCGACAGACATGACAGCCCCCGTAGACATCACGCCGAACTACAGGACGCGCGACGAGACGACCACGGTAGCCCCCGCAGGCACTACGATGACCACAGGGACGCGCGACGAGATGACCGTGGGGACACTCGTAGGTACCCCGACGACTTCAGGGACACTCGTAGGTACCCCGACGACTTCAGGGACACTCGTAGGTACCCCGACGACTTCAGGGACACTCGTAGGTACCCCGACGACTTCACTCGTGAAGACTATCGCGCGGGCAGAGACCCCGATAGACGCCACCGAGGCCCGACCGACCATGACTTCGACAAAATAGCCAGGCATATCTCTCGGTTTGAGCCCAAGCCAGGCGTCGCTAACGACACCAGCGCGTACCTGAGAGACATCGACTTCTATGCTGGACGCCTGTCGGATCCGTCAATCAAAGACAAGATCTTCTTGATCAAACTAACGTCCAGCCGAGACGTTAGCAGCTTCATGGAACGCCAACCTCCTTACGTCCTGAAGGACTATGAGCTCTTGTGTCATGCTCTCCTCGAAGAGTACTCAGATACAGGCACCTCAATAGGGTTGCCTGCTGCCCTGATGTGCAAGCAAGACAGACACGAGGCTCCTCAAGCCTACTACGACCGATTGAGGAAAGCGTATTTTGGAGCACAAAACGAAGCAGGGATGGAGGAGGACAAACATTTCAAATCTTTGTTCCTACAGAACCTCCACCCCGCAACCAGCTACCACCTGGGCGTGGCAGCCTGCCCAATAACTCAAAGCAGCCGCCAGCTGCGAGATTTAGCGGTAAGGAGCTACACCAAACAGGCAGGAACAACAATCAGAACCCAAGGCCACTCTTCCGTCCTGAGCGTCGAAAGACCTCTCGAGCTAGAGGGCACCTTGGAAAACCATCGCTCGGGAGACACCCGAGGACCGCAAAGACCGTTTAGGGACAGGGAGAACGCCTCAGGTAGGTATAACAACCGAAGGGATACCAGACCGTTCAGAAGGGACTCCCGGCCTAACGGCTCAACGAAGGAAGAAACCCAAGGAGACTCCGCAGGTAAGTCTTCCTCTAAACTGAGTCTCGACGCTTTGAACCTCAGTAAAGAACAGCTGAGTATGGTGCTGAAAATGATCCAAGACATGAAATTGAACCAGAAAAGTAAAGCGGAGGTCCTCGCCGTAACCTCCCTCGGACCTGAGACGAGTGATAACTCAGCGCTCAGCCAATCGGAAGACGAGTTAGAAGGCTTCTATCGGAGCCCTGTGGACCTGGACCCTCTGTCGGAAACACCTGTCACTGGGGACCAACCCCCTGAAGACCAGGAACTTGACAGCGACGATCAAACGCGACCGGAGTCCAACGACGTCTTGGTGGTCCAGGTAAGTTCTATCTCCAGCCCACAGGATAACGACCCATCGATCATCCAATGCGAGCCCCCCTTTACCCAGTTTCTTGGTAACCTTTCCGAAAAGGGAGCCGCACGCAAGCTTTATCTTTCAGTCCTCTTGGAGGACAACTTCGTGCATGATGCACTCCTTGATACAGCCGCCGACATCAGCTTGATCTCCCGCGAACTTTTCAGAACCTTACAAAAAGTGGCCCAGCACTCTCAACGAGAACTGAAGTCACAGCCCTGCTGCTTGGAAATCCGACCTTTCTCTCAGGTCAACACCACCCTTGACGAGGTGGCCCTGATCCAGATAACGATCGGCCCCATGAAACTGATGCATCCTGTTTACGTTTCACCTTTGAATTCTATTCCCCTTCTTTTAGGTCAAGAGCTGCTCAGTCGCTTCGAGCCACTGGTTGATTTTAAACGACTCAAAATCTGGGCACAAGTCCGTCGACCTCTGCCCATGCCCCAATCAACTCCGCCAGTTCAGTGCAGTGCCATCGCGACCCCTCCCGAGGTCGACGTGCCGCCAGACAAAGACCTCAACGACCTAGCCGACTCCCTGGCAAAACAAGGGGCCCTTGAAGGGGCTCCCTGTAACTTACAGGCTGACTCACTGGACAGTGAGTTGATGCCCACCCAGCCCACCCTTTCGGTGGCCGCTGTCACCGGACGGCCCCAGCCCGATCGCGCCTTTCTTGAAGTGTCTCCGACCTTCGCTTCCTCTGACCTTGTATCTCTACAAGCAGCCGAGGGGGCCATAAGCCGCATCATCGGTTTCCTTCCTGACCCTGCGCCAAGTGCCATCCCTCCCGATGCACTTGCTGCCGACGCACCTCTCGCTGCGCTGTGGCGCACAAGAGAGAACTTCACCTTGCGTCATGGACTGCTGGTGTTTGCCTCTGAGATCCTCACTGCACCCGCATTTGTGGTACCTCAGAGCCTCCGGGGGGTTATGCTGACGCACGCACACGACGCGCCAACAGCTGGCCTCCGGGGGGTCAACGCCACATACAAACTCTTGACTGACCGACAGATGACCCTCCCCCTACACCTGTTGTACAAACCGGGAGAGGTTAGCATCGCAACCGCCTACACCACCCACCAATACATGTTGGACTTACAGGAGCACCTGAAAGCAACCTTCTCTTTCGCTCAGAAGAAGCTTGAGAAAAGTGCAAAGGATTGCAAGGCTTACTACGATCAGAAAGCCCCAAACGACAAGGTATGGTATTACATCTTAGCGCACCCGATCGGACAGACAAGAGACTGGCTAACCAAGCTAACCCGAAAACTCTTCCCACGTTGGTCCGGACCCTACGAGATTGTCAACAAACGATCTCCGGTGGTGTACCACGTGAAGATCACCAAAGGACGCAGAGAACCTACTCTGAAGTGGGTTCATCGCAACCAAATCAAAGCGCACCAAAACCCCATGGGACATGTCAGGGATGTTGATAGTTCCAACTAGAACACAACTCTGACATCACCAAAGGACGCAGAGAACCTACTCTGAAGTGGGTTCATCACAACCAAATCAAAGCGCACCAAAACCCCATGGGACATGTCAGGGATGCCGATAGTTCCAACTAGAACACAACTCCGACAAACACACGCCCGTTAGGGACTGTACTAACAACTGTTTTGCACGGATTGTAAAGTCTACTAACCCTAACCACTAAAACCTAATCAAAGAATTACGTGTTAGTGTCTCTAAAAACATCCCCAGATGTATGTTGACAGAAGCATGTGGTCACAACGCCTCCTCCTGATGGCATGTGACACTTACAGACCCCAGACGTTATTGCGTATCGTGATAGCAATACATGACAGTACCGGCGGCGTTTGCGGTTCAAAACCTGTGACAGCAGGCAGCGCGTGCCCAACCTTCGTGGCGGTGCGAGACCAGGTCACAGAGACCCGGGCTAAAATAGTTGGGGGGCCGTTGACTCGTGAACACTTCCCTCCGAGAGGCGATCCTCCACTATGACAAGCATGACACAGCAGCACGAGTTGTTCTGCCCCAACGACATCTAACGCAGGCGCCACCTACTGGAGCTTGGAAAATTTTAGCCAAATCCCCGACTTACAGCTGGTCCTAAGCCCGCAAAGTCCCTACCACTAGCCTCGTATGTTAATCTCCCCTGCATGCAAACCATAGAGTAGAATATTCTGTCACCTGTTTCGTACAGAAGCGGTCCAACCTAGAAGTTGCCGCTTCGCTAGGGTGAAACGTATGTCAGGAACCTTGTTAACCACTTTCGTTTTTTCCACGATAGACATCCACCTTGATCTAATTTTGTACCTCGATACTACATAAGCTACCTCGGTGTCTTAGAATCTTGTTTCTACGCCCAAATTCTTGCACTAGGAGTCAAGAGCTCTTGCATGGTTTACCACTCCCTCTGAGGATGATGTGCTGAAATTTAGTAGCCTAGGGATAGTGTAACACCCACTAGCACCTGCCCCTCAGCCCAAATAGGATAAAGCGACCAGTCCAGGTTCAGAGGTCTACCCAAATCATGCCACTCTGTGCCGCTCGCTGACTCGGTAAGGACATTCCCTTTGACATTTGCCCGATGCTTCTTCATCGGAGAACCAACGGCCAATCGGGGGGTTGTAGGGGAATGGAGATGGACATTCCACGGCCAGATAACAGAAAATCTCTCTTTGAACATTGGGGGTTTTTCGTTCTCCCTCTGTCCCTCACCGCAGGGGAGCCGCTGTGACTTGTGTGATAAAAGACCTTCTTCTCCCCACAGTCTTACAGGAAGATGCCCCGATGAACTGTTTTATGTGATTATGCCATGAATGTTTTTCGAATCAACTCATGTTTCACCTTGTGTTACGTATTTTTCCACTGTTTAAGGTTTTATATTCCCAATGCTTTAACTCGATATTTTTTATCACAGGTGAAAGAAGATGTAAAATGTGTCTACCTCAAGAAATAATGTGCACAAACTGCCAAAAGTGTTTAACGTGTAAATGTTAAAACAGGGTTCAATGTTTTTGCCATTATTATTTACGTTACTCCAGTTTTATTTTCTCGGTCAGGAAAATGTTAAACAGGAAGTTTTCGCAGTAGCGCCCGCCCCTTTCGCTCCCAGCATGCCCTGCGGGCCAGGTATCAAAAGGACGCTCCAAGCTTTTTTGTCGCTCTCTTTGTTCTTCTCTTGTTCTTCTATCTTGAAGCCGTCTCCCCGGGCGAGCTTTCACTTTTCCTTTGTCTCAACAAAATCCGTCCGTCACGTGGTCGACAAGGCCATGCCAGTCTAGGACTCTGAAACCACCTGGAACTACCTGAAACCGCCTGGAACTAAGCTTAAGCGCTAAACCGGACAGAGACTTTCTTTGCTACTTCGTTTCTTTTTGAAGTAATCTACGCCGTTTACGTGGATCAGCACTACGTCCTCATCTGAGTAAACACACCGCTAAAGCGTTCTACCGCCAAGGAACTCCCCGACATCGCCTCCGCTGCCGCCGCCGCTTCAAGGAGGTCGCAGCACACCGCTCCACGCGACCCCTCGCTCCCCGGCGCCAAGGACCCTACAGCACGTCGCAGCACACCGCTCCCCGGCGCCAAGGACCTTACAGCACGTCGCAGCCTCCTCCGCTCCACGCGACGCATCGCTCCCCGACCGCCGCCAGCTCCACGGCCGCCGCACGCTTCACGAACCTTCGCCGCCACACCGCTCCACGCGACGCCTCGCTCCGGACCTCGTCCGCGGACCAGGACCAGTCGGACCGAGTCTACAGAACCGTAAGCCGAGTCAATTGCGTGCGGTCCGTTTTGTAGCGTGATTTGGGTAGAGCTCAGCGGTTCCTCCTCCCTTTAGCTTCTCACTTTCCCTCTTTTTGATATAGATTAGCATAGACACGTTTGGTTATCAAAGGCAAAACCCTGGTTTAACATCATCTGCATGAAATCTGCTGTTAAATCTGATATAACATCACCTGTGATTTACCTGTGCGCATTTCTGCTCCGGTGTTTTGATTTCCCTTTTGATAAATAAACTACATGAAAGAGTTATTGACTATTGTTTGTTTGATTAGACTATGTGTAAGTCCCTGAATCGTGAAACACCCTTCAGACCTTTTTAACGAGCGCGATTAAGGACCGTATCTTAGCTCTTTGGGTTTAACCCTGGTGCCCCGTCTTGTCTCGTTTCTGCTAAGAAATCTTCCTTAATCATAAACTGAATACATGTAGTTTTGAGACCCTACACTGGTTTCATCCAGCTTCGAAGGCTCCTGCGCACTGCGGGGTTGTTGGCATTTGTGGTCCTGATTTGCGCTGGCTCACCCTTACGCTGGACACAGCGCCAGATGATATATTTGGTCCGACTCCGGTCCCTTCCTCGTCTCTGAGTTTGTCAAATGCAGCGCCTGTCCAGGGCTCACTTTGCTATCAACTGGCTGGTCACCGCCATCGTAGGGCCCCGTTCTGGTTTCATCCAGCTTCGAAGGCTCCTGCGCACTGCGGGGTTGTTGGCATTTGTGGTCCTGATTTGCGCTGGCTCACCCTCACGCTGGACACAGCGCCAGATGATATATTTGGTCCGACTCCGGTCCCTTCCTCGTCTCTGAGTTTGTCAAATGCAGCTCCTGTCCAGGGCTCACTTTGCTATCAACTGGCTGGTCACCGCCATCGTAGGGCCCCGTTCTGGTTTCATCCAGCTTCGAAGGCTCCTGCGCACTGCGGGGTTGTTGGCATTTGTGGTCCAGAGCCCCGGCTCTAAATTAAACCTGTTACCCTAGTAGGCCGGCCTCCGGGTCCCCCTCTCTTCTTCGGTTATGGAGTACATTGGGCGCGGGGGCAGCCAGTGGAGGGCAAGGGCCCTGCCTCCAAGTGTGGTGTAGGGGACAGGGGAGCCAGGGCCTTGGGGTCCTGGTGCTTTTTATCTTTTAAAGTGGCTCAGAGTACCAAGGGCACGGACTTCCAGGGGGCTGCACCAAGGGTGTGTAGCTCGTGTTGGGGTGCTTAAGTGTGGGTACCCGGGGACGAAAGGTGGGCCGGGGCCGGCGCGAGCCTCTGTGGTGAGTGCTGGGCCGTTCCCTTGGTACTCCAGTCGGAGTACCAAGGGCACGGACTTCCATGGTATAGTACCAAGGGCACGGACCTCCAGGGGGCTGAAACAAGGGTGTGTAGCCCGTGTGGGGGTGCTTAAGTGTGGGTCCCCGGGTTCGAAGGGAGGGCCTGGTCCCCGGTGGTCATCCCCGGAGTCCCAGAGCCTGCAACCCGGGGAAGAGTGGCCCGTCCCCAGACTGAGTTTGGGGGAATGCGGGGTGGCTCTGGAGGGGCTCCAGGGGTTCCAGGGGGTGCTCAGTGGAGGCCATGCCCAGCCAGAGTGTCCCTTCCCCGGGCAGAGTCTGGAGGAGTGGGGGGTAGCTCTGGAGGTGCTCCGGGGGCTCCAGGGGTTCCAGGGGGTGCTCAGTGGGGGCCATGCCCAGCCAGAGTTGCCCTTCCCCGGGGTGAGTCTGGAGGAGTGGGGGGTGGCTCTGGAGGGGCTCCAGGGGTTCCAGGGGGGTGCTCGGCGGAGGCCATGCCCAGCCAGAGTGGCCCTTCCCCGGGGTGAGTCTGGAGGAGTGGGGGGTGGCTCTGGAGGGGCTCCAGGGGTTCCAGGGGGTGCTCGGCGGAGGCCATGCCCAGCCAGAGTGGCCCTTCCCCGGGCATAGTCTGGGGAGAGTGGGGGGTGGCTCTGGAGGTGCTCCGGGGGCTCCAGGGGGTGCTCAGTGGAGGCCATGCCCAGCCAGAGTGGCCCTTCCCCGGGCAGAGTCTGGAGGAGTGGGGGGTGGCTCTGGAGGAGCTCCAGGGGTTCCAGGGGGTGCTCGGCGGAGGCCATGCCCAGCCAGAGTGGCCCTTCCCCGGGCATAGTCTGGGGAGAGTGGGGGGTGGCTCTGGAGGTGCTCCGGGGGCTCCATGGGGTGCTCAGTGGAGGCCATGCCCAGCCAGAGTGGCCCTTCCCCGGGCAGAGTCTGGAGGAGTGGGGGGTGGCTCTGGAGGTGCTCCGGGGGCTCCAGGGGTTCCAGGGGGTGCTCAGTGGGGGCCATGCCCAGCCAGAGTGGCCCTTCCCCGGGCAAAGTCTGGAGGAATGGGGGGTGGCTCTGGAGGGGTTCCAGGGGGTGCTCGGCGGAGGCCATGCCCAGCCAGAGTGGCCCTTCCCCGGGCATAGTCTGGGGAGAGTGGGGGGTGGCTCTGGAGGTGCTCCGGGGGCTCCAGGGGGTGCTCAGTGGGGGCCATGCCCAGCCAGAGTGGCCCTTCCCCGGGCAGAATCTGGGGAGAGTGGGGGGTGGCTCTGGAGGTGCTCCGGGGGCTCCAGGGGTTCCAGGGGGTGCTCAGTGGGGGCCATGCCTAGCCAGAGTGGCCCTTCCCCGGGCAAAGTCTGGAGGAGTGGGGGGTGGCTCTGGAGGGGTTCCAGGGGGTGCTCGGCGGAGGCCATGCCCAGCCAGAGTGGCCCTTCCCCGGGCATAGTCTGGGGAGAGTGGGGGGTGGCTCTGGAGGTGCTCCGGGGGCTCCAGGGGGTGCTCAGTGGAGGCCATGCCCAGCCAGAGTGGCCCTTCCCCGGGGTGAGTCTGGAGGAGTGGGGGGTGGCTCTGGAGGAGCTCCAGGGGTTCCAGGGGGTGCTCGGCGGAGGCCATGCCCAGCCAGAGTGGCCCTTCCCCGGGCATAGTCTGGGGAGAGTGGGGGGTGGCTCTGGAGGTGCTCCGGGGGCTCCAGGGGGTGCTCAGTGGAGGCCATGCCCAGCCAGAGTGGCCCTTCCCCGGGCAGAGTCTGGAGGAGTGGGGGGTGGCTCTGGCGGTGCTCCGGGGGCTCCAGGGGTTCCAGGGAGTGCTCAGTGGGGGCCATGCCCAGCCAGAGTGGCCCTTCCCCGTGCAAAGTCTGGAGGAGTGGGGGGTGGCTCTGGAGGGGTTCCAGGGGGTGCTCGGCGGAGGCCATGCCCAGCCAGAGTGGCCCTTCCCCGGGCATAGTCTGGGGAGAGTGGGGGGTGGCTCTGGAGGTGCTCCGGGGGCTCCAGGGGGTGCTCAGTGGGGGCCATGCCCAGCCAGAGTGGCCCTTCCCCGGGCAGAATCTGGGGAGAGTGGGGGGTGGCTCTGGAGGTGCTCCGGGGGCTCCAGGGGTTCCAGGGGGTGCTCAGTGGGGGCCATGCCCAGCCAGAGTGGCCCTTCCCCGGGGTGAGTCTGGAGGAGTGGGGGGTGGCTCTGGAGGTGCTCCGGGGGCTCCAGGGGTTCCAGGGGGTGCTCAGTGGGGGCCATGCCCAGCCAGAGTGGCCCTTCCCCGGGCAAAGTCTGGAGGAGTGGGGGGTGGCTCTGGAGGGGTTCCAGGGGGTGCTCGGCGGAGGCCATGCCCAGCCAGAGTGGCCCTTCCCCGGGCATAGTCTGGGGAGAGTGGGGGGTGGCTCTGGAGGTGCTCCGGGGGCTCCAGGGGGTGCTCAGTGGAGGCCATGCCCAGCCAGAGTGGCCCTTCCCCGGGCAGAGTCTGGAGGAGTGGGGGGTGGCTCTGGAGGTGCTCCGGGGGCTCCAGGGGTTCCAGGGGGTGCTCAGCGGAAGCCATGCCCAGCCAGAGTGGCCCTTCCCCGGGCAGAGTCTGGAGGAGTGGGGGGTGGCTCTGGAGGTGCTCCGGGGGCTCCAGGGGGTGCTCAGTGGAGGCCATGCCCAGCCAGAGTGGCCCTTCCCCGGGCAGAATCTGGGGAGAGTGGGGGGTGGCTCTGGAGGTGCTCCGGGGGCTCCAGGGGTTCCAGGGGGTGCTCAGTAGGGCCATGCCCAGCCATTTGCCCTTCCCTGGGGTGAGTCTGGAGGAGTGGGGGGTGGCTCTGGAGGTGCTCCGGGGGCTCCAGGGGGTGCTCAGTGGAGGCCATGCCCAGCCAGAGTTGCCCTTCCCCGGGCAGAGTCTGGAGGAGTGGGGGGTGGCTCTGGAGGTGCTCCGGGGGCTCCAGGGGTTCCAGGGGGTGCTCAGTGGGGGCCATGCCCAGCCAGAGTGGCCCTTCCCCGGGCAAAGTCTGGAGGAGTGGGGGGTGGCTCTGGAGGGGTTCCAGGGGGTGCTCGGCGGAGGCCATGCCCAGCCAGAGTGGCCCTTCCCCGGGCATAGTCTGGGGAGAGTGGGGGGTGGCTCTGGAGGTGCTCCGGGGGCTCCAGGGGGTGCTCAGTGGAGGCCATGCCCAGCCAGAGTGGCCCTTCCCCGGGGTGAGTCTGGAGGAGTGGGGGGTGGCTCTGGAGGAGCTCCAGGGGTTCCAGGGGGTGCTCGGCGGAGGCCATGCCCAGCCAGAGTGGCCCTTCCCCGGGCATAGTCTGGGGAGAGTGGGGGGTGGCTCTGGAGGTGCTCCGGGGGCTCCAGGGGGTGCTCAGTGGAGGCCATGCCCAGCCAGAGTGGCCCTTCCCCGGGCAGAGTCTGGAGGAGTGGGGGATGGCTCTGGAGGTGCTCCGGGGGCTCCAGGGGTTCCAGGGGGTGCTCAGTGGGGGCCATGCCCAGCCAGAGTGGCCCTTCCCCGGGCAAAGTCTGGTCGTGTGCGGGGTGGATGATCCCTGCTCCGCCTCACGCGAGTTCGAGACCGGCTGGGTGCCCTTTTATCCATGAGGCACTGCACTGCCTCCGGCAGCCGAGTTCGGGGCCCGGTGAGGGCTCCAGGCTCCAGGGGCTCCGACCCGGAGCCTCCGACCCGCAGAAGGTGCTCCCTGGCCGGGCAAAGTCTGGCCGTGTGCGGGGTGGATGATCCCTGCTCCGCCTCACGCGAGTTCGAGACCGGCTGGGTGCCCTTTTATCCATGAGGCACTGCACTGCCTCCGGCAGCCGAGTTCGGGGCCCGGTGAGGGCTCCAGGCTCCAGGGGCTCCGACCCGAAGCCTCCGACCCGCAGAAGGTGCTCCCTGGCCGGGCAAAGTCTGGCCGTGTGCGGGGTGGATGATCCCTGCTCCGCTTCACGCGAGTTCGAGACCGGCTGGGTGCCCTTTTATCCAAGAATCAAATGGAGTGTGGAGCTTCTACGGGCCTCCAGGGGCACTGCCGACCCAGAGCTGTGCCCCGGCTTCAGTTCTCTGTATCTCAGGAAGTTTTTTATTTATACATTTATTTCATCCATAATCTCTGGCGCCTAAAGGGTTATCAGCCGAGCGCGCTGGCCAATTGCGCCACAGAGACAAACAGCCTGCTCAATAAAATATTTGCGAGTCGACAAGCCGCAATATCTTTTTTTTTAAAGAGAGCCAGCAACATTCGAAAGTTCAGCCCCTGTCCAATCAACTGTGTTTAATGGAGAGCGAGGGCATCAATCTTTCTACCTTTGAGCTAAATCCCCTGTACCAATGTAGCTATAAAAAAACTGGAAGTCTTTCAATCAATCGACTCTCGCCAATTTATTGCGCACTCAATATACTGCAGTTAATCTGGATATTGAGGAAAAATTGCAAGATAATGTTATTTGACATAATGCCGGTGTATTTGCTTACTTTTTCAAGCAGACTTGGCAATTGAACCTCGTTCAGCAGTGCCTTTCATCAGATAGTAAAGCGAGCAGATTTTCCATTGTAAAAAAACTAGTATGTTCGCTCACCATTAGCGACTCTGGTGGGACTCGAACCCACAACCCTTTGAATGCCCTTGCAAATTATGCCTAGAAGTCCAATGCGCTATCCATTGCGCCACAGAGCCCATACATCCTTCCATGATGCTTATTTCCACAAACGCAAAACACGGTTTTCATCCAAAATGGGTCCACATCAGTCATTCCTTGCCAACAAACTGAGATTCAAAAAGTGAAAAGAGTGCAGTTAATCTGTGTGTGCAGGGATACTTTTCCATCTTATTCCAATTTGTAACAGCAGCGCATTTTCTGTCGTTGTAAATGATTTGCATGCTTGAATGGACAACTGAGTAGTAGTAGGTTTGAGATGGGCCGGTAATTATTTAGCACTGTGGCATCAAGACTGCTCTTCTTTAAGACAGGCTTAATGACTGCAGTTTTAAGGATCTTGGGAAAATTCCAGATCCAAGCAACATGTTGACTTTTTGATTGATTGGAGCCAACAGACTGCTCACCATAGACTTTAAAAATCTAGTAGGCAATGCATAAAGGCAGCATGTAGTGGAACTCAGACTTGTGGTGATCTCTTGGAAAGTTTTGTCAGCCACAAATGCAAAATGGGTTAACTCCAGTTGTCTAGCTGGCTGCGTGCTTGTTATCTGCAAATAATGGTATTTTTAATGTTCTGAACTGAGTCTTGCAAAGAAGACTGCAAACTCATTGCACCTGGAGAAATACAGAAACCATCAAAGTAACATTTACCACACTGTAATTTGAAATATTAACCTGCTTTGTCATTAGCAGGTCCAGAGTGTGCCCTTTGCCCTTGGTGGGGCCACTCAGGTGCTGAGTAAGACCAAAGCTTCTGAGGACAGCGCCAAACTCTTTAGAAGAAGACGAGGTTGAGCGGGACGTGAAGGAAGGAAGGAACAGTCACTCACGTACGGGAAACTCCTACCAAGCAGTGGCCAGCCTATAGCACACTGGGATTCTGTGGTAATTGAACCAAATTTAGCAGTTCCTTTCATCAGTTAATAACACAAGCAGGCTTTCCTATTTACCAATGTAGATAACAGGGGTTACAACAGTGACTCTGGTGGGTCTCGAACTCACAGCCTTTGAATGCCTTTGCAACTTTTGTCTGATTCCCCTTTTTCACAAAAGCAAAACAGTCATCCAAAAACGGTCTACATCAATCAATCAATCCTTACCATCAAACTGAGAAACAAGGAGTGAAAAGAGTGCATTTACTCTGTTTATTCAGGGATACTTTTCAATCTCTAATTAAAAAATGTAAAAGAGCTCTTTCAGTGATAAGTTTTTTCTGTACATGTAAACAACTGATTTGCTTGAAAGGCTATCATGAAGGCACTGCTGGGATTTGAACCCAAGATCTCCTGTATACTAGACAGGCACTTTGACCATCTAAGCCACAGCTCCTCTTAAAAGCTACTCCAACCTGTTTCAGTTAGATATTCAGTGACCAATATTACCTCATATATTTTGCCTGCTATACCTCTTCCAATCGTCCCTGGGTGGGCTCGAACCACCAACCTCCCGGTTAACAGCCGAGCGCGCTGGCCAATTGCGCCACAGAGACAAACAGCCCGCTCAATAAAATATTTGCGAGTCGACAAGCCGCAATATCTTTTTTTTTAAAGAGAGCCAGCAACATTCGAAAGTTCAGCCCCTGTCCAATCAACTGTGTTTAATGGAGAGCGAGGGCATCAATCTTTCTACCTTTGAGCTAAATCCCCTGTACCAATGTAGCTATAAAAAAACTGGAAGTCTTTCAATCAATCGACTCTCGCCAATTTATTGCGCACTCAATATCCTGCAGTTAATCTGGATATTGAGGAAAATGTGCAAGATAATGTTATTTGACATAATGCCGATGTATTTGCTTACTTTTTCAAGCACACTTGGCAATTGAACCTCGTTGAGCAGTGCCTTTCATCAGATAGTAAAGCGAGCAGATTTTCCATTGTAAAAAAACTAGTATGTTCTCTCACCATTAGCTACTCTGGTGGGACTCGAACCCACAACCTTTGAATATCCTTGCAAATTATGCCTAGAAGTCCAATGCGCTATCCATTGCGCCACAGAGCCCATACATCCTTCCATGATGCTCATTTCCACAAACGCAAAACACGGTTTTCATCCAAAATGGGTCCACATCAGTCATTCCTTGCCAACAAACTGAGAATCAAAAAGTGAAAAGAGTGCAGTTAATCTGTGTGTGCAGGGATACTTTTCCATCTTATTCCAATTTGTAACAGCAGCGCATTTTCTGTCGTTGTAAATAATTTGCATGCTTGAATGGACAACTGAGTAGTAGTAGGTTTGAGATGGGCCGGTAATTATTTAGCACTGTGGCATCAAGACTGCTCTTCTTTAAGACAGGCTTAATGACTGCAGTTTTAAGGATCTTGGGAAAATTCCAGATCCAAGCAACATGTTGACTTTTTGATTGATTGGAGCCAACAGACTGCTCACCATAGACTTTAAAAATCTAGTAGGCAATGCATAAAGGCAGCATGTAGTGGAACTCAGACTTGTGGTGATCTCTTGGAAAGTTTTGTCAGCCACAAATGCAAAATGGGTTAACTCCAGTTGTCTAGCTGGCTGCGTGCTTGTTATCTGCAAATAATGGTATTTTTAATGTTCTGAACTGAGTCTTGCAAAGAAGACTGCAAACTCATTGCACCTGGAGAAATACAGAAACCATCAAAGTAACATTTACCACACTGTAATTTGAAATATTAACCTGCTTTGTCATTAGCAGGTCCAGAGTGTGCCCTTTGCCCTTGGTGGGGCCACTCAGGTGCTGAGTAAGACCAAAGCTTCTGAGGACAGCGCCAAACTCTTTAGAAGAAGACGAGGTTGAGCGGGACGTGAAGGAAGGAAGGAACAGTCACTCACGTACGGGAAACTCCTACCAAGCAGTGGCCAGCCTATAGCACACTGGGATTCTGTGGTAATTGAACCAAATTTAGCAGTTCCTTTCATCAGTTAATAACACAAGCAGGCTTTCCTATTTACCAATGTAGATAACAGGGGTTACAACAGTGACTCTGGTGGGTCTCGAACTCACAGCCTTTGAATGCCTTTGCAACTTTTGTCTGATTCCCCTTTTTCACAAAAGCAAAACAGTCATCCAAAAACGGTCTACATCAATCAATCAATCCTTACCATCAAACTGAGAAACAAGGAGTGAAAAGAGTGCATTTACTCTGTTTATTCAGGGATACTTTTCAATCTCTAATTAAAAAATGTAAAAGAGCTCTTTCGGGTGATAAGTTTTTCTGTACATGTAAACAACTGATTTGCTTGAAAGGCTATCATGAAGGCACTGCTGGGATTTGAACCCAGGATCTCCTGTTTACTAGACAGGCACTTTGACCATCTAAGCCACAGCACCTCTTAAAAGCTACTCCAACCTGTTTCAGCTAGATATTCAGTGATCAGTATTACCTCATAGATTTTGCCTGCTATACCTCTTCCAATCGTCCCTGGGTGGGCTCGAACCACCAACCTCCCGGTTAACAGCCGAGCGCGCTGGCCAATTGCGCCACAGAGACAAACAGCCTGTTCAATAAAATATTTGCGAGTCGACAAGCGGCAATATCTTTTTTTTTAAAGAGAGCCAGCAACATTCGAAAGTTCAGCCCCTGTCCAATCAACTGTGTTTAATGGAGAGCGAGGGCATCAATCTTTCTACCTTTGAGCTAAATCCCCTGTACCAATGTAGCTATAAAAAAACTGGAAGTCTTTCAATCAATCGACTCTCGCCAATTTATTGCGCACTCAATATCCTGCAGTTAATCTGGATATTGAGGAAAATGTGCAAGATAATGTTATTTGACATAATGCCGATGTATTTGCTTACTTTTTCAAGCACACTTGGCAATTGAACCTCGTTCAGCAGTGCCTTTCATCAGATAGTAAAGCGAGCAGATTTTCCATTGTAAAAAAACTAGTATGTTCTCTCACCATTAGCGACTCTGGTTGGACTCGAACCCACAACCTTTGAATGCCCTTATAAATTATAGTGTACTATTGCCGAAAAATGACAGAGTCTTTTCAGGTATAGTGTACTATTTCGGTTTTTACTCTAAGTCCCTCAGGGGCATATGGTGCTATACTATGATGGTCAGATCACCTCCAGGCCCCAGGGGAGTGCTTTTCTGGGGGCAAACAGTGCACTGATGATGGGGGATTATTTCATTTTGCTCATTTTGGTGTTTTTTCACATTTTAACCCATTTTCACCCCTTTTGCTCACATCTTCAAACTCGGGCCCTGATTACAAGTTCTGACCAAATGATGACAAACACGGTATTTATTATGTATTTTTTTCATTTTTTTTATTTTTCCAACTTATACATCCATCATTGGTGCCAGGCAGGTTGTGGAGAAAGCAGTGAAGAAAGGAGAGAGCCATCACAGAAAAGATGTCCATCCAGGGTCAAGGTACCCTGCACTTTTACATATCCAAATGACAGCATTTAAAGTTTTTTAGCGTATGGTATCTCTCTTTGCATGGAACCGCACAGAGGCCAACGCCACACTGACGGCACCTGTACTTTGTTTGCCGCCTGCCTTTGGTACGAGAGCGGTCAGAGCACACGGCGCAGTCTGGACGTCCCTCTGCTTGACAAAGCCAATGACGCTCTGTGAGTCTCTGTGGCATTTCACCCTCCGGTCTTGAGCGCCTCTCTTGTTTTTTGGAGTGATCAGCCAGTAATGCATCAATAATGTTCTGAATGTAAACCTTTAAAGGTTTGTGTGGGCCTGGAGTGGATTTGGTGTATATGATGTGTGAGTTGACAATACTTATGCTTATAATGGCATTGAATATGCGATGATACCATTTCCGGGACCTGTGTGGAAAGAGGTATGTCTTCATCCTCTGGTCAGCAGTGTCCACTCCACCCATGTAGGCGTTGTACTGGTCGACACATACAGGTCTTTTGATGTCACGGAAGCCAGTGTCATCTGTCTTGGATCGGATCCTCCTCTGAACACAATCATTTCCATGGACTGTGGACAACATGGTGAGACGTTTAGTATCGTGCCAAGCACAAGCCAGGAGTTTTCCCTTTCTGCAAAAAACTGGGTCATCTCCTTTTTTCAGCCACTTTTACCAAGGCATTTTGGCATCCCCAACCTGGTAATCCTTACCGTCCCACACAGTCCAGTTTCCAAATCTGCTAATTCATTTGCAATTACAGGCGAGGTATAGTAACTGTCCATGTAAATCTCGTGTCCTTTGCCCGTAAAGGGAGAAACCAACTCACGGACAACTGCGTGTGTTGCACTGATGTTGCTTGCATTATTTTTGTACTGTCCAGTGTGCATTGACCAGCGCAAAACATACCCTGAACAGCTTTCACTCAGGGCATACACTCTATAGCCATATTTGTCAGGTTTATTCGGAGAGTAACATTTTAGTGAAGATCTCCCCTTGAAAGCTATTGTCATTTCATCTAAAGAAAGCTCCTTGATTGGACTGTAAACTGCTGCAAATTTGGGAATAATCAAATCTATTATTGGGCGGACTTTGAACAGTTTATCGTGCCCGGGCTCGCCTGTTCTCACATAATCATTATTGTTGACAAAATGAAAGAACGAAAGAATGATTTCAAATCTGTTTCTTGACATTACATTTCCAAATCCAGGCGTTTGTGTAAGCCAAAATGTTCCCCAGTAATCCTCGATTTCAGGTTTCTCAACAAGGCCCATGGAGAGATGCAAAGCGAAGAAAGCTTTCATTTCGGTGACTGATACATCATACCACTCAAGAAATCTTGAATGTGGCTTCAGAATCATAGGTGCCATACACTGATGTGCATATCTATTTGTCTCATCAGTAATGAAAGTCCAAAACTGATCGGTCAGAAAGAGTGACAGAATATCAAATGGATTAGCATCCGTCAGATCCATCTCTCCTGTGTAGCCAACTGGGTCTTCAAAAGGTTTGATCCATGCCTCAAATACCTCGACCTCTCTCAGCATGTCCCAGCTCTCATCCACCGGGCAAGTTTTACTGCAGCCACTGGTTCCACTGGTTCCTCGCCTCCGTCTGTCCTTTGCATCTGTCCGTTGTTTCGAAGTCCCTTCATCTCCACTTGGAAATCCATCGTCACTCTCGGGGAGATAATACCCTTCAGAGTCAGAATCTGCTGTAAATTGCATGCCACGTGTACTTCCTCCAGCCATTTTTTTCCTTACCGGATCTGCCCTGGATCATACCTGGCTAATAAAGGGAAGTTGCACCGAACCGACCAATGACTGAAGTGATTCATTTTCTACTATTATTTCATTAATTTCCTTGTACGGTAAAGTTGCATTTCTGCGACTTTGGCGCTTAAAGGGTTTTAAGAGAGGGAAAAGTATTGCTGCACATCAAGATTGTTTGCACTGTTTGCACTCCTTGTTTCTCATTTTTTGGGCAAGGGATGATTGATGTAAGACTTGTAGCTTTGGATCACCGTTATCCTTCCAAGGAGCAGTCTGCGGTTCCATGGTGTAATGGTTAGCACACTTTGAATCCAGCGATCCGAGTTCAAATCTCAGTGGAACCTTGAGTGCCCCGAGAGTAGCGTTACTCTTTTGAAAAAGTGCAGAAACATGAAGAATCTTTGGGTAAAATCTGTGCTTACCCCCTGAAAGGAGCTAACCAAAGCATACAAACTAAACAAAGCTGTTAAAATCTGGAGCTGGTTTTCTTATGACCAAGCTTATGATTCAACGCCTGGATTACAAAAGGCGTAAACGTTTCACCGCATTGCAACAGAAACTCAAATGAAAAGCATTGACGTTTTGAAGGAATCCTTTGACTTGGAGAGACAGGACTTTTATAGGACTTATTATGAGCAAGAAATGAAACAAAGAAATGACCACTATAATCCTCTGACAGTAATCTTCGTTGAAACCAATCAATCAGAACTTGCGAGGGGAATCATTTCTAAATGATCTCAATGCATTGGTAATCTGGACGACGTTCTGCTAAGTATATTCTAAACCAATGGGAACGAGAAGTGAACCTGGTTTTGTCTGACCAAGAGTGTGGAAATGTAGGAACAGCCCTGAGGAAGACCACAAAATCACATGCCTGAAGGGGAAAAATATGTTTTTTTCACCACACCATGTCAAAGTGCCCATTATTCACAAGGAAATGCTAACTGCTGGAGAACCCAGCAGGCAAACCACTATCAGGTGTTTTGGGGCTGTGCTGTTGCTCAAAAATAATGGACTGAAATTCACAGGGCACTGCAGACTGTTTTTGACTTTGCCATTCCACTCAAATTTAAAACTATGTACTTGGGCCTCAACACTCCTGCCATGGACACAATAAATGGATACCCTTGGAACATACTTTTGGCTGTAGAGAAAAAGGCCATCACAAAGAAATGCTCGACACCAACCACGCCAACGATCAAAGACTTGACTGACATAGTAACAGACATTAGACATTGGATGAATGGAAAACAGTGACATTCAGGCATAACCCTTTAGGCGCCAGAGATTATGGATGAAATAAATGTATAAATAAAAAACTTCCTGAGATACAGAGAACTGAAGCCGGGGCACAGCTCTGGGTCGGCAGTGCCCCTGGAGGCCCGTAGAAGCTCCACACTCCAGTTGATTCTTGGATAAAAGGGCACCCAGCCGGTCTCGAACTCGCGTGAGGCGGAGCAGGGATCATCCACCCCGCACACGGCCAGACTTTGCCCGGCCAGGGAGCACCTTCTGCGGGTCGGAGGCTCCGGGTCGGAGCCCCTGGAGCCTGGAGCCCTCACCGGGTCCCGAACTCGGCTGCCGGAGGCAGTGCAGTGCCTCATGGATAAAAGGGCACCCAGCCGGTCTCGAACTCGCGTGAGGCGGAGCAGGGATCATCCACCCCGCACACGGCCAGACTTTGCCCGGCCAGGGAGCACCTTCTGCGGGTCGGAGGCTCCGGGTCGGAGCCCCTGGAGCCTGGAGCCCTCACCGGGCCCCGAACTCGGCTGCCGGAGGCAGTGCAGTGCCTCATGGATAAAAGGGCACCCAGCAGGTCTCGAACTCGCGTGAGGCGGAGCAGGGATCATCCACCCCGCACACGGCCAGACTTTGCCCGGCCAGGGAGCACCTTCTGCGGGTCGGAGGCTCCGGGTCGGAGCCCCTGGAGCCTGGAGCCCTCACCGGGCCCCGAACTCGGCTGCCGGAGGCAGTGCAGTGCCTCATGGATAAAAGGGCACCCAGCCGGTCTCGAACTCGCGTGAGGCGGAGCAGGGATCATCCACCCCGCACACGGCCAGACTTTGCCCGGCCAGGGAGCACCTTCTGCGGGTCGGAGGCTCCGGGTCGGAGCCCCTGGAGCCTGGAGCCCTCACCGGGCCCCGAACTCGGCTGCCGGAGGCAGTGCAGTGCCTCATGGATAAAAGGTCACCCAGCCGGTCTCGAACTCGCGTGAGGCGGAGCAGGGATCATCCACCCCGCACACGGCCAGACTTTGCCCGGCCAGGGAGCACCTTCTGCGGGTCGGAGGCTCCGGGTCGGAGCCCCTGGAGCCTGGAGCCCTCACCGGGCCCCGAACTCGGCTGCCGGAGGCAGTGCAGTGCCTCATGGATAAAAGTGCACCCAGCCGGTCTCGAACTCGCGTGAGGCGGAGCAGGGATCATCCACCCCGCACACGGCCAGACTTTGCCCGGCCAGGGAGCACCTTCTGCGGGTCGGAGGCTCCGGGTCGGAGCCCCTGGAGCCTGGAGCCCTCACCGGGCCCCGAACTCGGCTGCCGGAGGCAGTGCAGTGCCTCATGGATAAAAGGGCACCCAGCCGGTCTCGAACTCGCGTGAGGCGGAGCAGGGATCATCCACCCCGCACACGACCAGACTTTGCCCGGGGAAGGGCCACTCTGGCTGGGCATGGCCCCCACTGAGCACCCCCTGGAACCCCTGGAGCCCCCGGAGCACCTCCAGAGCCACCCCCCACTCCTCCAGACTCTGCCCGGGGAAGGGCCACTCTGGCTGGGCATGGCCTCCACTGAGCACCCCCTGGAGCCCCCGGAGCACCTCCAGAGCCACCCCCCACTCTCCCCAGACTATGCCCGGGGAAGGGCCACTCTGGCTGGGCATGGCCTCCGCCGAGCACCCCCTGGAACCCCTGGAGCTCCTCCAGAGCCACCACCCACTCCTCCAGACTCACCCCGAGGAAGGGCCACTCTGGCTGGGCATGGCCTCCACTGAGCACCCCCTGGAGCCCCCGGAGCACCTCCAGAGCCACCCCCCACTCTCCCCAGACTATGCCCGGGGAAGGGCCACTCTGGCTGGGCATGGCCTCCGCCGAGCACCCCCTGGAACCCCTCCAGAGCCACCCCCCACTCCTCCAGACTTTGCCCGGGGAAGGGCCACTCTGGCTGGGCATGGCCCCCACTGAGCACCCCCTGGAACCCCTGGAGCCCCCGGAGCTCCTCCAGAACCACCCCCCACTCCTCCAGACTCTGCCCGGGGAAGGGCCACTCTCGCTGGGCATGGCCTCCACTGAGCACCCCCTGGAGCCCCCGGAGCACCTCCAGAGCCACCCCCCACTCCTCCAGACTCACCCCGGGGAAGGGCCACTCTGGCTGGGCATGGCCCCCACTGAGCACCCCTGGAACCCCTGGAGCCCCCGGAGCACCTCCAGAGCCACCCCCCACTCTCCCCAGATTCTGCCCGGGGAAGGGCCACTCTGGCTGGGCATGGCCTCCACTGAGCACCCCCTGGAGCCCCCGGAGCACCTCCAGAGCCACCCCCCACTCTCCCCAGACTATGCCCGGGGAAGGGCCACTCTGGCTGGGCATGGCCTCCGCCGAGCACCCCCTGGAACCCCTGGAGCCCCTCCAGAGCCACCCCCCACTCCTCCAGACTCACCCCGGGGAAGGGCCACTCTGGCTGGGCATGGCCCCCACTGAGCACCCCCTGGAACCCCTGGAGCACCTCCAGAGCCACCCCCCACTCTCCCCAGACTATGCTCGGGGAAGGTCCACTCTGGCTGGGCATGGCCTCCGCCGAGCACCCCCCTGGAACCCCTGGAGCCCCTCCAGAGCCACCCCCCACTCTCCCCAGATTCTGCCCGGGAAAGGGCCACTCTGGCTGGGCATGGCCTCCACTGAGCACCCCCTGGAGCCCCCGGAGCACCTCCAGAGCCACCCCCCACTCCTCCAGACTCTGCCCGGGGAAGGGAAGCTCTGGCTGGGCATGGCCTCCACTGAGCACCCCCTGGAGCCCCCGGAGCACCTCCAGAGCCACCCCCCACTCTCCCCAGACTATGCCCGGGGAAGGGCCACTCTGGCTGGGCATGGCCTCCGCCGAGCACCCCCTGGAACCCCTGGAGCCCCTCCAGAGCCACCCCCCACTCCTCCAGACTCACCCCGGGGAAGGGCCACTCTGGCTGGGCATGGCCTCCGCCGAGCACCCCCTGGAACCCCTGGAGCCCCTCCAGAGCCACCCCCCACTCCTCCAGACTCACCCCGGGGAAGGGACACTCTGGCTGGGCATGGCCCCCACTGAGCACCCCCTGGAACCCCTGGAGCCCCCGGAGCTCCTCCAGAACCACCCCCCACTCCTCCAGACTCTGCCCGGGGAAGGGCCACTCTCGCTGGGCATGGCCTCCACTGAGCACCCCCTGGAGCCCCCGGAGCACCTCCAGAGCCACCCCCCACTCCTCCAGACTCACCCCGGGGAAGGGCCACTCTGGCTGGGCATGGCCCCCACTGAGCACCCCTGGAACCCCTGGAGCCCCCGGAGCACCTCCAGAGCCACCCCCCACTCTCCCCAGATTCTGCCCGGGGAAGGGCCACTCTGGCTGGGCATGGCCTCCACTGAGCACCCCCTGGAGCCCCCGGAGCACCTCCAGAGCCACCCCCCACTCTCCCCAGACTATGCCCGGGGAAGGGCCACTCTGGCTGGGCATGGCCTCCGCCGAGCACCCCCTGGAACCCCTGGAGCCCCTCCAGAGCCACCCCCCACTCCTCCAGACTCACCCCGGGGAAGGGCCACTCTGGCTGGGCATGGCCCCCACTGAGCACCCCCTGGAACCCCTGGAGCACCTCCAGAGCCACCCCCCACTCTCCCCAGACTATGCTCGGGGAAGGTCCACTCTGGCTGGGCATGGCCTCCGCCGAGCACCCCCCTGGAACCCCTGGAGCCCCTCCAGAGCCACCCCCCACTCTCCCCAGATTCTGCCCGGGAAAGGGCCACTCTGGCTGGGCATGGCCTCCACTGAGCACCCCCTGGAGCCCCCGGAGCACCTCCAGAGCCACCCCCCACTCCTCCAGACTCTGCCCGGGGAAGGGAAGCTCTGGCTGGGCATGGCCTCCACTGAGCACCCCCTGGAGCCCCCGGAGCACCTCCAGAGCCACCCCCCACTCTCCCCAGACTATGCCCGGGGAAGGGCCACTCTGGCTGGGCATGGCCTCCGCCGAGCACCCCCTGGAACCCCTGGAGCCCCTCCAGAGCCACCCCCCACTCCTCCAGACTCACCCCGGGGAAGGGCCACTCTGGCTGGGCATGGCCTCCGCCGAGCACCCCCTGGAACCCCTGGAGCCCCTCCAGAGCCACCCCCCACTCCTCCAGACTCACCCCGGGGAAGGGACACTCTGGCTGGGCATGGCCCCCACTGAGCACCCCCTGGAACCCCTGGAGCCCCCGGAGCACCTCCAGAGCCACCCCCCACTCTCCCCAGATTCTGCCCGGGGAAGGGCCACTCTGGCTGGGCATGGCCTCCACTGAGCACCCCCTGGAGCCCCCAGAGCACCTCCAGAGCCACCCCCCACTCCTCCAGACTCACCCCGGGGAAGGGCCACTCTGGCTGGGCATGGCCCCCACTGAGCACCCCCTGGAACCCCTGGAGCCCCCGGAGCACCTCCAGAGCCACCCCCCACTCTCCCCAGATTCTGCCCGGGGAAGGGCCACTCTGGCTGGGCATGGCCTCCGCCGAGCACCCCCTGGAACCCCTGGAGCCCCTCCAGAGCCACCCCGCATTCCCCCAAACTCAGTCTGGGGACGGGCCACTCTTCCCCGGGTTGCAGGCTCTGGGACTCCGGGGATGACCACCGGGGACCAGGCCCTCCCTTCGAACCCGGGGACCCACACTTAAGCACCCCAACACGAGCTACACACCCTTGGTGCAGCCCCCTGGAAGTCCGTGCCTTTGGTACTCTGAGCCACTTTAAAAGATAAAAAGCACCAGGACCCCAAGGCCCTGGCTCCCCTGTCCCCTACACCACACTTTGAGGCAGGGCCCTTGCCCTCCACTGGCTGCCCCCGCGCCCAATGTACTCCATAACCGAAGAAGAGAGGGGGACCCGGAGGCCCGCCTACTAGGGTAACAGGTTTAATTTAGAGCCGGGGCTCTGGACCACAAATGCCAACAACCCCGCAGTGCGCAGGAGCCTTCGAAGCTGGATGAAACCAGAACGGGGCCCTACGATGGCGGTGACCAGCCAGTTGATAGCAAAGTGAGCCCTGGACAGGAGCTGCATTTGACAAACTCAGAGACGAGGAAGGGACCGGAGTCGGACCAAATATATCATCTGGCGCTGTGTCCAGCGTGAGGGTGAGCCAGCGCAAATCAGGACCACAAATGCCAACAACCCCGCAGTGCGCAGGAGCCTTCGAAGCTGGATGAAACCAGAACGGGGCCCTACGATGGCGGTGACCAGCCAGTTGATAGCAAAGTGAGCCCTGGACAGGCGCTGCATTTGACAAACTCAGAGACGAGGAAGGGACCGGAGTCGGACCAAATATATCATCTGGCGCTGTGTCCAGCGTAAGGGTGAGCCAGCGCAAATCAGGACCACAAATGCCAACAACCCCGCAGTGCGCAGGAGCCTTCGAAGCTGGATGAAACCAGAACGGGGCCCTACGATGGCGGTGACCAGCCAGTTGATAGCAAAGTGAGCCCTGGACAGGCGCTGCATTTGACAAACTCAGAGACGAGGAAGGGACCGGAGTCGGACCAAATATATCATCTGGCGCTGTGTCCAGCGTAAGGGTGAGCCAGCGCAAATCAGGACCACAAATGCCAACAACCCCGCAGTGCGCAGGAGCCTTCGAAGCTGGATGAAACCAGAACGGGGCCCTACGATGGCGGTGACCAGCCAGTTGATAGCAAAGTGAGCCCTGGACAGGCGCTGCATTTGACAAACTCAGAGACGAGGAAGGGACCGGAGTCGGACCAAAAATATGCGCCGGCCCTGCCCCCCGCCCCGCGCAGAGCCATCGGACACGTTGAGGCTGAAGGGGACTGGCGCAGAGCCCTTGGGCCCAGGGGCTAAGCGCAGCCATCATCCTTCAAGCCGCGCCTCCTGCTGCGCGGGGGTGAGTGACAATGGGCTCGGACTGTGGTTATCGTCGGACGCGTTGAGGCTGAAGGAGACTGGCGCAGAGCCCCTGTAACAGGGGCTAAGCGCAGCCATCATCCTCCAAGCCGCGCGTCCTTCAGTGCGGGGGTGAGTGACAGTGGGCCTGGACTGTTGTTCCACCGGACGCTTTGAGGCTGAAGGGGACTGGTGCAGAGCCCCTGTGCCAGGGGCTAAGCGCAGCCATCATCCTCCAAGCCGCGCGTCCTTCTGCGCAGGGGTGAGTGACAGTGGACCCGGACTGTGTTCCCACCGGACGCGTTGAGGCTGAAGGGGACTGGCTCAGAGCCCCTGGCACAGGGGCTAAGCGCAGCCATCATCCTCCAAGCCGCGCGTCCTTCAGTGCGGGGGTGAGTGACAGTGGGCCTGGACTGTTGTTCCACCGGACGCGTTGAGGCTGAAGGGGACTGGTGCAGAGCCCCTGTGCCAGGGGCTAAGCGCAGCCATCATCCTCCAAGCCGCGCGTCCTTCTGCGCAGGGGTGAGTGACAGTGGACCCGGACTGTGTTCCCACCGGACGCGTTGAGGCTGAAGGGGACTGGCTCAGAGCCCCTGGCACAGGGGCTAAGCACAGCTATCATCCTTCAAGCCGCGCGTCCTTCAGTGCGGGGGTGAGTGACAGAGGGCCTGGACTGTTGTTCCACCGGACGCGTTGAGGCTGAAGGGGACTGGTGCAGAGCCCCTGTGCCAGGGGCCAAGCGCAGCCATCATCCTCCAAGCCGCGCGTCCTTCTGCGCAGGGGTGAGTGACAATGGACCCGGACAGTGTTCCCACCGGACGCGTTGAGGCTGAAGGGGACTGGCTCAGAGCCCCTGGCACAGGGGCTAAGCGCAGCCATCATCCTTCAAGCCGCGCGTCCTTCAGTGCGGGGGTGAGTGACGGTCCCATCTCCGGAGACAAGGGGCCAGGCGCGGGGGAAGCCAGTCAGACTGAAGCCCCGCGCCTGGTGGGACCTCTGTCTCGGCCTCGCTTCCAACGTGTCCGGCGTGAGGTTAGCCGGAGCAAACCACAGCCGCAAAATGTAAACAAACCCGCAGTGCGCAGGAGCCTTCGAAGCTGGATAAAACCAGAACGGGGCCCTACGATGGCGGGTCTTGAGTGCCAATAGACCAAGCTCCTTGTCTGGTATACATAGAACCATGATTTGTACCATTTTCATGGTTGATTCATGGATGATCCCTGCTCCGCCTCACGCGAGTTGGACGGCTGGGTGCCTTTTATCCATGAGGCACTGCACTGCCTCCGGCAGCCGAGTTCGGGGCCCGGTGAGGGCTCCAGGCTCCAGGGGCTCCGACCCGGAGCCTCCGACCCGCAGAAGGTGCTCCCTGGCCGGGCAAAGTCTGGCCGTGTGCGGGGTGGATGGCCCTGGGTCTGGGCGGCGCTAAGATCACGGAGCGGGTCACCTCCGCGTACAGCCCGTGGTCAGCGTGACACCGTGCTCTGCCCCGAGCAATCAGAGCAAACAGGAAGCTTCTGGAAGTGCCCGGGAGTCTGGTAAAATCAAGCCGAAAATAGACCCTCTCATGCCGGGTCTGAGCGGCGCTTAGAGCCCGGAGGAGCGCGGAGCGCGGGGCTATATTCAGAGGCTCCGTGATCCGCCTTACAACCAGCTCTCACCTCCGCGTACAGCCCGTGGTCAGCGTGACACCGTGCTCTGCCCCGAGCAATCAGAGCAAACAGGAAGCTTCTGGAAGTGCCCGGGAGTCTGGTAAAATCAAGCCGAAAATAGACCCTCTCATGCCGGGTCTGAGCGGCGCTTAGAGCCCGAAGGAGCGCGGAGCGCGGGGCTACATTCAGAGGCTCCGTGATCCGCCTTACAACCAGCTCTCACCTCCGCGTACAGCCCGTGGTCAGCGTGACACCGTGCTCTGCCCCGAGCAATCAGAGCAAACAGGAAGCTTCTGGAAGTGCCCGGGAGTCTGGTAAAATCAAGCCGAAAATAGACCCTCTCATGCCGGGTCTGAGCGGCGCTTAGAGCCCGGAGGAGCGCGGAGCGCGGGGCTATATTCAGAGGCTCCGTGATCCGCCTTACAACCAGCTCTCACCTCCGCGTACAGCCCGTGGTCAGCGTGACACCGTGCTCTGCCCCGAGCAATCAGAGCAAACAGGAAGCTTCTGGAAGTGCCCGGGAGTCTGGTAAAATCAAGCCGAAAATAGACCCTCTCATGCCGGGTCTGAGCGGCGCTTAGAGCCTGAAGGAGCGCGGAGCGCGGGGCTCCATTCAGAGGCTCCGTGATCCGACGCTCACCTCCGCACCTCCGAACCATGACTTGACATTACGGCTGTGAAGGAGCCTTGGAAGCTGGATAAAACAAGAACGGGGCCCATCGATCGCGGTTCTCGGGTGCCCGTCAAACGAGCTCCTTGCCCGGTAGCCGCACAACCAGGAAATGTACCTGTTTCGATTGCGAAAAACGTCATTCTCAAAAACCGCCCGCCCCTCCCTCCCAGCATTACCATTTTGCACATTCCGCGTGAGAGCAGCGTAAGAATTTCTCGGGAGCAGCGTGATTTAGCCCGGGAATCTTGAGCTGAACGCTTATTCCCACGAGCCCAAAAAACGACTAAGTCCAACGGTATATAGTGTACTATTGCCGAAAAACGACAGAGTCGCTCGGGTATAGTGTACTATTGCCGAAAAAAGACAGAGTCTTTTCAGGCATAGTGTACTATTTCGGTTTTTACTCTAAGTCCCTCAGGGGCATATGGTGCTATACTCTGATGGTCAGATCACCTCCAGGCCCCAGGGGAGTGCTTTTCTGGGGGCAAACAGTGCACTGATGATGGGGGATTATTTCATTTTGCTCATTTTGGTGTTTTTTCACATTTTAACCCATTTTCACCCCTTTTGCTCACAACTTCATACTACGGCCCGGAAAAACGACAGAGTCCCTCGGGTATAGTGTACTATTGCCGAAAAACGACAGAGTCTTTTCAGGCATAGTGTACTATTTCGGTTTTTACTCTAAGTCCCTCAGGGGCATATGGTGCTATACTCTGATGGTCAGATCACCTCCAGGCCCCAGGGGAGTGCTTTTCTGGGGGCAAACAGTGCACTGATGATGGGGGATTATTTCATTTTGCTCATTTTGGTGTTTTTTCACATTTTAACCCATTTTCACCCCTTTTGCTCACAACTTCATACTACGGCCCGGAAAAACGACAGAGTCGCTCGGGTATAGTGTACTATTGCCGAAAAACGACAGAGTCCCTCGGGTATAGTGTACTATTTCGTTTTTTACTCTAAGTCCCTCAGGGGCATATGGTGCTATACTCTGATGGTCAGATCACCTCCAGGCCCCAGGGGAGTGCTTTTCTGGGGGCAAACAGTGCACTGATGATGGGGGATTATTTCATTTTGCTCATTTTGGTGTTTTTTCACATTTTAACCCATTTTCACCCCTTTTGCTCACAACTTCATACTACGGCCCGGAAAAACGACAGAGTCCCTCGGGTATAGTGTACTATTGCCGAAAAACGACAGAGTCCCTCGGGTATAGTGTACTATTTCGGTTTTTACTCTAAGTCCCTCAGGGGCATATGGTGCTATACTCTGATGGTCAGATCACCTCCAGGCCCCAGGGGAGTGCTTTTCTGGGGGCAAACAGTGCACTGATGATGGGGGATTATTTCATTTTGCTCATTTTGGTGTTTTTTCACATTTTAACCCATTTTCACCCCTTTTGCTCACAACTTCATACTACGGCCCGGAAAAACGACAGAGTCCCTCGGGTATAGTGTACTATTGCCGAAAAACGACAGAGTCCCTCGGGTATAGTGTACTATTTCGGTTTTTACTCTAAGTCCCTCAGGGGCATATGGTGCTATACTCTGATGGTCAGATCACCTCCAGGCCCCAGGGGAGTGCTTTTCTGGGGGCAAACAGTGCACTGATGATGGGGGATTATTTCATTTTGCTCATTTTGGTGTTTTTTCACATTTTAACCCATTTTCACCCCTTTTGCTCACAACTTCATACTACGGCCCGGAAAAACGACAGAGTCCCTCGGGTATAGTGTACTATTGCCGAAAAACGACAGAGTCTTTTCAGGCATAGTGTACTATTTCGGTTTTTACTCTAAGTCCCTCAGGGGCATATGGTGCTATACTCTGATGGTCAGATCACCTCCAGGCCCCAGGGGAGTGCTTTTCTGGGGGCAAACAGTGCACTGATGATGGGGGATTATTTCATTTTGCTCATTTTGGTGTTTTTTCACATTTTAACCCATTTTCACCCCTTTTGCTCACAACTTCATACTACGGCCCGGAAAAACGACAGAGTCCCTCGGGTATAGTGTACTATTGCCGAAAAACGACAGAGTCCCTCGGGTATAGTGTACTATTTCGGTTTTTACTCTAAGTCCCTCAGGGGCATATGGTGCTATACTCTGATGGTCAGATCACCTCCAGGCCCCAGGGGAGTGCTTTTCTGGGGGCAAACAGTGCACTGATGATGGGGGATTATTTCATTTTGCTCATTTTGGTGTTTTTTCACATTTTAACCCATTTTCACCCCTTTTGCTCACAACTTCATACTACGGCCCGGAAAAACGACAGAGTCCCTCGGGTATAGTGTACTATTGCCGAAAAACGACAGAGTCTTTTCAGGCATAGTGTACTATTTCGGTTTTTACTCTAAGTCCCTCAGGGGCATATGGTGCTATACTCTGATGGTCAGATCACCTCCAGGCCCCAGGGGAGTGCTTTTCTGGGGGCAAACAGTGCACTGATGATGGGGGATTATTTCATTTTGCTCATTTTGGTGTTTTTTCACATTTTAACCCATTTTCACCCCTTTTGCTCACAACTTCATACTACGGCCCGGAAAAACGACAGAGTCGCTCGGGTATAGTGTACTATTGCCGAAAAACGACAGAGTCCCTCGGGTATAGTGTACTATTTCGTTTTTTACTCTAAGTCCCTCAGGGGCATATGGTGCTATACTCTGATGGTCAGATCACCTCCAGGCCCCAGGGGAGTGCTTTTCTGGGGGCAAACAGTGCACTGATGATGGGGGATTATTTCATTTTGCTCATTTTGGTGTTTTTTCACATTTTAACCCATTTTCACCCCTTTTGCTCACAACTTCATACTACGGCCCGGAAAAACGACAGAGTCGCTCGGGTATAGTGTACTATTGCCGAAAAACGACAGAGTCCCTCGGGTATAGTGTACTATTTCGTTTTTTACTCTAAGTCCCTCAGGGGCATATGGTGCTATACTCTGATGGTCAGATCACCTCCAGGCCCCAGGGGAGTGCTTTTCTGGGGGCAAACAGTGCACTGATGATGGGGGATTATTTCATTTTGCTCATTTTGGTGTTTTTTCACATTTTAACCCATTTTCACCCCTTTTGCTCACAACTTCATACTACGGCCCGGAAAAACGACAGAGTCCCTCGGGTATAGTGTACTATTGCCGAAAAACGACAGAGTCCCTCGGGTATAGTGTACTATTTCGGTTTTTACTCTAAGTCCCTCAGGGGCATATGGTGCTATACTCTGATGGTCAGATCACCTCCAGGCCCCAGGGGAGTGCTTTTCTGGGGGCAAACAGTGCACTGATGATGGGGGATTATTTCATTTTGCTCATTTTGGTGTTTTTTCACATTTTAACCCATTTTCACCCCTTTTGCTCACAACTTCATACTACGGCCCGGAAAAACGACAGAGTCCCTCGGGTATAGTGTACTATTGCCGAAAAACGACAGAGTCCCTCGGGTATAGTGTACTATTTCGGTTTTTACTCTAAGTCCCTCAGGGGCATATGGTGCTATACTCTGATGGTCAGATCACCTCCAGGCCCCAGGGGAGTGCTTTTCTGGGGGCAAACAGTGCACTGATGATGGGGGATTATTTCATTTTGCTCATTTTGGTGTTTTTTCACATTTTAACCCATTTTCACCCCTTTTGCTCACAACTTCATACTACGGCCCGGAAAAACGACAGAGTCCCTCGGGTATAGTGTACTATTGCCGAAAAACGACAGAGTCTTTTCAGGCATAGTGTACTATTTCGGTTTTTACTCTAAGTCCCTCAGGGGCATATGGTGCTATACTCTGATGGTCAGATCACCTCCAGGCCCCAGGGGAGTGCTTTTCTGGGGGCAAACAGTGCACTGATGATGGGGGATTATTTCATTTTGCTCATTTTGGTGTTTTTTCACATTTTAACCCATTTTCACCCCTTTTGCTCACAACTTCATACTACGGCCCGGAAAAACGACAGAGTCCCTCGGGTATAGTGTACTATTGCCGAAAAACGACAGAGTCCCTCGGGTATAGTGTACTATTTCGGTTTTTACTCTAAGTCCCTCAGGGGCATATGGTGCTATACTCTGATGGTCAGATCACCTCCAGGCCCCAGGGGAGTGCTTTTCTGGGGGCAAACAGTGCACTGATGATGGGGGATTATTTCATTTTGCTCATTTTGGTGTTTTTTCACATTTTAACCCATTTTCACCCCTTTTGCTCACAACTTCATACTACGGCCCGGAAAAACGACAGAGTCCCTCGGGTATAGTGTACTATTGCCGAAAAACGACAGAGTCTTTTCAGGCATAGTGTACTATTTCGGTTTTTACTCTAAGTCCCTCAGGGGCATATGGTGCTATACTCTGATGGTCAGATCACCTCCAGGCCCCAGGGGAGTGCTTTTCTGGGGGCAAACAGTGCACTGATGATGGGGGATTATTTCATTTTGCTCATTTTGGTGTTTTTTCACATTTTAACCCATTTTCACCCCTTTTGCTCACAACTTCATACTACGGCCCGGAAAAACGACAGAGTCGCTCGGGTATAGTGTACTATTGCCGAAAAACGACAGAGTCCCTCGGGTATAGTGTACTATTTCGTTTTTTACTCTAAGTCCCTCAGGGGCATATGGTGCTATACTCTGATGGTCAGATCACCTCCAGGCCCCAGGGGAGTGCTTTTCTGGGGGCAAACAGTGCACTGATGATGGGGGATTATTTCATTTTGCTCATTTTGGTGTTTTTTCACATTTTAACCCATTTTCACCCCTTTTGCTCACAACTTCATACTACGGCCCGGAAAAACGACAGAGTCCCTCGGGTATAGTGTACTATTGCCGAAAAACGACAGAGTCTTTTCAGGCATAGTGTACTATTTCGGTTTTTACTCTAAGTCCCTCAGGGGCATATGGTGCTATACTCTGATGGTCAGATCACCTCCAGGCCCCAGGGGAGTGCTTTTCTGGGGGCAAACAGTGCACTGATGATGGGGGATTATTTCATTTAGCTCATTTTGGTGTTTTTTCACATTTTAACCCATTTTCACCCCTTTTGCTCACAACTTCATACTACGGCCCGGAAAAACGACAGAGTCGCTCGGGTATAGTGTACTATTGCCGAAAAACGACAGAGTCCCTCGGGTATAGTGTACTATTTCGTTTTTTACTCTAAGTCCCTCAGGGGCATATGGTGCTATACTCTGATGGTCAGATCACCTCCAGGCCCCAGGGGAGTGCTTTTCTGGGGGCAAACAGTGCACTGATGATGGGGGATTATTTCATTTTGCTCATTTTGGTGTTTTTTCACATTTTAACCCATTTTCACCCCTTTTGCTCACAACTTCATACTACGGCCCGGAAAAACGACAGAGTCCCTCGGGTATAGTGTACTATTGCCGAAAAACGACAGAGTCTTTTCAGGCATAGTGTACTATTTCGGTTTTTACTCTAAGTCCCTCAGGGGCATATGGTGCTATACTCTGATGGTCAGATCACCTCCAGGCCCCAGGGGAGTGCTTTTCTGGGGGCAAACAGTGCACTGATGATGGGGGATTATTTCATTTTGCTCATTTTGGTGTTTTTTCACATTTTAACCCATTTTCACCCCTTTTGCTCACAACTTCATACTACGGCCCGGAAAAACGACAGAGTCGCTCGGGTATAGTGTACTATTGCCGAAAAACGACAGAGTCCCTCGGGTATAGTGTACTATTTCGTTTTTTACTCTAAGTCCCTCAGGGGCATATGGTGCTATACTCTGATGGTCAGATCACCTCCAGGCCCCAGGGGAGTGCTTTTCTGGGGGCAAACAGTGCACTGATGATGGGGGATTATTTCATTTTGCTCATTTTGGTGTTTTTTCACATTTTAACCCATTTTCACCCCTTTTGCTCACAACTTCATACTACGGCCCGGAAAAACGACAGAGTCGCTCGGGTATAGTGTACTATTGCCGAAAAACGACAGAGTCCCTCGGGTATAGTGTACTATTTCGTTTTTTACTCTAAGTCCCTCAGGGGCATATGGTGCTATACTCTGATGGTCAGATCACCTCCAGGCCCCAGGGGAGTGCTTTTCTGGGGGCAAACAGTGCACTGATGATGGGGGATTATTTCATTTTGCTCATTTTGGTGTTTTTTCACATTTTAACCCATTTTCACCCCTTTTGCTCACAACTTCATACTACGGCCCGGAAAAACGACAGAGTCCCTCGGGTATAGTGTACTATTGCCGAAAAACGACAGAGTCTTTTCAGGCATAGTGTACTATTTCGGTTTTTACTCTAAGTCCCTCAGGGGCATATGGTGCTATACTCTGATGGTCAGATCACCTCCAGGCCCCAGGGGAGTGCTTTTCTGGGGGCAAACAGTGCACTGATGATGGGGGATTATTTCATTTTGCTCATTTTGGTGTTTTTTCACATTTTAACCCATTTTCACCCCTTTTGCTCACAACTTCATACTACGGCCCGGAAAAACGACAGAGTCCCTCGGGTATAGTGTACTATTGCCGAAAAACGACAGAGTCCCTCGGGTATAGTGTACTATTTCGGTTTTTACTCTAAGTCCCTCAGGGGCATATGGTGCTATACTCTGATGGTCAGATCACCTCCAGGCCCCAGGGGAGTGCTTTTCTGGGGGCAAACAGTGCACTGATGATGGGGGATTATTTCATTTTGCTCATTTTGGTGTTTTTTCACATTTTAACCCATTTTCACCCCTTTTGCTCACAACTTCATACTACGGCCCGGAAAAACGACAGAGTCCCTCGGGTATAGTGTACTATTGCCGAAAAACGACAGAGTCTTTTCAGGCATAGTGTACTATTTCGGTTTTTACTCTAAGTCCCTCAGGGGCATATGGTGCTATACTCTGATGGTCAGATCACCTCCAGGCCCCAGGGGAGTGCTTTTCTGGGGGCAAACAGTGCACTGATGATGGGGGATTATTTCATTTTGCTCATTTTGGTGTTTTTTCACATTTTAACCCATTTTCACCCCTTTTGCTCACAACTTCATACTACGGCCCGGAAAAACGACAGAGTCCCTCGGGTATAGTGTACTATTGCCGAAAAACGACAGAGTCCCTCGGGTATAGTGTACTATTTCGGTTTTTACTCTAAGTCCCTCAGGGGCATATGGTGCTATACTCTGATGGTCAGATCACCTCCAGGCCCCAGGGGAGTGCTTTTCTGGGGGCAAACAGTGCACTGATGATGGGGGATTATTTCATTTTGCTCATTTTGGTGTTTTTTCACATTTTAACCCATTTTCACCCCTTTTGCTCACAACTTCATACTACGGCCCGGAAAAACGACAGAGTCCCTCGGGTATAGTGTACTATTGCCGAAAAACGACAGAGTCTTTTCAGGCATAGTGTACTATTTCGGTTTTTACTCTAAGTCCCTCAGGGGCATATGGTGCTATACTCTGATGGTCAGATCACCTCCAGGCCCCAGGGGAGTGCTTTTCTGGGGGCAAACAGTGCACTGATGATGGGGGATTATTTCATTTTGCTCATTTTGGTGTTTTTTCACATTTTAACCCATTTTCACCCCTTTTGCTCACAACTTCATACTACGGCCCGGAAAAACGACAGAGTCGCTCGGGTATAGTGTACTATTGCCGAAAAACGACAGAGTCCCTCGGGTATAGTGTACTATTTCGTTTTTTACTCTAAGTCCCTCAGGGGCATATGGTGCTATACTCTGATGGTCAGATCACCTCCAGGCCCCAGGGGAGTGCTTTTCTGGGGGCAAACAGTGCACTGATGATGGGGGATTATTTCATTTTGCTCATTTTGGTGTTTTTTCACATTTTAACCCATTTTCACCCCTTTTGCTCACAACTTCATACTACGGCCCGGAAAAACGACAGAGTCCCTCGGGTATAGTGTACTATTGCCGAAAAACGACAGAGTCTTTTCAGGCATAGTGTACTATTTCGGTTTTTACTCTAAGTCCCTCAGGGGCATATGGTGCTATACTCTGATGGTCAGATCACCTCCAGGCCCCAGGGGAGTGCTTTTCTGGGGGCAAACAGTGCACTGATGATGGGGGATTATTTCATTTAGCTCATTTTGGTGTTTTTTCACATTTTAACCCATTTTCACCCCTTTTGCTCACAACTTCATACTACGGCCCGGAAAAACGACAGAGTCGCTCGGGTATAGTGTACTATTGCCGAAAAACGACAGAGTCCCTCGGGTATAGTGTACTATTTCGTTTTTTACTCTAATTCCCTCAGGGGCATATGGTGCTATACTCTGATGGTCAGATCACCTCCAGGCCCCAGGGGAGTGCTTTTCTGGGGGCAAACAGTGCACTGATGATGGGGGATTATTTCATTTTGCTCATTTTGGTGTTTTTTCACATTTTAACCCATTTTCACCCCTTTTGCTCACAACTTCATACTACGGCCCGGAAAAACGACAGAGTCCCTCGGGTATAGTGTACTATTGCCGAAAAACGACAGAGTCTTTTCAGGCATAGTGTACTATTCCGGTTTTTACTCTAAGTCCCTCAGGGGCATATGGTGCTATACTCTGATGGTCAGATCACCTCCAGGCCCCAGGGGAGTGCTTTTCTGGGGGCAAACAGTGCACTGATGATGGGGGATTATTTCATTTTGCTCATTTTGGTGTTTTTTCACATTTTAACCCATTTTCACCCCTTTTGCTCACAACTTCATACTACGGCCCGGAAAAACGACAGAGTCCCTCGGGTATAGTGTACTATTGCCGAAAAACGACAGAGTCCCTCGGGTATAGTGTACTATTTCGGTTTTTACTCTAAGTCCCTCAGGGGCATATGGTGCTATACTCTGATGGTCAGATCACCTCCAGGCCCCAGGGGAGTGCTTTTCTGGGGGCAAACAGTGCACTGATGATGGGGGATTATTTCATTTTGCTCATTTTGGTGTTTTTTCACATTTTAACCCATTTTCACCCCTTTTGCTCACAACTTCATACTACGGCCCGGAAAAACGACAGAGTCCCTCGGGTATAGTGTACTATTGCCGAAAAACGACAGAGTCCCTCGGGTATAGTGTACTATTTCGTTTTTTACTCTAAGTCCCTCAGGGGCATATGGTGCTATACTCTGATGGTCAGATCACCTCCAGGCCCCAGGGGAGTGCTTTTCTGGGGGCAAACAGTGCACTGATGATGGGGGATTATTTCATTTTGCTCATTTTGGTGTTTTTTCACATTTTAACCCATTTTCACCCCTTTTGCTCACAACTTCATACTACGGCCCGGAAAAACGACAGAGTCCCTCGGGTATAGTGTACTATTGCCGAAAAACGACAGAGTCTTTTCAGGCATAGTGTACTATTTCGGTTTTTACTCTAAGTCCCTCAGGGGCATATGGTGCTATACTCTGATGGTCAGATCACCTCCAGGCCCCAGGGGAGTGCTTTTCTGGGGGCAAACAGTGCACTGATGATGGGGGATTATTTCATTTTGCTCATTTTGGTGTTTTTTCACATTTTAACCCATTTTCACCCCTTTTGCTCACAACTTCATACTACGGCCCGGAAAAACGACAGAGTCCCTCGGGTATAGTGTACTATTGCCGAAAAACGACAGAGTCCCTCGGGTATAGTGTACTATTTCGGTTTTTACTCTAAGTCCCTCAGGGGCATATGGTGCTATACTCTGATGGTCAGATCACCTCCAGGCCCCAGGGGAGTGCTTTTCTGGGGGCAAACAGTGCACTGATGATGGGGGATTATTTCATTTTGCTCATTTTGGTGTTTTTTCACATTTTAACCCATTTTCACCCCTTTTGCTCACAACTTCATACTACGGCCCGGAAAAACGACAGAGTCCCTCGGGTATAGTGTACTATTGCCGAAAAACGACAGAGTCCCTCGGGTATAGTGTACTATTTCGTTTTTTACTCTAAGTCCCTCAGGGGCATATGGTGCTATACTCTGATGGTCAGATCACCTCCAGGCCCCAGGGGAGTGCTTTTCTGGGGGCAAACAGTGCACTGATGATGGGGGATTATTTCATTTTGCTCATTTTGGTGTTTTTTCACATTTTAACCCATTTTCACCCCTTTTGCTCACAACTTCATACTACGGCCCGGAAAAACGACAGAGTCCCTCGGGTATAGTGTACTATTGCCGAAAAACGACAGAGTCCCTCGGGTATAGTGTACTATTTCGGTTTTTACTCTAAGTCCCTCAGGGGCATATGGTGCTATACTCTGATGGTCAGATCACCTCCAGGCCCCAGGGGAGTGCTTTTCTGGGGGCAAACAGTGCACTGATGATGGGGGATTATTTCATTTTGCTCATTTTGGTGTTTTTTCACATTTTAACCCATTTTCACCCCTTTTGCTCACAACTTCATACTACGGCCCGGAAAAACGACAGAGTCCCTCGGGTATAGTGTACTATTGCCGAAAAACGACAGAGTCCCTCGGGTATAGTGTACTATTTCGTTTTTTACTCTAAGTCCCTCAGGGGCATATGGTGCTATACTCTGATGGTCAGATCACCTCCAGGCCCCAGGGGAGTGCTTTTCTGGGGGCAAACAGTGCACTGATGATGGGGGATTATTTCATTTTGCTCATTTTGGTGTTTTTTCACATTTTAACCCATTTTCACCCCTTTTGCTCACAACTTCATACTACGGCCCGGAAAAACGACAGAGTCCCTCGGGTATAGTGTACTATTGCCGAAAAACGACAGAGTCCCTCGGGTATAGTGTACTATTTCGGTTTTTACTCTAAGTCCCTCAGGGGCATATGGTGCTATACTCTGATGGTCAGATCACCTCCAGGCCCCAGGGGAGTGCTTTTCTGGGGGCAAACAGTGCACTGATGATGGGGGATTATTTCATTTTGCTCATTTTGGTGTTTTTTCACATTTTAACCCATTTTCACCCCTTTTGCTCACAACTTCATACTACGGCCCGGAAAAACGACAGAGTCCCTCGGGTATAGTGTACTATTGCCGAAAAACGACAGAGTCTTTTCAGGCATAGTGTACTATTTCGGTTTTTACTCTAAGTCCCTCAGGGGCATATGGTGCTATACTCTGATCGTCAGATCACCTCCAGGCCCCAGGGGAGTGCTTTTCTGGGGGCAAACAGTGCACTGATGATGGGGGATTATTTCATTTTGCTCATTTTGGTGTTTTTTCACATTTTAACCCATTTTCACCCCTTTTGCTCACAACTTCATACTACGGCCCGGAAAAACGACAGAGTCCCTCGGGTATAGTGTACTATTGCCGAAAAACGACAGAGTCCCTCGGGTATAGTGTACTATTTCGGTTTTTACTCTAAGTCCCTCAGGGGCATATGGTGCTATACTCTGATGGTCAGATCACCTCCAGGCCCCAGGGGAGTGCTTTTCTGGGGGCAAACAGTGCACTGATGATGGGGGATTATTTCATTTAGCTCATTTTGGTGTTTTTTCACATTTTAACCCATTTTCACCCCTTTTGCTCACAACTTCATACTACGGCCCGGAAAAACGACAGAGTCCCTCGGGTATAGTGTACTATTGCCGAAAAACGACAGAGTCCCTCGGGTATAGTGTACTATTTCGGTTTTTACTCTAAGTCCCTCAGGGGCATATGGTGCTATACTCTGATGGTCAGATCACCTCCAGGCCCCAGGGGAGTGCTTTTCTGGGGGCAAACAGTGCACTGATGATGGGGGATTATTTCATTTTGCTCATTTTGGTGTTTTTTCACATTTTAACCCATTTTCACCCCTTTTGCTCACAACTTCATACTACGGCCCGGAAAAACGACAGAGTCCCTCGGGTATAGTGTACTATTGCCGAAAAACGACAGAGTCTTTTCAGGCATAGTGTACTATTTCGGTTTTTACTCTAAGTCCCTCAGGGGCATATGGTGCTATACTCTGATGGTCAGATCACCTCCAGGCCCCAGGGGAGTGCTTTTCTGGGGGCAAACAGTGCACTGATGATGGGGGATTATTTCATTTAGCTCATTTTGGTGTTTTTTCACATTTTAACCCATTTTCACCCCTTTTGCTCACAACTTCATACTACGGCCCGGAAAAACGACAGAGTCGCTCGGGTATATTGTACTATTGCCGAAAAACGACAGAGTCCCTCGGGTATAGTGTACTATTTCGTTTTTTACTCTAAGTCCCTCAGGGGCATATGGTGCTATACTCTGATGGTCAGATCACCTCCAGGCCCCAGGGGAGTGCTTTTCTGGGGGCAAACAGTGCACTGATGATGGGGGATTATTTCATTTTGCTCATTTTGGTGTTTTTTCACATTTTAACCCATTTTCACCCCTTTTGCTCACAACTTCATACTACGGCCCGGAAAAACGACAGAGTCCCTCAGGTATAGTGTACTATTGCCGAAAAACGACAGAGTCTTTTCAGGCATAGTGTACTATTTCGGTTTTTACTCTAAGTCCCTCAGGGGCATATGGTGCTATACTCTGATGGTCAGATCACCTCCAGGCCCCAGGGGAGTGCTTTTCTGGGGGCAAACAGTGCACTGATGATGGGGGATTATTTCATTTTGCTCATTTTGGTGTTTTTTCACATTTTAACCCATTTTCACCCCTTTTGCTCACAACTTCATACTACGGCCCGGAAAAACGACAGAGTCCCTCGGGTATAGTGTACTATTGCCGAAAAACGACAGAGTCCCTCGGGTATAGTGTACTATTTCGGTTTTTACTCTAAGTCCCTCAGGGGCATATGGTGCTATACTCTGATGGTCAGATCACCTCCAGGCCCCAGGGGAGTGCTTTTCTGGGGGCAAACAGTGCACTGATGATGGGGGATTATTTCATTTTGCTCATTTTGGTGTTTTTTCACATTTTAACCCATTTTCACCCCTTTTGCTCACAACTTCATACTACGGCCCGGAAAAACGACAGAGTCCCTCGGGTATAGTGTACTATTGCCGAAAAACGACAGAGTCTTTTCAGGCATAGTGTACTATTTCGGTTTTTACTCTAAGTCCCTCAGGGGCATATGGTGCTATACTCTGATGGTCAGATCACCTCCAGGCCCCAGGGGAGTGCTTTTCTGGGGGCAAACAGTGCACTGATGATGGGGGATTATTTCATTTTGCTCATTTTGGTGTTTTTTCACATTTTAACCCATTTTCACCCCTTTTGCTCACAACTTCATACTACGGCCCGGAAAAACGACAGAGTCGCTCGGGTATAGTGTACTATTGCCGAAAAACGACAGAGTCCCTCGGGTATAGTGTACTATTTCGTTTTTTACTCTAAGTCCCTCAGGGGCATATGGTGCTATACTCTGATGGTCAGATCACCTCCAGGCCCCAGGGGAGTGCTTTTCTGGGGGCAAACAGTGCACTGATGATGGGGGATTATTTCATTTTGCTCATTTTGGTGTTTTTTCACATTTTAACCCATTTTCACCCCTTTTGCTCACAACTTCATACTACGGCCCGGAAAAACGACAGAGTCCCTCGGGTATAGTGTACTATTGCCGAAAAACGACAGAGTCTTTTCAGGCATAGTGTACTATTTCGGTTTTTACTCTAAGTCCCTCAGGGGCATATGGTGCTATACTCTGATGGTCAGATCACCTCCAGGCCCCAGGGGAGTGCTTTTCTGGGGGCAAACAGTGCACTGATGATGGGGGATTATTTCATTTTGCTCATTTTGGTGTTTTTTCACATTTTAACCCATTTTCACCCCTTTTGCTCACAACTTCATACTACGGCCCGGAAAAACGACAGAGTCCCTCGGGTATAGTGTACTATTGCCGAAAAACGACAGAGTCCCTCGGGTATAGTGTACTATTTCGGTTTTTACTCTAAGTCCCTCAGGGGCATATGGTGCTATACTCTGATGGTCAGATCACCTCCAGGCCCCAGGGGAGTGCTTTTCTGGGGGCAAACAGTGCACTGATGATGGGGGATTATTTCATTTTGCTCATTTTGGTGTTTTTTCACATTTTAACCCATTTTCACCCCTTTTGCTCACAACTTCATACTACGGCCCGGAAAAACGACAGAGTCCCTCGGGTATAGTGTACTATTGCCGAAAAACGACAGAGTCTTTTCAGGCATAGTGTACTATTTCGGTTTTTACTCTAAGTCCCTCAGGGGCATATGGTGCTATACTCTGATGGTCAGATCACCTCCAGGCCCCAGGGGAGTGCTTTTCTGGGGGCAAACAGTGCACTGATGATGGGGGATTATTTCATTTAGCTCATTTTGGTGTTTTTTCACATTTTAACCCATTTTCACCCCTTTTGCTCACAACTTCATACTACGGCCCGGAAAAACGACAGAGTCGCTCGGGTATAGTGTACTATTGCCGAAAAACGACAGAGTCCCTCGGGTATAGTGTACTATTTCGTTTTTTACTCTAAGTCCCTCAGGGGCATATGGTGCTATACTCTGATGGTCAGATCACCTCCAGGCCCCAGGGGAGTGCTTTTCTGGGGGCAAACAGTGCACTGATGATGGGGGATTATTTCATTTTGCTCATTTTGGTGTTTTTTCACATTTTAACCCATTTTCACCCCTTTTGCTCACAACTTCATACTACGGCCCGGAAAAACGACAGAGTCCCTCGGGTATAGTGTACTATTGCCGAAAAACGACAGAGTCTTTTCAGGCATAGTGTACTATTTCGGTTTTTACTCTAAGTCCCTCAGGGGCATATGGTGCTATACTCTGATGGTCAGATCACCTCCAGGCCCCAGGGGAGTGCTTTTCTGGGGGCAAACAGTGCACTGATGATGGGGGATTATTTCATTTTGCTCATTTTGGTGTTTTTTCACATTTTAACCCATTTTCACCCCTTTTGCTCACAACTTCATACTACGCCCCGGAAAAACGACAGAGTCCCTCGGGTATAGTGTACTATTGCCGAAAAACGACAGAGTCTTTTCAGGCATAGTGTACTATTTCGGTTTTTACTCTAAGTCCCTCAGGGGCATATGGTGCTATACTCTGATGGTCAGATCACCTCCAGGCCCCAGGGGAGTGCTTTTCTGGGGGCAAACAGTGCACTGATGATGGGGGATTATTTCATTTTGCTCATTTTGGTGTTTTTTCACATTTTAACCCATTTTCACCCCTTTTGCTCACAACTTCATACTACGGCCCGGAAAAACGACAGAGTCCCTCGGGTATAGTGTACTATTGCCGAAAAACGACAGAGTCCCTCGGGTATAGTGTACTATTGCCGAAAAACGACAGAGTCCCTCGGGTATAGTGTACTATTGCCGAAAAACGACAGAGTCCCTCGGGTATAGTGTACTATTGCCGAAAAACGACAGAGTCCCTCGGGTATAGTGTACTATTGCCAAAAAACGACAGAGTCCCTCGGGTATAGTGTACTATTGCCGAAAAACGACAGAGTCCCTCGGGTATAGTGTACTATTGGCTGGAAGCTCGGTTTTTTTTCTAAGTCCAGCAGGGGTATATGGTACTATATTCTGGTGGTCAGATCACCTCCAGGCCCCAGGGGAGTGCTTTTCTGGGGGCAAACTGTGCACTGATGATGGGGGATTATTTCATTTTGCTCATTTTGGTGTTTTTTCACATTTTAACCCATTTTCACCCCTTTTGCTCACATCTTCAAACTCGGGCCCTGATTACAAGTTCTGACCAAATGATGACAAACACGGTATTTATTATGTATTTTTTTTTTTCATTTTTTTTATTTTTCCAACTTATACATCCATCATTGGTGCCAGGCAGGTTGTGGAGAAAGCAGTGAAGAAAGGAGAGAGCCATCACAGAAAAGATGTCCATCCAGGGTCAAGGTACCCTGCACTTTTACATATCCAAATGACAGCATTTAAAGTTTTTTAGCGTATGGTATCTCTCTTTGCATGGAACCGCACAGAGGCCAACGCCACACTGACGGCACCTGTACTTTGTTTGCCGCCTGCCTTTGGTACGAGAGCGGTCAGAGCACACGGTGCAGTCTGGACGTCCCTCTGCTTGACAAAGCCAATGACGCTCTGTGAGTCTCTGTGGCATTTCACCCTCCGGTCTTGAGCGCCTTTCTTGTTTTTTGGAGTGATCAGCCAGTAATGCATCAATAATGTTCTGAATGTAAACCTTTAAAGGTTTGTGTGGGCCTGGAGTGGATTTGGTGTATATGATGTGTGAGTTGACAATACTTATGCTTATAATGGCATTGAATATGCGATGATACCATTTCCGGGACCTGTGTGGAAAGAGGTATGTCTTCATCCTCTGGTCAGCAGTGTCCACTCCACCCATGTAGGCGTTGTACTGGTCGACACATACAGGTCTTTTGATGTCACGGAAGCCAGTGTCATCTGTCTTGGATCGGATCCTCCTCTGAACACAATCATTTCCATGGACTGTGGACAACATGGTGAGACGTTTAGTATCGTGCCAAGCACAAGCCAGGAGTTTTCCCTTTCTGCAAAAAACTGGGTCATCTCCTTTTTTCAGCTGTAAGACACTTTTACCAAGGCATTTTGGCATCCCCAACCTGGTAATCCTTACCGTCCCACACAGTCCAGTTTCCAAATCTGCTAATTCATTTGCAATTACAGGCGAGGTATAGTAACTGTCCATGTAAATCTCGTGTCCTTTGCCCGTAAAGGGAGAAACCAACTCACGGACAACTGCGTGTGTTGCACTGATGTTGCTTGCATTATTTTTGTACTGTCCAGTGTGCATTGACCAGCGCAAAACATACCCTGAACAGCTTTCACTCAGGGCATACACTCTATAGCCATATTTGTCAGGTTTATTCGGAGAGTAACATTTTAGTGAAGATCTCCCCTTGAAAGCTATTGTCATTTCATCTAAAGAAAGCTCCTTGATTGGACTGTAAACTGCTGCAAATTTGGGAATAATCAAATCTATTATTGGGCGGACTTTGAACAGTTTATCATGCCCGGGCTCGCCTGTTCTCACATAATCATTATTGTTGACAAAATGAAAGAACGAAAGAATGATTTCAAATCTGTTTCTTGACATTACATTTCCAAATCCAGGCGTTTGTGTAAGCCAAAATGTTCCCCAGTAATCCTCGATTTCAGGTTTCTCAACAAGGCCCATGGAGAGATGCAAAGCGAAGAAAGCTTTCATTTCGGTGACTGATACATCATACCACTCAAGAAATCTTGAATGTGGCTTCAGAATCATAGGTGCCATACACTGATGTGCATATCTATTTGTCTCATCAGTAATGAAAGTCCAAAACTGATCGGTCAGAAAGAGTGACAGAATATCAAATGGATTAGCATCCGTCAGATCCATCTCTCCTGTGTAGCCAACTGGGTCTTCAAAAGGTTTGATCCATGCCTCAAATACCTCGACCTCTCTCAGCATGTCCCAGCTCTCATCCACCGGGCAAGTTTTACTGCAGCCACTGGTTCCACTGGTTCCTCGCCTCCGTCTGTCCTTTGCACCTGTCCGTTGTTTCGAAGTCCCTTCATCTCCACTTGGAAATCCATAGTCACTCTCGGGGAGATAATTTCCTTCAGAGTCAGAATCTGCTGTAAATTGCATGCCACGTGTACTTCCTCCAGCCATTTTTTTCCTTACCGGATCTGCCCTGGATCATACCTGGCTAATAAAGGGAAGTTGCACCGAACCGACCAATGACTGAAGTGATTCATTTTCTACTATTATTTCATTAATTTCCTTGTACGGTAAAGTTGCATTTCTGCGACTTTGGCGCTTAAAGGGTTAGTTTGGATAAGCACTAATTTGATCGACTTTGGACCAAGTAGGACCCCTATTTTCATTTAAATGTGATTTTGTTTTTATTTTATGTTCAGTGCTATTTATGTTCTTTTTATTTCGATTTTTGCTCCCTGGTCGTGTCCTGTATTGTTTTATGTTTCATCGAAAGAAAAGAAAAAAGGACACACAGAACTAGTTCATTTTCTCGCTACGTTATGCCACACGTTTCGCTCCCTTGCCTAATTTGCTGAAAAAGTAGCCGAAATAGCTCAGTAGGGAGAGCGTTAGACTGAAGATCTAAAGGTCCCTGGTTCAATCCCGGGTTTCGGCAGGTGTACCTGAATGTTAGTCTTTGCTCAAAAATACAATGAATAGGAATGCTGGGTCTATTGGATATTTTGCGAGATCAGGACATAAATGGCCTGGAAAGGATCTATAAAACATAAACAGCATGCTTTCGTTGGAACATTGTTAGCATGAACATGTTTGGTAACATGTTTGGTTTTGCTGAATGTTGTACCCAAGACCTTCTGCGTGTAGGGCAGATGTGATGACCACCACACAATGAAACCATGAAGCAGAAGTTTGCCTACTTCAATGCTGCTCTCTTTGATATAGCCCAATGATCAAATGTCATACTTATTTTCAAAACAGGACATCCTGTAGAAAGGTGTGGTTCAACAGTATAGCGGTTAGCGCTCTGAATCCAGAGTTTTTCTTCATTTCTAATTGCAATTAGAGGGGTAACCCTTTTACGGGTGTGTCAAGATTCTCGCCTCTGTGGCGCAATCGGCTAGCGCGTTCTGCTGGTAGGCGAAAAGTTGGTGGTTCGAGCCCACCCAGGGACGACTGCTCACCTTGCCAGAGCAAGCAAGAAATACAATCCCACAAGTAACCACAGTATGTAATTATGTAAGGAAACCAGGAAATCATTACGGCGCTGGGGCTTCCTTGGTCAAAGGGCCTGTTTAGTTAACAGGAAATGCCTACTTTTTGTCTATGAAAAAGATTTACAAGGACAGTAAAGCCCACAAGAAGAGCCCTCAAACCCATACCTTTCTCCCTCAAGTTCACTGCTGCTACACTTTGCATTAAGAGAGGGAAAAGTATTGCTGCACATCAAGATTCTTTGCACTGTTTGCACTCCTTGTTTCTCATTTTTTGGGCAAGGGATGATTGATGTAAAGACTTGTAGCTTTGGATCACCGTTATCCTTCCAAGGAGCAGTCTGCGGTTCCATGGTGTAATGGTTAGCACACTTTGAATCCAGCGATCCGAGTTCAAATCTCAGTGGAACCTTGAGTGCCCCGAGAGTAGCGTTACTCTTTTGAAAAAGTGCAGAAACATGAAGAATCTTTGGGTAAAATCTGTGCTTACCCCCTGAAAGGAGCTAACCAAAGCATACAAACTAAACAAAGCTGTTAAAATCTGGAGCTGGTTTTCTTATGACCAAGCTTATGATTCAACGCCTGGATTACAAAAGGCGTAAACGTTTCACCGCATTGCAAAAGAAAATCAAATGAAAAGCATTGATGTGTTGAAGGAATCCTTTGACTTGGAGAGACAGGACTTTTATAGGACTTATTATAAGCAAGAAATGAAACAAAGAAATGACCACTATAATCCTCTGACAGTAATCTTCGTTGAAGCCAATCAATCAGAACTTGCGAGGGGAATCATTTCTAAATGATCTCAATGCATTGGTAATCTGGACAACGTTCTGCTAAGTATATTCTAAACCAATGGGAACAAGAAGTGAACCTGGTTTTGTCTGACCAAGAGTGTGGAAATGTAGGAACAGCCCTGAGGAAGACCACAAAATCACATGCCTGAAGGGGAAAAATATGTTTTTTTCACCACACCATGTCAAAGTGCCCATTATTCACAAGGAAATGCTAACTGCTGGAGAACCCAGCAGGCAAACCACTATCAGGTGTTTTGGGGCTGTGCTGTTGCTCAAAAATAATGGACTGAAATTCACAGGGCACTGCAGACTGTTTTTGACTTTGCCATCCCACTCAAATTTAAAACTATGTACTTGGGCCTCAACACTCCTGCCATGGACACAATAAATGGATACCCTTGGAACATACTTTTGGCTGTAGAGAAAAAGGCCATCACAAAGAAATGCTCGACACCAACCACGCCAACGATCAAAGACTTGACTGACATAGTAACAGACATTAGACATTGGATGAATGGAAAACAGTGACATTCAGGCTTAATTTGGATAAGCACTAATTTGATCGACTTTGGACCAAGTAGGACCCCTATTTTCATTTAAATGTGATTTTGTTTTTATTTTATGTTTAGTGCTATTTATGTTCTTTTTATTTCGATTTTTGCTCCCTGGTCGCGTCCTGTATTGTTTTATGTTTAATCAAAAGAAAAGAAAAAAGGACACACGGAACTAGTTCATTTTCTCGCTACGTTATGCCACACGTTTCGCTCCCTTGCCTAATTTGCTGAAAAAGTAGCCGAAATAGCTCAGTTGGAAGAGCGTTAGACTGAAGATCTAAAGGTCCCTGGTTCAATCCCGGGTTTCGGCAGGTGTACATGATTGTTAGTCTTTGCTCAAAAATACAATGAATAGGAATGCTGGGTCTATTGGATATTTTGCGAGATCAGGACATAAATGGCCTGGAAAGGATCTATAAAACATAAACAGCATGCTTTCGTTGGAACATTGTTAGCATGAACATGTTTGGTAACATGTTTGGTTTTGCTGAATGTTGTACCCAAGACCTTCTGCGTGTAGGGCAGATGTGATGACCACCACACAATGAAACCATGAAGCAGAAGTTTGCCTACTTCAATGCTGCTCTCTTTGATATAGCCCAATGATCAAATGTCATACTTATTTTCAAAACAGGACATCCTGTAGAAAGGTGTGGTTCAACGGTATAGCGGTTAGCGCTCTGAAACCAGAGTTTTTCTTCATTTCTAATTGCAATTAGAGGGGTAACCCTTTTACAGGTATGTCAAGATTCTCGCCTCTGTGGCGCAATCGGCTAGCGCGTTCTGCTGGTAGGCGAAAGGTTGGTGGTTCGTTTAGGGCCTGTTTAGTAAAAAGGAAATGCCTACTCTATTGTCTATGAAAAAGATTTACAAGGACAGTAAAGCCCACAAGAAGAGCCCTCAAACCCATACCTTTCTCCCTCAAGTTTACTGCTGCTACACTTTGCATTAAGAGAGGGAAAAGTATTGCTGCACATAAAGATTGTTTGCACTGTTTGCACAGCCTTGTTTCTCATTTTTTGGGCAAGGGATGATTGATGTAAAGACTTGTAGCTTTGGATCACCGTTATCCTTCCAAGGAGCAGTCTGCGGTTCCATGGTGTAATGGTTAGCACACTTTGAATCCAGCGATCCAAGTTCAAATCTCAGTGGAACCTTGAGTGCCCCGAGAGTAGCGTTACTCTTTTGAAAAAGTGCAGAAACAAGAAGAATCTTTGGGTAAAATCTGTGCTTACCCCCTGAAAGGAGCTAACCAAAGCATACAAACTAAACAAAGCTGTTAAAATCTGGAGCTGGTTTTCTTATGACCAAGCTTATGATTCAACGCCTGGATTACAAAAGGCGTAAACGTTTCACCGCATTGCAAAAGAAAATCAAATGAAAAGCATTGACGTTTTGAAGGAATCCTTTGACTTGGAGAGACAGGACTTTTATAGGACTTATTATGAGCAAGAAATGAAACAAAGAAATGACCACTATAATCCTCTGACAGTAATCTTCGTTGAAACCAATCAATCAGAACTTGCGAGGGGAATCATTTCTAAATGATCTCAATGCATTGGTAATCTGGACAACGTTCTGCTAATTATATTCTAAACCAATGGGAACGAGAAGTGAACCTGGTTTAGTCTGACCAAGAGTGTGGAAATGTAGGAACAGCCCTGAGGAAGACCACAAAATCACATGCCTGAAGGGGAAAAATATGTTTTTTTCACCACACCATGTCAAAGTGCCCATTATTCACAAGGAAATGCTAACTGCTGGAGAACCCAGCAGGCAAACCACTATCAGGTGTTTTGGGGCTGTGCTGTTGCTCAAAAATAATGGACTGAAATTCACAGGGCACTGCAGACTGTTTTTGACTTTGCCATCCCACTCAAATTTAAAACTATGTACTTGGGCCTCAACACTCCTGCCATGGACACAATAAATGGATACCCTTGGAACATACTTTTGGCTATAGAGAAAAAGGCCATCACAAAGAAATGCTCGACACCAACCACGCCAACGATCAAAGACTTGACTGACATAGTAACAGACATTAGACATTGGATGAATGGAAAACAGTGACATTCAGACTTAATTTGGTTAAGCACTAATTTGATCGACTTTGGACCAAGTAGGACCCCTATTTTCATTTAAATGTGATTTTGTTTTTATTTTATGTTTAGTGCTATTTATGTTCTTTTTATTTCGATTTTTGCTCCCTGGTCGCGTCCTGTATTGTTTTATGTTTAATCAAAAGAAAAGAAAAAAGGACACACAGAACTAGTTCATTTTCTCGCTACGTTATGCCACACGTTTCCCTCCCTTGCCTAATTTGCTGAAAAAGTAGCCGAAATAGCTCAGTTGGGAGAGCGTTAGACTGAAGATCTAAAGGTCCCTGGTTCAATCCCGGGTTTCGGCAGGTGTACATGATTGTTAGTCTTTGCTCAAAAATACAATGAATAGGAATGCTGGGTCTATTGGATATTTTGCGAGATCAGGACATAAATGGCCTGGAAAGGATCTATAAAACATAAACAGCATGCTTTCGTTGGAACATTGTTAGCATGAACATGTTTGGTAACATGTTTGGTTTTGCTGAATGTTGTACCCAAGACCTTCTGCGTGTAGGGCAGATGTGATGACCACCACACAATGAAACCATGAAGCAGAAGTTTGCCTACTTCAATGCTGCTCTCTTTGATATAGCCCAATGATCAAATGTCATACTTATTTTCAAAACAGGACATCCTGTAGAAAGGTGTGGTTCAACGGTATAGCGGTTAGCGCTCTGAATCCAGAGTTTTTCTTCATTTCTAATTGCAATTAGAGGGGTAACCCTTTTACAGGTATGTGAAGATTCTCGCCTCTGTAGCGCAATCGGCTAGCGCGTTCTGCTGGTAGGCGAAAAGTTGGTGGTTCGAGCCCACCCAGGGACGACTGCTCACCTTGCCAGAGCAAGCAAGAAATACAATCCCACAAGTAACCACTGAATGTAATTATGTAAGGAAACCAGGAAAGCATTACGGCGCTGGGGCTTCCTTGGTCAAAGGGCCTGTTTAGTTAACAGGAAATGCCTACTTTTTGTCTATGAAAAAGATTTACAAGGACAGTAAAGCCCACAAGAAGAGCCCTCAAACCCATACCTTTCTCCCTCAAGTTTACTGCTGCTACACTTTGCATTAAGAGAGGGAAAAGTATTGCTGCACATCAAGATTATTTGCACTGTTTGCACTCCTTGTTTCTCATTTTTTGGGCAAGGGATGATTGATGTAAGACTTGTAGCTTTGGATCACCGTTATCCTTCCAAGGAGCAGTCTGCGGTTCCATGGTGTAATGGTTAGCACACTTTGAATCCAGCGATCCGAGTTCAAATCTCAGTGCAACCTTGAGTGCCCCGAGAGTAGCGTTACTCTTTTGAAAAAGTGCAGAAACATGAAGAATCTTTGGGTAAAATCTGTGCTTACCCCCTGAAAGGAGCTAACCAAAGCATACAAACTAAACAAAGCTGTTAAAATCTGGAGCTGGTTTTCTTATGACCAAGCTTATGATTCAACGCCTGGATTACAAAAGGCGTAAACGTTTCACCGCATTGCAAAAGAAAATCAAATGAAAAGCATTGATGTGTTGAAGGAATCCTTTGACTTGGAGAGACAGGACTTTTATAGGACTTATTATAAGCAAGAAATGAAACAAAGAAATGACCACTATAATCCTCTGACAGTAATCTTCGTTGAAGCCAATCAATCAGAACTTGCGAGGGGAATCATTTCTAAATGATCTCAATGCATTGGTAATCTGGACAACGTTCTGCTAAGTATATTCTAAACCAATGGGAACGAGAAGTGAACCTGGTTTTGTCTGACCAAGAGTGTGGAAATGTAGGAACAGCCCTGAGGAAGACCACAAAATCACATGCCTGAAGGGGAAAAATATGTTTTTTTCACCACACCATGTCAAAGTGCCCATTATTCACAAGGAAATGCTAACTGCTGGAGAACCCAGCAGGCAAACCACTATCAGGTGTTTTGGGGCTGTGCTGTTGCTCAAAAATAATGGACTGAAATTCACAGGGCACTGCAGACTGTTTTTGACTTTGCCATCCCACTCAAATTTAAAACTATGTACTTGGGCCTCAACACTCCTGCCATAGACACAATAAATGGATACCCTTGGAACATACTTTTGGCTGTAGAGAAAAAGGCCATCACAAAGAAATGCTCGACACCAACCACGCCAACGATCAAAGACTTGACTGACATAGTAACAGACATTAGACATTGGATGAATGGAAAACAGTGACATTCAGACTTAATTTGGATAAGCACTAATTTGATCGACTTTGGACCAAGTAGGACCCCTATTTTCATTTAAATGTGATTTTGTTTTTATTTTATGTTTAGTGCTATTTATGTTCTTTTTATTTCGATTTTTGCTCCCTGGTCGTGTCCTGTATTGTTTTATGTTTAATCGAAAGAAAAGAAAAAAGGACACACAGAACTAGTTCATTTTCTCGCTACGTTATGCCACACGTTTTGATCTCTTGCCTAATTCGGTGAAAAAGTAGCCAAAATAGCACAGTTGGGAGAGCGTTAGACTGCAGATCTAAAGGTCCCTGGTTCAATCCCGGGTTTCGGCAGGTGTACCTGAATGTTAGTCTTTGCTCAAAAATACAATGAATAGGAATGCTGGGTCTATTGGATATTTTGCGAGATCAGGACATAAATGGCCTGGAAAGGATCTATAAAAAATAAACAGCATGCTTTCGTTGGAACATTGTTAGCATGAACATGTTTGGTAACATGTTTGGTTTTGCTGAATGTTGTACCAAAGACCTTCTGCGTGTAGGGCAGATGTGATGACCACCACACAATGAAACCATGAAGCAGAAGTTTGCCTACTTCAATGCTGCTCTCTTTGATATAGCCCAATGATCAAATGTCATACTTATTTTCAAAACAGGACATCCTGTAGAAAGGTGTGGTTCAACGGTATAGCGGTTAGAGCTCTGAATCCAGAGTTTTTATTCATTTCTAATTGCAATTAGAGGGGTAACCCTTTTACGGGTATGTCAAGATTCTCGCCTCTGTGGCGCAATCGGCTAGCGCGTTCTGCTGGTAGGTGAAAAGTTGGTGGTTTGAGCCCACCCAGGGACGACTGCTCACCTTGCCAGAGCAAGCAAGAAATACAATCCCACAAGTAACCACTGAATGTAATTATCTAAGGAAACCAGGAAATCATTACGGCGCTGGGGCTTCCTGGGTCTAAGGGCCTGTTTAGTTAACAGGAAATGCCTACTTTTTGTCTATGAAAAAGATTTACAAGGACAGTAAAGCCCACAAGAAGAGCCCTCAAACCCATACCTTTCTCCCTCAAGTTTACTGCTGCTACACTTTGCATTAAGAGAGGGAAAAGTATTGCTGCACATCAAGATTGTTTGCACTGTTTGCACTCCTTGTTTCTCATTTTTTGGGCAAGGGATGATTGATGTAAGACTTGTAGCTTTGGATCACCGTTATCCTTCCAAGGAGCAGTCTGCGGTTCCATGGTGTAATGGTTAGCACACTTTGAATCCAGCGATCCGAGTTCAAATCTCAGTGGAACCTTGAGTGCCCCGAGAGTAGCGTTACTCTTTTGAAAAAGTGCAGAAACATGAAGAATCTTTGGGTAAAATCTGTGCTTACCCCCTGAAAGGAGCTAACCAAAGCATACAAACTAAACAAAGCTGTTAAAATCTGGAGCTGGTTTTCTTATGACCAAGCTTATGATTCAACGCCTGGATTACAAAAGGCGTAAACGTTTCACCGCATTGCAAAAGAAAATCAAATGAAAAGCATTGATGTGTTGAAGGAATCCTTTGACTTGGAGAGACAGGACTTTTATAGGACTTATTATAAGCAAGAAATGAAACAAAGAAATGACCACTATAATCCTCTGACAGTAATCTTCGTTGAAGCCAATCAATCAGAACTTGCGAGGGGAATCATTTCTAAATGATCTCAATGCATTGGTAATCTGGACAACGTTCTGCTAAGTATATTCTAAACCAATGGGAACAAGAAGTGAACCTGGTTTTGTCTGACCAAGAGTGTGGAAATGTAGGAACAGCCCTGAGGAAGACCACAAAATCACATGCCTGAAGGGGAAAAATATGTTTTTTTCACCACACCATGTCAAAGTGCCCATTATTCACAAGGAAATGCTAACTGCTGGAGAACCCAGCAGGCAAACCACTATCAGGTGTTTTGGGGCTGTGCTGTTGCTCAAAAATAATGGACTGAAATTCACAGGGCACTGCAGACTGTTTTTGACTTTGCCATCCCACTCAAATTTAAAACTATGTACTTGGGCCTCAACACTCCTGCCATGGACACAATAAATGGATACCCTTGGAACATACTTTTGGCTGTAGAGAAAAAGGCCATCACAAAGAAATGCTCGACACCAACCACGCCAACGATCAAAGACTTGACTGACATAGTAACAGACATTAGACATTGGATGAATGGAAAACAGTGACATTCAGGCTTAATTTGGATAAGCACTAATTTGATCGACTTTGGACCAAGTAGGACCCCTATTTTCATTTAAATGTGATTTTGTTTTTATTTTATGTTTAGTGCTATTTATGTTCTTTTTATTTCGATTTTTGCTCCCTGGTCGTGTCCTGTATTGTTTTATGTTTCATCGAAAGAAAAGAAAAAAGGACACACAGAACTAGTTCATTTTCTCGCTACGTTATGCCACACGTTTTGATCCCTTGCCTAATTCGGTGAAAAAGTAGCCAAAATAGCTCAGTTGGGAGAGCGTTAGACTGCAGATCTAAAGGTCCCTGGTTCAATCCCGGGTTTCGGCAGGTGTACCTGAATGTTAGTCTTTGCTCAAAAATACAATGAATAGGAATGCTGGGTCTATTGGATATTTTGCGAGATCAGGACATAAATGGCCTGGAAAGGATCTATAAAACATAAACAGCATGCTTTCGTTGGAACATTGTTAGCATGAACATGTTTGGTAACATGTTTGGTTTTGCTGAATGTTGTACCCAAGACCTTCTGCGTGTAGGGCAGATGTGATGACCACCACACAATGAAACCATGAAGCAGAAGTTTGCCTACTTCAATGCTGCTCTCTTTGATATAGCCCAATGATCAAATGTCATACTTATTTTCAAAACAGGACATCCTGTAGAAAGGTGTGGTTCAACGGTATAGCGGTTAGCGCTCTGAATCCAGAGTTTTTCTTCATTTCTAATTGCAATTAGAGGGGTAACCCTTTTATGGGTATGTCAAGATTCTCGCCTCTGTGGCGCAATCGGCTAGCGCGTTCTGCTGGTAGGCGAAAGGTTGGTGGTTCGTTTAGGGCCTGTTTAGTAAAAAGGAAATGCCTACTCTATTGTCTATGAAAAAGATTTACAAGGACAGTAAAGCCCACAAGAAGAGCCCTCAAACCCATACCTTTCTCCCTCAAGTTTACTGCTGCTACACTTTGCATTAAGAGAGGGAAAAGTATTGCTGCACATCAAGATTGTTTGCACTGTTTGCACAGCCTTGTTTCTCATTTTTTGGGCAAGGGATGATTGATGTAAAGACTTGTAGCTTTGGATCACCGTTATCCTTCCAAGGAGCAGTCTGCGGTTCCATGGTGTAATGGTTAGCACACTTTGAATCCAGCGATCCAAGTTAGAATCTCAGTGGAACCTTGAGTGCCCCGAGAGTAGCGTTACTCTTTTGAAAAAGTGCAGAAACAAGAAGAATCTTTGGGTAAAATCTGTGCTTACCCCCTGAAAGGAGCTAACCAAAGCATACAAACTAAACAAAGCTGTTAAAATCTGGAGCTGGTTTTCTTATGACCAAGCTTATGATTCAACGCCTGGATTACAAAAGGCGTAAACGTTTCACCGCATTGCAAAAGAAAATCAAATGAAAAGCATTGACGTTTTGAAGGAATCCTTTGACTTGGAGAGACAGGACTTTTATAGGACTTATTATGAGCAAGAAATGAAACAAAGAAATGACCACTATAATCCTCTGACAGTAATCTTCGTTGAAACCAATCAATCAGAACTTGCGAGGGGAATCATTTCTAAATGATCTCAATGCATTGGTAATCTGGACAACGTTCTGCTAATTATATTCTAAACCAATGGGAACGAGAAGTGAACCTGGTTTAGTCTGACCAAGAGTGTGGAAATGTAGGAACAGCCCTGAGGAAGACCACAAAATCACATGCCTGAAGGGGAAAAATATGTTTTTTTCACCACACCATGTCAAAGTGCCCATTATTCACAAGGAAATGCTAACTGCTGGAGAACCCAGCAGGCAAACCACTATCAGGTGTTTTGGGGCTGTGCTGTTGCTCAAAAATAATGGACTGAAATTCACAGGGCACTGCAGACTGTTTTTGACTTTGCCATCCCACTCAAATTTAAAACTATGTACTTGGGCCTCAACACTCCTGCCATGGACACAATAAATGGATACCCTTGGAACATACTTTTGGCTATAGAGAAAAAGGCCATCACAAAGAAATGCTCGACACCAACCACGCCAACGATCAAAGACTTGACTGACATAGTAACAGACATTAGACATTGGATGAATGGAAAACAGTGACATTCAGACTTAATTTGGTTAAGCACTAATTTGATCGACTTTGGACCAAGTAGGACCCCTATTTTCATTTAAATGTGATTTTGTTTTTATTTTATGTTTAGTGCTATTTATGTTCTTTTTATTTCGATTTTTGCTCCCTGGTCGTGTCCTGTATTGTTTTATGTTTAATCGAAAGAAAAGAAAAAAGGACACACAGAACTAGTTCATTTTCTCGCTACGTTATGCCACACGTTTCGCTCCCTTGCCTAATTCACTAAAAAGTAGCCGAAATAGCTCAGTTGGGAGAGCGTTAGACTGAAGATCTAAAGGTCCCTGGTTCAATCCCGGGTTTCGGCAGGTGTACCTGAATGTTAGTCTTTGCTCAAAAATACAATGAATAGGAATGCTGGGTCTATTGGATATTTTGCGAGATCAGGACATAAATGGCCTGGAAAGGATCTATAAAACATAAACAGCATGCTTTCGTTGGAACATTGTTAGCATGAACATGTTTGGTAACATGTTTGGTTTTGCTGAATGTTGTACCCAAGACCTTCTGCGTGTAGGGCAGATGTGATGACCACCACACAATGAAACCATGAAGCAGAAGTTTGCCTACTTCAATGCTGCTCTCTTTGATATAGCCCAATGATCAAATGTCATACTTATTTTCAAAACAGGACATCCTGTAGAAAGGTGTGGTTCAACGGTATAGCGGTTAGCGCTCTGAATCCAGAGTTTTTCTTCATTTCTAATTGCAATTAGAGGGGTAACCCTTTTATGGGTATGTCAAGATTCTCGCCTCTGTGGCGCAATCGGCTAGCGCGTTCTGCTGGTAGGCGAAAGGTTGGTGGTTCGTTTAGGGCCTGTTTAGTAAAAAGGAAATGCCTACTCTATTGTCTATGAAAAAGATTTACAAGGACAGTAAAGCCCGCAAGAAGAGCCCTCAAACCCATACCTTTCTCCCTCAAGTTTACTGCTGCTACACTTTGCATTAAGAGAGGGAAAAGTATTGCTGCACATCAAGATTGTTTGCACTGTTTGCACAGCCTTGTTTCTCATTTTTTGGGCAAGGGATGATTGATGTAAAGACTTGTAGCTTTGGATCACCGTTATCCTTCCAAGGAGCAGTCTGCGGTTCCATGGTGTAATGGTTAGCACACTTTGAATCCAGCGATCCGAGTTCAAATCTCAGTGGAACCTTGAGTGCCCCGAGAGTAGCGTTACTCTTTTGAAAAAGTGCAGAAACATGAAGAATCTTTGGGTAAAATCTGTGCTTACCCCCTGAAAGGAGCTAACCAAAGCATACAAACTAAACAAAGCTGTTAAAATCTGGAGCTGGTTTTCTTATGACCAAGCTTATGATTCAACGCCTGGATTACAAAAGGCGTAAACGTTTCAACGCATTGCAAAAGAAAATCAAATGAAAAGCATTGACGTTTTGAAGGAATCCTTTGACTTGGAGAGACAGGACTTTTATAGGACTTATTATGAGCAAGAAATGAAACAAAGAAATGACCACTATAATCCTCTGACAGTAATCTTCGTTGAAACCAATCAATCAGAACTTGCGAGGGGAATCATTTCTAAATGATCTCAATGCATTGGTAATCTGGACGACGTTCTGCTAATTATATTCTAAACCAATGGGAACGAGAAGTGAACCTGGTTTTGTCTGACCAAGAGTGTGGAAATGTAGGAACAGCCCTGAGGAAGACCACAAAATCACATGCCTGAAGGGGAAAAATATGTTTTTTTCACCAGACCATGTCAAAGTGCCCATTATTCACAAGGAAATGCTAACTGCTGGAGAACCCAGCAGGCAAACCACTATCAGGTGTTTTGGGGCTGTGCTGTTGCTCAAAAATAATGGACTGAAATTCACAGGGCACTGCAGACTGTTTTTGACTTTGCCATCCCACTCAAATTTAAAACTATGTACTTGGGCCTCAACACTCCTGCCATGGACACAATAAATGGATACCCTTGGAACATACTTTTGGCTGTAGAGAAAAAGGCCATCACAAAGAAATGCTCGACACCAACCACGCCAACGATCAAAGACTTGACTGACATAGTAACAGACATTAGACATTGGATGAATGGAAAACAGTGACATTTAGACTTAATTTGGATAAGCACTAATTTGATCGACTTTGGACCAAGTAGGACCCCTATTTTCATTTAAATGTGATTTTGTTTTTATTTTATGTTTAGTGCTATTTATGTTCTTTTTATTTCGATTTTTGCTCCCTGGTCGCGTCCTGTATTGTTTTATGTTTAATCAAAAGAAAAGAAAAAAGGACACACAGAACTAGTTCATTTTCTCGCTACGTTATGCCACACGTTTCCCTCCCTTGCCTAATTTGCTGAAAAAGTAGCCGAAATAGCTCAGTTGGGAGAGCGTTAGACTGAAGATCCAAAGGTCCCTGGTTCAATCCCGGGTTTCGGCAGGTGTACATGATTGTTAGTCTTTGCTCAAAAATACAATGAATAGGAATGCTGGGTCTATTGGATATTTTGCGAGATCAGGACATAAATGGCCTGGAAAGGATCTATAAAACATAAACAGCATGCTTTCGTTGGAACATTGTTAGCATGAACATGTTTGGTAACATGTTTGGTTTTGCTGAATGTTGTACCCAAGACCTTCTGCGTGTAGGGCAGATGTGATGACCACCACACAATGAAACCATGAAGCAGAAGTTTGCCTACTTCAATGCTGCTCTCTTTGATATAGCCCAATGATCAAATGTCATACTTATTTTCAAAACAGGACATCCTGTAGAAAGGTGTGGTTCAACGGTATAGCGGTTAGCGCTCTGAATCCAGAGTTTTTCTTCATTTCTAATTGCAATTAGAGGGGTAACCCTTTTATGGGTATGTCAAGATTCTCGCCTCTGTGGCGCAATCGGCTAGCGCGTTCTGCTGGTAGGCGAAAGGTTGGTGGTTCGTTTAGGGCCTGTTTAGTAAAAAGGAAATGCCTACTCTATTGTCTATGAAAAAGATTTACAAGGACAGTAAAGCCCACAAGAAGAGCCCTCAAACCCATACCTTTCTCCCTCAAGTTTACTGCTGCTACACTTTGCATTAAGAGAGGGAAAAGTATTGCTGCACATCAAGATTGTTTGCACTGTTTGCACAGCCTTGTTTCTCATTTTTTGGGCAAGGGATGATTGATGTAAAGACTTGTAGCTTTGGATCACCGTTATCCTTCCAAGGAGCAGTCTGCGGTTCCATGGTGTAATGGTTAGCACACTTTGAATCGAGCGATCCGAGTTCAAATCTCGGTGGAACCTTGAGTGCCCCGAGAGTAGCGTTACTCTTTTGAGAAAGTGCAGAAACATGAAGAATCTTTGGGTAAAATCTGTGCTTACCCCCTGAAAGGAGCTAACCAAAGCATACAAACTAAACAAAGCTGTTAAAATCTGGAGCTGGTTTTCTTATGACAGAGCTTATGATTCAACGCCTGGATTACAAAAGGCGTAAACGTTTCACCGCATTGCAAAAGAAAATCAAATGAAAAGCATTGACGTTTTGAAGGAATCCTTTGACTTGGAGAGACAGGACTTTTATAGGACTTATTATGAGCAAGAAATGAAACAAAGAAATGACCACTATAATCCTCTGACAGTAATCTTCGTTGAAACCAATCAATCAGAACTTGCGAGGGGAATCATTTCTAAATGATCTCAATGCATTGGTAATCTGGACGACGTTCTGCTAAGTATATTCTAAACCAATGGGAACGAGAAGTGAACCTGGTTTTGTCTGACCAAGAGTGTGGAAATGTAGGAACAGCCCTGAGGAAGACCACAAAATCACATGCCTGAAGGGGAAAAATATGTTTTTTTCACCACACCATGTCAAAGTGCCCATTATTCACAAGGAAATGCTAACTGCTGGAGAACCCAGCAGGCAAACCACTATCAGGTGTTTTGGGGCTGTGCTGTTGCTCAAAAATAATGGACTGAAATTCACAGGGCACTGCAGACTGTTTTTGACTTTGCCATCCCACTCAAATTTAAAACTATGTACTTGGGCCTCAACACTCCTGCCATAGACACAATAAATGGATACCCTTGGAACATACTTTTGGCTGTAGAGAAAAAGGCCATCACAAAGAAATGCTCGACACCAACCACGCCAACGATCAAAGACTTGACTGACATAGTAACAGACATTAGACATTGGATGAATGGAAAACAGTGACATTCAGACTTAATTTGGATAAGCACTAATTTGATCGACTTTGGACCAAGTAGGACCCCTATTTTCATTTAAATGTGATTTTGTTTTTATTTTATGTTTAGTGCTATTTATGTTCTTTTTATTTCGATTTTTGCTCCCTGGTCGTGTCCTGTATTGTTTTATGTTTCTTCGAAAGAAAAGAAAAAAGGACACACAGAACTAGTTCATTTTCTCGCTACGTTATGCCACACGTTTCGCTCCCTTGCCTAATTTACTGAAAAAGAAGCCGAAATAGCTCAGTTGGGAGAGCCTTAGACTGAAGATCTAAAGGGCCCTGGTTCAATCCCGGGTTTCGGCAGGTGTACCTGAATGTTAGTCTTTGCTCAAAAATACAATGAATAGGAATGCTGGGTCTATTGGATATTTTGCGAGATCAGGACATAAATGGCCTGGAAAGGATCTATAAAACATAAACAGCATGCTTTCGTTGGAACATTGTTAGCATGAACATGTTTGGTAACATGTTTGGTTTCGCTGAATGTTGTACCCAAGACCTTCTGCGTGTAGGGCAGATGTGATGACCACCACACAATGAAACCATGAAGCAGAAGTTTGCCTACTTCAATGCTGCTCTCTTTGATATAGCCCAATGATCAAATGTCATACTTATTTTCAAAACAGGACATCCTGTAGAAAGGTGTGGTTCAACGGTATAGCGGTTAGCGCTCTGAATCCAGAGTTTTTCTTCATTTCTAATTGCAATTAGAGGGGTAACCCTTTTATGGGTATGTCAAGATTCTCGCCTCTGTGGCGCAATCGGCTAGCGCGTTCTGCTGGTAGGCGAAAGGTTGGTGGTTCGTTTAGGGCCTGTTTAGTAAAAAGGAAATGCCTACTCTATTGTCTATGAAAAAGATTTACAAGGACAGTAAAGCCCACAAGAAGAGCCCTCAAACCCATACCTTTCTCCCTCAAGTTTACTGCTGCTACACTTTGCATTAAGAGAGGGAAAAGTATTGCTGCACATCAAGATTGTTTGCACTGTTTGCACAGCCTTGTTTCTCATTTTTTGGGCAAGGGATGATTGATGTAAAGACTTGTAGCTTTGGATCACCGTTATCCTTCCAAGGAGCAGTCTGCGGTTCCATGGTGTAATGGTTAGCACACTTTGAATCTAGCGATCCGAGTTCAAATCTCGGTGGAACCTTGAGTGCCCCGAGAGTAGCGTTACTCTTTTGAGAAAGTGCAGAAACATGAAGAATCTTTGGGTAAAATCTGTGCTTACCCCCTGAAAGGAGCTAACCAAAGCATACAAACTAAACAAAGCTGTTAAAATCTGGAGCTGGTTTTCTTATGACCAAGCTTATGATTCAACGCCTGGATTACAAAAGGCGTAAACGTTTCACCGCATTGCAAAAGAAAATCAAATGAAAAGCATTGACGTTTTGAAGGAATCCTTTGACTTGGAGAGACAGGACTTTTATAGGACTTATTATGAGCAAGAAATGAAACAAAGAAATGACCACTATAATCCTCTGACAGTAATCTTCGTTGAAACCAATCAATCAGAACTTGCGAGGGGAATCATTTCTAAATGATCTCAATGCATTGGTAATCTGGACGACGTTCTGCTAAGTATATTCTAAACCAATGGGAACGAGAAGTGAACCTGGTTTTGTCTGACCAAGAGTGTGGAAATGTAGGAACAGCCCTGAGGAAGACCACAAAATCACATGCCTGAAGGGGAAAAATATGTTTTTTTCACCACACCATGTCAAAGTGCCCATTATTCACAAGGAAATGCTAACTGCTGGAGAACCCAGCAGGCAAACCACTATCAGGTGTTTTGGGGCTGTGCTGTTGCTCAAAAATAATGGACTGAAATTCACAGGGCACTGCAGACTGTTTTTGACTTTGCCATCCCACTCAAATTTAAAACTATGTACTTGGGCCTCAACACTCCTGCCATAGACACAATAAATGGATACCCTTGGAACATACTTTTGGCTGTAGAGAAAAAGGCCATCACAAAGAAATGCTCGACACCAACCACGCCAACGATCAAAGACTTGACTGACATAGTAACAGACATTAGACATTGGATGAATGGAAAACAGTGACATTCAGACTTAATTTGGATAAGCACTAATTTGATCGACTTTGGACCAAGTAGGACCCCTATTTTCATTTAAATGTGATTTTGTTTTTATTTTATGTTTAGTGCTATTTATGTTCTTTTTATTTCGATTTTTGCTCCCTGGTCGTGTCCTGTATTGTTTTATGTTTCTTCGAAAGAAAAGAAAAAAGGACACACAGAACTAGTTCATTTTCTCGCTACGTTATGCCACACGTTTCGCTCCCTTGCCTAATTTACTGAAAAAGAAGCCGAAATAGCTCAGTTGGGAGAGCCTTAGACTGAAGATCTAAAGGGCCCTGGTTCAATCCCGGGTTTCGGCAGGTGTACCTGAATGTTAGTCTTTGCTCAAAAATACAATGAATAGGAATGCTGGGTCTATTGGATATTTTCCGAGATCAGGACATAAATGGCCTGGAAAGGATCTATAAAACATAAACAGCATGCTTTCGTTGGAACATTGTTAGCATGAACATGTTTGGTAACATGTTTGGTTTCGCTGAATGTTGTACCCAAGACCTTCTGCGTGTAGGGCAGATGTGATGACCACCACACAATGAAACCATGAAGCAGAAGTTTGCCTACTTCAATGCTGCTCTCTTTGATATAGCCCAATGATCAAATGTCATACTTATTTTCAAAACAGGACATCCTGTAGAAAGGTGTGGTTCAACGGTATAGCGGTTAGCGCTCTGAATCCAGAGTTTTTCTTCATTTCTAATTGCAATTAGAGGGGTAACCCTTTTACGAGTATGTCAAGATTCTCGCCTCTGTGGCGCAATCGGCTAGCGCGTTCTGCTGGTAGGCGAAAAGTTGGTGGTTCGAGCCCACCCAGGGACGACTGCTCACCTTGCCAGAGCAAGCAAGAAATACAATCCCACAAGTAACCACTGAATGTAATTATGTAAGGAAACCAGGAAAGCATTACGGCGCTGGGGCTTCCTTGGTCAAAGGGCCTGTTTAGTTAACAGGAAATGCCTACTTTTTGTCTATGAAAAAGATTTACAAGGACAGTAAAGGCCACAAGAAGAGCCCTCAAACCCATACCTTTCTCCCTCAAGTTTACTGCTGCTACACTTTGCATTAAGAGAGGGAAAAGTATTGCTGCACATCAAGATTATTTGCACTGTTTGCACTCCTTGTTTCTCATTTTTTGGGCAAGGGATGATTGATGTAAGACTTGTAGCTTTGGATCACTGTTATCCTTCCAAGGAGCAGTCTGCGGTTCCATGGTGTAATGGTTAGCACACTTTGAATCCAGCGATCCGAGTTCAAATCTCAGTGGAACCTTGAGTGCCCCGAGAGTAGCGTTACTCTTTTGAAAAAGTGCAGAAACATGAAGAATCTTTGGGTAAAATCTGTGCTTACCCCCTGAAAGGAGCTAACCAAAGCATACAAACTAAACAAAGCTGTTAAAATCTGGAGCTGGTTTTCTTATGACCAAGCTTATGATTCAACGCCTGGATTACAAAAGGCGTAAACGTTTCACCGCATTGCAAAAGAAAATCAAATGAAAAGCATTGATGTGTTGAAGGAATCCTTTGACTTGGAGAGACAGGACTTTTATGGGACTTATTATAAGCAAGAAATGAAACAAAGAAATGACCACTATAATCCTCTGACAGTAATCTTCGTTGAAGCCAATCAATCAGAACTTGCGAGGGAAATCATTTCTAAATGATCTCAATGCATTGGTAATCTGGACAACGTTCTGCTAAGTATATTCTAAACCAATGGGAACGAGAAGTGAACCTGGTTTTGTCTGACCAAGAGTGTGGAAATGTAGGAACAGCCCTGAGGAAGACCACAAAATCACATGCCTGAAGGGGAAAAATATGTTTTTTTCACCACACCATGTCAAAGTGCCCATTATTCACAAGGAAATGCTAACTGCTGGAGAACCCAGCAGGCAAACCACTATTAGGTGTTGTGGGGCTGTGCTGTTGCTCAAAAATAATGGACTGAAATTCACAGGGCACTGCAGACTGTTTTTGACTTTGCCATCCCACTCAAATTTAAAACTATGTACTTGGGCCTCAACACTCCTGCCATGGACACAATAAATGGATACCCTTGGAACATACTTTTGGCTGTAGAGAAAAAGGCCATCACAAAGAAATGCTCGACACCAACCACGCCAACGATCAAAGACTTGACTGACATAGTAACAGACATTAGACATTGGATGAATGGAAAACAGTGACATTCAGGCTTAATTTGGATAAGCACTAATTTGATCGACTTTGGACCAAGTAGTACCCCTATTTTCATTTAAATGTGATTTTGTTTTTATTTTATGTTTAGTGCTATTTATGTTCTTTTTATTTCGATTTTTGCTCCCTGGTCGCGTCCTGTATTGTTTTATGTTTAATCAAAAGAAAAGAAAAAAGGACACACAGAACTAGATCATTTTCTCGCTACGTTATGCCACACGTTTCGCTCCCTTGCCTAATTTGCTGAAAAAGTAGCCGAAAATGCTCAGTTGGGAGAGCGTAAGACTGAAGATCTAAAGGTCCCTGGTTCAATCCCGGGTTTCGGCAGGTGTACATGATTGTTAGTCTTTGCTCAAAAATACAATGAATAGGAATGCTGGGTCTATTGGATATTTTGCGAGATCAGGACATAAATGGCCTGGAAAGGATCTATAAAACATAAACAGCATGCTTTCGTTGGAACATTGTTAGCATGAACATGTTTGGTAACATGTTTGGTTTTGCTGAATGTTGTACCCAAGACCTTCTGCGTGTAGGGCAGATGTGATGACCACCACACAATGAAACCATGAAGCAGAAGTTTGCCTACTTCAATGCTGCTCTCTTTGATATAGCCCAATGATCAAATGTCATACTTATTTTCAAAACAGGACATCCTGTAGAAAGGTGTGGTTCAACGGTATAGCGGTTAGCGCTCTGAATCCAGAGTTTTTCTTCATTTCTAATTGCAATTAGAGGGGTAACCCTTTTATGGGTATGTCAAGATTCTCGCCTCTGTGGCGCAATCGGCTAGCGTGTTCTGCTGGTAGGCGAAAGGTTGGTGGTTCGTTTAGGGCCTGTTTAGTAAAAAGGAAATGCCTACTCTATTGTCTATGAAAAAGATTTACAAGGACAGTAAAGCCCACAAGAAGAGCCCTCAAACCCATACCTTTCTCCCTCAAGTTTACTGCTGCTACACTTTGCATTAAGAGAGGGAAAAGTATTATTGCACATCAAGATTGTTTGCACTGTTTGCACTCCTTGTTTCTCATTTTTTGGGCAAGGGATGATTGATGTAAAGACAACGGTATAGCGGTTAGCGCTCTGAATCCAGAGTTTTTCTTCATTTCTAATTGCAATTAGAGGCGTAACCCTGTTACGGATATGTCAAGATTCTCGCCTCTGTGGCGCAATCGGCTAGCGCGTTCTGCTGGTAGGCGAAAAGTTGGTGGTTCGAGCCCACCCAGGGACGACTTCTCACCTTGCCAGAGCAAGCAAGAAATACAATCCCACAAGTAACCACTGAATGTAATTATGTAAGGAAACCAGGAAATCATTACGGCGCTGGGGCTTCCTTGGTCAAAGGGCCAGTTTAGTTAACAGGAAATGCCTACTTTCTGTCTATGAAAAAGATTTACAAGGACAGTAAAGCCCACAAGAAGAGCCCTCAAACCCATACCTTTCTCCCTCAAGTTTACTGCTGCTACACTTTGCATTAAGAGAGGGAAAAGTATTGCTGCACATCAAGATTGTTTGCACTGTTTGCACTCCTTGTTTCTCATTTTTTGGGCAAGGGATGATTGATGTAAGACTTGTAGCTTTGGATCACCGTTATCCTTCCAAGGAGCAGTCTGCGGTTCCATGGTGTAATGGTTAGCACACTTTGAATCCAGCGATCCGAGTTCAAATCTCAGTGGAACGTTGAGTGCCCCGAGAGTAGCGTTACTCTTTTGAAAAAGTGCAGAAACATGAAGAATCTTTGGGTAAAATCTGTGCTTACCCCCTGAAAGGAGCTAACCAAAGCATACAAACTAAACAAAGCTGTTAAAATCTGGAGCTGGTTTTCTTATGACCAAGCTTATGATTCAACGCCTGGATTACAAAAGGCGTAAACGTTTCACCGCATTGCAAAAGAAAATCAAATGAAAAGCATTGATGTGTTGAAGGAATCCTTTGACTTGGAGAGACAGGACTTTTATAGGACTTATTATAAGCAAGAAATGAAACAAAGAAATGACCACTATAATCCTCTGACAGTAATCTTCGTTGAAGCCAATCAATCAGAACTTGCGAGGGGAATCATTTCTAAATGATCTCAATGCATTGGTAATCTGGACAACGTTCTGCTAAGTATATTCTAAACCAATGGGAACGAGAAGTGAACCTGGTTTTGTCTGACCAAGAGTGTGGAAATGTAGGAACAGCCCTGAGGAAGACCACAAAATCACATGCCTGAAGGGGAAAAATATGTTTTTTTCACCACACCATGTCAAAGTGCCCATTATTCACAAGGAAATGCTAACTGCTGGAGAACCCAGCAGGCAAACCACTATCAGGTGTTTTGGGGCTGTGCTGTTGCTCAAAAATAATGGACTGAAATTCACAGGGCACTGCAGACTGTTTTTGACTTTGCCATCCCACTCAAATTTAAAACTATGTACTTGGGCCTCAACACTCCTGCCATGGACACAATAAATGGATACCCTTGGAACATACTTTTGGCTGTAGAGAAAAAGGCCATCACAAAGAAATGCTCGACACCAACCACGCCAACGATCAAAGACTTGACTGACATAGTAACAGACATTAGACATTGGATGAATGGAAAACAGTGACATTCAGGCTTAATTTGGATAAGCACTAATTTGATCGACTTTGGACCAAGTAGGACCCCTATTTTCATTTAAATGTGATTTTGTTTTTATTTTATGTTTAGTGCTATTTATGTTCTTTTTATTTCGATTTTTGCTCCCTGGTCGTGTCCTGTATTGTTTTATGTTTAATCGAAAGAAAAGAAAAAAGGACACACAGAACTAGTTCATTTTCTCGCTACGTTATGCCACACGTTTTGATCCCTTGCCTAATTCGGTGAAAAAGTAGCCAAAATAGCACAGTTGGGAGAGCGTTAGACTGCAGATCTAAAGGTCCCTGGTTCAATCCCGGGTTTCGGCAGGTGTACCTGAATGTTAGTCTTTGCTCAAAAATACAATGAATAGGAATGCTGGGTCTATTGGATATTTTGCGAGATCAGGACATAAATGGCCTGGAAAGGATCTATAAAACATAAACAGCATGCTTTCGTTGGAACATTGTTAGCATGAACATGTTTGGTAACATGTTTGGTTTTGCTGAATGTTGTACCCAAGACCTTCTGCGTGTAGGGCAGATGTGATGACCACCACACAATGAAACCATGAAGCAGAAGTTTGCCTACTTCAATGCTGCTCTCTTTGATATAGCCCAATGATCAAATGTCATACTTATTTTCAAAACAGGACATCCTGTAGAAAGGTGTGGTTCAACGGTATAGCGGTTAGAGCTCTGAATCCAGAGTTTTTATTCATTTCTAATTGCAATTAGAGGGGTAACCCTTTTACGGGTATGTCAAGATTCTCGCCTCTGTGGCGCAATCGGCTAGCGCGTTCTGCTGGTAGGTGAAAAGTTGGTGGTTTGAGCCCACCCAGGGACGACTGCTCACCTTGCCAGAGCAAGCAAGAAATACAATCCCACAAGTAACCACTGAATGTAATTATCTAAGGAAACCAGGAAATCATTACGGCGCTGGGGCTTCCTTGGTCAAAGGGCCTGTTTAGTTAACAGGAAATGCCTACTTTTTGTCTATGAAAAAGATTTACAAGGACAGTAAAGCCCACAAGAAGAGCCCTCAAACCCATACCTTTCTCCCTCAAGTTTACTGCTGCTACACTTTGCATTAAGAGAGGGAAAAGTATTGCTGCACATCAAGATTGTTTGCACTGTTTGCACTCCTTGTTTCTCATTTTTTGGGCAAGGGATGATTGATGTAAGACTTGTAGCTTTGGATCACCGTTATCCTTCCAAGGAGCAGTCTGCGGTTCCATGGTGTAATGGTTAGCACACTTTGAATCCAGCGATCCGAGTTCAAATCTCAGTGGAACCTTGAGTGCCCCGAGAGTAGCGTTACTCTTTTGAAAAAGTGCAGAAACATGAAGAATCTTTGGGTAAAATCTGTGCTTACCCCCTGAAAGGAGCTAACCAAAGCATACAAACTAAACAAAGCTGTTAAAATCTGGAGCTGGTTTTCTTATGACCAAGCTTATGATTCAACGCCTGGATTACAAAAGGCGTAAACGTTTCACCGCATTGCAAAAGAAAATCAAATGAAAAGCATTGATGTGTTGAAGGAATCCTTTGACTTGGAGAGACAGGACTTTTATGGGACTTATTATAAGCAAGAAATGAAACAAAGAAATTACCACTATAATCCTCTGACAGTAATCTTCGTTGAAGCCAATCAATCAGAACTTGCGAGGGGAATCATTTCTAAATGATCTCAATGCATTGGTAATCTGGACAACGTTCTGCTAAGTATATTCTAAACCAATGGGAACGAGAAGTGAACCTGGTTTTGTCTGACCAAGAGTGTGGAAATGTAGGAACAGCCCTGAGGAAGACCACAAAATCACATGCCTGAAGGGGAAAAATATGTTTTTTTCACCACACCATGTCAAAGTGCCCATTATTCACAAGGAAATGCTAACTGCTGGAGAACCCAGCAGGCAAACCACTATCAGGTGTTTTGGGGCTGTGCTGTTGCTCAAAAATAATGGACTGAAATTCACAGGGCACTGCAGACTGTTTTTGACTTTGCCATCCCACTCAAATTTAAAACTATGTACTTGGGCCTCAACACTCCTGCCATGGACACAATAAATGGATACCCTTGGAACATACTTTTGGCTGTAGAGAAAAAGGCCATCACAAAGAAATGCTCGACACCAACCACGCCAACGATCAAAGACTTGACTGACATAGTAACAGACATTAGACATTGGATGAATGGAAAACAGTGACATTCAGGCTTAATTTGGATAAGCACTAATTTGATCGACTTTGGACCAAGTAGGACCCCTATTTTCATTTAAATGTGATTTTGTTTTTATTTTATGTTTAGTGCTATTTATGTTCTTTTTATTTCGATTTTTGCTCCCTGGTCGTGTCCTGTATTGTTTTATGTTTAATCGAAAGAAAAGAAAAAAGGACACACAGAACTAGTTCATTTTTCTCGCTACGTTATGCCACACGTTTTGATCCCTTGCCTAATTCGGTGAAAAAGTAGCCAAAATAGCACAGTTGGGAGAGCGTTAGACTGCAGATCTAAAGGTCCCTGGTTCAATCCCGGGTTTCGGCAGGTGTACCTGAATGTTAGTCTTTGCTCAAAAATACAATGAATAGGAATGCTGGGTCTATTGGATATTTTGCGAGATCAGGACATAAATGGCCTGGAAAGGATCTATAAAACATAAACAGCATGCTTTCGTTGGAACATTGTTAGCATGAACATGTTTGGTAACATGTTTGGTTTTGCTGAATGTTGTACCCAAGACCTTCTGCGTGTAGGGCAGATGTGATGACCACCACACAATGAAACCATGAAGCAGAAGTTTGCCTACTTCAATGCTGCTCTCTTTGATATAGCCCAATGATCAAATGTCATACTTATTTTCAAAACAGGACATCCTGTAGAAAGGTGTGGTTCAACGGTATAGCGGTTAGAGCTCTGAATCCAGAGTTTTTATTCATTTCTAATTGCAATTAGAGGGGTAACCCTTTTACGGGTATGTCAAGATTCTCGCCTCTGTGGCGCAATCGGCTAGCGCGTTCTGCTGGTAGGTGAAAAGTTGGTGGTTTGAGCCCACCCAGGGACGACTGCTCACCTTGCCAGAGCAAGCAAGAAATACAATCCCACAAGTAACCACTGAATGTAATTATCTAAGGAAACCAGGAAATCATTACGGCGCTGGGGCTTCCTTGGTCAAAGGGCCTGTTTAGTTAACAGGAAATGCCTACTTTTTGTCTATGAAAAAGATTTACAAGGACAGTAAAGCCCACAAGAAGAGCCCTCAAACCCATACCTTTCTCCCTCAAGTTTACTGCTGCTACACTTTGCATTAAGAGAGGGAAAAGTATTGCTGCACATCAAGATTGTTTGCACTGTTTGCACTCCTTGTTTCTCATTTTTTGGGCAAGGGATGATTGATGTAAGACTTGTAGCTTTGGATCACCGTTATCCTTCCAAGGAGCAGTCTGCGGTTCCATGGTGTAATGGTTAGCACACTTTGAATCCAGCGATCCGAGTTCAAATCTCAGTGGAACCTTGAGTGCCCCGAGAGTAGCGTTACTCTTTTGAAAAAGTGCAGAAACATGAAGAATCTTTGGGTAAAATCTGTGCTTACCCCCTGAAAGGAGCTAACCAAAGCATACAAACTAAACAAAGCTGTTAAAATCTGGAGCTGGTTTTCTTATGACCAAGCTTATGATTCAACGCCTGGATTACAAAAGGCGTAAACGTTTCACCGCATTGCAAAAGAAAATCAAATGAAAAGCATTGATGTGTTGAAGGAATCCTTTGACTTGGAGAGACAGGACTTTTATGGGACTTATTATAAGCAAGAAATGAAACAAAGAAATTACCACTATAATCCTCTGACAGTAATCTTCGTTGAAGCCAATCAATCAGAACTTGCGAGGGGAATCATTTCTAAATGATCTCAATGCATTGGTAATCTGGACAACGTTCTGCTAAGTATATTCTAAACCAATGGGAACGAGAAGTGAACCTGGTTTTGTCTGACCAAGAGTGTGGAAATGTAGGAACAGCCCTGAGGAAGACCACAAAATCACATGCCTGAAGGGGAAAAATATGTTTTTTTCACCACACCATGTCAAAGTGCCCATTATTCACAAGGAAATGCTAACTGCTGGAGAACCCAGCAGGCAAACCACTATCAGGTGTTTTGGGGCTGTGCTGTTGCTCAAAAAAATTGGACTAAAATTCACAGGGCACTGCAGACTGTTTTTGACTTTGCCATCCCACTCAAATTTAAAACTATGTACTTGGGCCTCAACACTCCTGCCATGGACACAATAAATGGATACCCTTGGAACATACTTTTGGCTGTAGAGAAAAAGGCCATCACAAAGAAATGCTCGACACCAACCACGCCAACGATCAAAGACTTGACTGACATAGTAACAGACATTAGACATTGGATGAATGGAAAACAGTGACATTCAGACTTAATTTGGATAAGCACTAATTTGATCGACTTTGGACCAAGTAGGACCCCTATTTTCATTTAAATGTGATTTTGTTTTTATTTTATGTTTAGTGCTATTTATGTTCTTTTTATTTCGATTTTTGCTCCCTGGTCGTGTCCTGTATTGTTTTATGTTTAATCGAAAGAAAAGAAAAAAGGACACACAGAACTAGTTCATTTTCTCGCTACGTTATGCCACACGTTTCGCTCCCTTGCCTAATTTACTAAAAAAGTAGCTGAAATAGCTCAGTTGGGAGAGCGTTAGACTGAAGATCTAAAGGTCCCTGGTTCAATCCCGGGTTTCGGCAGGTGTACCAAAAAGGTTGCTCAAAAATACAATGAATAGGAATGCTGGGTCTATTGGATATTTTGCGAGATCAGGACATAAATGGCCTGGAAAGGATCTATAAAACATAAACAGCATGCTTTCGTTGGAACATTGTTAGCATGAACATGTTTGGTAACATGTTTGGTTTTGCTGAATGTTGTACCCAAGACCTTCTGCGTGTAGGGCAGATGTGATGACCACCACACAATGAAACCATGAAGCAGAAGTTTGCCTACTTCAATGCTGCTCTCTTTGATATAGCCCAATGATCAAATGTCATACTTATTTTCAAAACAGGACATCCTGTAGAAAGGTGTGGTTCAACGGTATAGCGGTTAGCGCTCTGAATCCAGAGTTTTTCTTCATTTCTAATTGCAATTAGAGGGGTAACCCTTTTATGGGTATGTCAAGATTCTCGCCTCTGTGGCGCAATCGGCTAGCGCGTTCTGCTGGTAGGCGAAAGGTTGGTGGTTCGTTTAGGGCCTGTTTAGTAAAAAGGAAATGCCTACTCTATTGTCTATGAAAAAGATTTACAAGGACAGTAAAGCCCACAAGAAGAGCCCTCAAACCCATACCTTTCTCCCTCAAGTTTACTGCTGCTACACTTTGCATTAAGAGAGGGAAAAGTATTGCTGCACATCAAGATTATTTGCACTGTTTTCACTCCTTGTTTCTCATTTTTTTGGCAAGGGATGATTGACGTAAAGACTTGTAGCTTTGGATGACCGTTATCCTTCCAAGGAGGAGTCTGCGGTTCCATGGTGTAATGGTTAGCACTCTGGACTCTGAATCCAGCGATCCGAGTTTAAATCTCGGTGGAACCTTGAGTGCCCCGAGAGCACCGCTACTCCTTTGAAAAAGTGCAGAAACAAGAAGAATCTTTGGGTAAAATCTGTGCTTACCCCCTGAAAGGAGCTAACCAAAGCATGCAAACTAAACAAAGCTGTTAAAATCTGGAGCTGGTTTTCTTATGACCAAGCTTATGATTCAACGCCTGGATTACAAAAGGCGTAAACGTTTCACCGCATTGCAAAAGAAAATCAAATGAAAAGCATTGATGTGTTGAAGGAATCCTTTGACTTGGAGAGACAGGACTTTTATAGGACTTATTATAAGCAAGAAATGAAACAAAGAAATGACCACTATAATCCTCTGACTGTAATCTTTGTTGAAACCAATCAATCAGAACTTGCGAGGGGAATCATTTCTAAATGATCTCAATGCATTGGTAATCTGAACAACGTTCTGCTAAGTATATTCTAAACCAATGGGAACGAGAAGTTAACCTGGTTTTGTCTGACCAAGAGTGTGGAAATGTAGGAACAGCCCTGAGGAAGACCACAAAATCACATGCCTGAAGGGGAAAAATATGTTTTTTTCACCACACCATGTCAAAGTGCCCATTATTCACAAGGAAATGCTAACTGCTGGAGAACCCAGCAGGCAAACCACTATCAGGTGTTTTAGGGCTGTGCTGTTGCTCAAAAATAATGGACTGAAATTCACAGGGCACTGCAGACTGTTTTTGACTTTGCCATCCCACTCAAATTTAAAACTATGTACTTGGGCCTCAACACTCCTGCCATGGACACAATAAATGGATACCCTTGGAACATACTTTTGGCTGTAGAGAAAAAGGCCATCACAAAGAAATGCTCGACACCAACCACGCCAACGATCAAAGACTTGACTGACATAGTAACAGACATTAGACATTGGATGAATGGAAAACAGTGACATTCAGGCTTAACTTGGATAAGCACTAATTTGATTGACTTGGACCAAGTAGGACCCTTATTTTCATTTAAATGTGATTTTGTTTTTATTTTATTTTATGTTATGTTATGTTTTATGTAACTATTAAGTTCTTTTAATTACGATTTTTGCTACCTGGTCGTGTCCTGTATTGTTTTATGTTTAATCAAAAGAAAAGAAAAAAGGACACACAGAACTAGTTCATTTTCTCGCTACGTTATTCCTGGTTCAATCCCGGGTTCGGCATGTGTACCTGAATGTTAGTCTTTGCTCAAAAATACAATGAATAGGAATGCTGGGTCTATTGGATATTTTGCGAGATCAGGACATAAATGGCCTGGAAAGGATCTATAAAACATAAACAGCATGCTTTCGTTGGAACATTGTTAGCATGAACATGTTTGGTAACATGTTTGGTTTCGCTGAATGTTGTACCCAAGACCTTCTGCGTGTAGGGCAGATGTGATGACCACCACACAATGAAACCATGAAGCAGAAGTTTGCCTACTTCAATGCTGCTCTCTTTGATATAGCCCAATGATCAAATGTCATACTTATTTTCAAAACAGGACATCCTGTAGAAAGGTGTGGTTCAACGGTATAGCGGTTAGCGCTCTGAATCCAGAGTTTTTCTTCATTTCTTATTGCAATTAGATGCACAAGTCTTTTATGGATATGCCTAGATTCTCGTCTCTGTGGCGCAATCGGCTAGTGCGTTCGGCTGTTAACCGAAAGGTTGGTGGTACGAGCCCACCCAGGGACGACTGCTCACCTTGCCAGAGCAAGCAAGAAATACAATCCCAAAAGTAACCACTGTATGTAATTATGTAAGGAAACCAGGAAATCGTTATGGCGCTGCGGCTTCCTTGGTCAAAGGGCCTGTTTAGTAAACAGGGAATGCCTACTCTTTTGTCTATGAAAAATATTTACAAGGACAGAAAAGCCCACAAGAAGAGCCCTCAAACCCATACCTTTCTCCCTCTAGTTTACTGCTGCTACACTTTGTATTAAGAGAGGGAAAAGTATTGCTGCACATCAAGATTATTTGCACTGTTTTCACTCCTTGTTTCTCATTTTTTTGGCAAGGGATGATTGACGTAAAGACTTGTAGCTTTGGATGACCGTTATCCTTCCAAGGAGGAGTTTGCGGTTCCATGGTGTAATGGTTAGCACTCTGGACTCTGAATCCAGCGATCCGAGTTCAAATCTCGGGGGAACCTTGAGTGCCCTAAGAGCAGCGCTACTCTTTTGAAAAAGTGCAGAAACAAGAAGAATCTTTGGGTAAAATCTGTGCTTACCCTCTGAAAGGAGCCAACCAAAGCATACAAACTAAACAAAGCTGTTAAAATCTGGAGCTGGTTTTCTTATGACCAAGCTTATGATTCAACGCCTGGATTACAAAAGGCGTAAACGTTTCACCGCATTGCAAAAGAAAATCAAATGAAAAGCATTGATGTGTTGAAGGAATCCTTTGACTTGGAGAGACAGGACTTTTATAGGACTTATTATAAGCAAGAAATGAAACAAAGAAATGACCACTATAATCCTCTGACAGTAATCTTTGTTGAAACCAATCAATCAGAACTTGCGAGGGGAATCATTTCTAAATGATCTCAATGCATTGGTGATCTGGACAACGTTCTGCTAAGTATATTCTAAACCAATGGGAACGAGAAGTTAACCTGGTTTTGTCTGACCAAGAGTGTGGAAATGTAGGAACAGCCCTGAGGAAGACCACAAAATCACATGCCTGAAGGGGAAAAATATGTTTTTTTCACCACACCATGTCAAAGTGCCCATTATTCACAAGGAAATGCTAACTGCTGGAGAACCCAGCAGGCAAACCACTATCAGGTGTTTTGGGGCTGTGCTGTTGCTCAAAAATAATGGACTGAAATTCACAGGGCACTGCAGACTGTTTTTGACTTTGCCATCCCACTCAAATTTAAAACTATGTACTTGGGCCTCAACACTCCTGCCATGGACACAATAAATGGATACCCTTGGAACATACTTTTGGCTGTAGAGAAAAAGGCCATCACAAAGAAATGCTCGACACCAACCACGCCAACGATCAAAGACTTGACTGACATAGTAACAGACATTAGACATTGGATGAATGGAAAACAGTGACATTCAGGCTTAACTTGGATAAGCACTAATTTGATTGACTTGGACCAAGTAGGACCCTTATTTTCATTTAAATGTGATTTTGTTTTATTTTATTTTATGTTATGTTTTATGTAACTATTAAGTTCTTTTAATTACGATTTTTTCTCCCTGGTCGTGTCCTGTATTGTTTTATGTTTAATCAAAAGAAAAGAAAAAAGGACACACAGAACTAGTTCATTTTCTCGCTACGTTATTCCTGGTTCAATCACGGGTTTCGGCATGTGTACCTGAATGTTAGTCTTTGCTCAAAAATACAATGAATAGGAATGCTGGGTCTATTGGATATTTTGCGAGATCAGGACATAAATGGCCTGGAAAGGATCTATAAAACATAAACAGCATGCTTTCGTTGGAACATTGTTAGCATGAACATGTTTGGTAACATGTTTGGTTTCGCTGAATGTTGTACCCAAGACCTTCTGCGTGTAGGGCAGATGTGATGACCACCACACAATGAAACCATGAAGCAGAAGTTTGCCTACTTCAATGCTGCTCTCTTTGATATAGCCCAATGATCAAATGTCATACTTATTTTCAAAACAGGACATCCTGTAGAAAGGTGTGGTTCAACGGTATAGCCGTTAGCGCTCTGAATCCAGAGTTTTTCTTCATTTCTTATTGCAATTAGAGGCACAAGTCTTTTATGGATACGCCTATATTCTCGTCTCTGTGGCGCAATCGGCTAGCGCCTTCGGCTGTTCGAGCCCACCCAGGGACGACTGCTCACCTTGCCAGAGCAAGCAAGAAATACAATCCCAGAAGTAACCACTGTGTGTAATTATGTAAGGAAACCAGGAAATCGTTATCGGCATGAGAGGGTCTATTTTCGGCTTGATTTTACCAGACTCCCGGGCACTTCCAGAAGCTTGCTGTTTGCTCTGATTGCTCGGGGCAGAGCACAGTGTCACGCTGACCACGGGCTGTACGCGGAGGTGAGAGCTGGTTGTAAGGCGGATCACGGAGCCTCTGAATGGAGCCCCGCGCTCCGCGCTCCTCCGGGCTCTAAGCGCCGCTCAGACCCGGCATGAGAGGGTCTATTTTCGGCTTGATTTTACCAGACTCCCGGGCACTTCCAGAAGCTTGCTGTTTGCTCTGATTGCTCGGGGCAGAGCACAGTGTCACGCTGACCACGGGCTGTACGCGGAGGTGACCCGCTCCGTGATCTTAGCGCCGCCCAGACCCAGGGCCATCCACCCCGCACACGGCCAGACTTTGCCCGGCCAGGGAGCACCTTCTGCGGGTCGGAGGCTCCGGGTCGGAGCCCCTGGAGCCTGGAGCCCTCACCGGGCCCCGAACTCGGCTGCCGGAGGCAGTGCAGTGCCTCATGGATAAAAGTGCACCCAGCCGGTCTCGAACTCGCGTGAGGCGGAGCAGGGATCCATGAATCAACCATGAAAATGGTACAAATCATGGTTCTATGTATACCAGACAAGGAGCTTGGTCTATTGGCACTCAAGACCCGCCATCGTAGGGCCCCGTTCTGGTTTTATCCAGCTTCGAAGGCTCCTGCGCACTGCGGGTTTGTTTACATTTTGCGGCTGTGGTTTGCTCCGGCTAACCTCACGCCGGACACGTTGGAAGCGAGGCCGAGACAGAGGTCCCACCAGGCGCGGGGCGTCAGTCTGACTGGCTTCCCCCGCGCCTGGCCCCTCGTCTCCGGAGATGGGACCGTCACTCACCCCCGCACTGAAGGACGCGCGGCTTGAAGGATGATGGCTGCGCTTAGCCCCTGTGCCAGGGGCTCTGAGCCAGTCCCCTTCAGCCTCAACGCGTCCGGTGGGAACACAGTCCGGGTCCATTGTCACTCACCCCTGCGCAGAAGGACGCGCGGCTTGGAGGATGATGGCTGCGCTTAGCCCCTGGCACAGGGGCTCTGCACCAGTCCCCTTCAGCCTCAACGCGTCCGGTGGAACAACAGTCCAGGCCCTCTGTCACTCACCCCCGCACTGAAGGACGCGCGGCTTGAAGGATGATGGCTGTGCTTAGCCCCTGTGCCAGGGGCTCTGAGCCAGTCCCCTTCAGCCTCAACGCGTCCGGTGGGAACACAGTCCGGGTCCACTGTCACTCACCCCTGCGCAGAAGGACGCGCGGCTTGGAGGATGATGGCTGCGCTTAGCCCCTGGCACAGGGGCTCTGCACCAGTCCCCTTCAGCCTCAACGCGTCCGGTGGAACAACAGTCCAGGCCCACTGTCACTCACCCCCGCACTGAAGGACGCGCGGCTTGGAGGATGATGGCTGCGCTTAGCCCCTGTTACAGGGGCTCTGCGCCAGTCTCCTTCAGCCTCAACGCGTCCGACGGAACCACAGTCCGAGCCCATTGTCACTCACCCCCGCGCAGCAGGAGGCGCGGCTTGAAGGATGATGGCTGCGCTTAGCCCCTGGGCCCAAGGGCTCTGCGCCAGTCCCCTTCAGCCTCAACGTGTCCGATGGCTCTGCGCGGGGCGGGGGGCAGGGCCGGCGCATATTTTTGGTCCGACTCCGGTCCCTTCCTCGTCTCTGAGTTTGTCAAATGCAGCGCCTGTCCAGGGCTCACTTTGCTATCAACTGGCTGGTCACCGCCATCGTAGGGCCCCGTTCTGGTTTCATCCAGCTTCGAAGGCTCCTGCGCACTGCGGGGTTGTTGGCATTGGTGGTCCAGAGCCCCGGCTCTAAATTAAACCTGTTACCCTAGTAGGCCGGCCTCCGGGTCCCCCTCTCTTCTTCGGTTATGGAGTACATTGGGCGCGGGGGCAGCCAGTGGAGGGCAAGGAATCTGCCTCCAAGTGTGATGTAGGGGACAGGGGAGCCAGGGCCTTGGGGTCCTGGTGCTTTTTATCTTTTAAAGTGGCTCAGAGTACCAAGGGCACGGACTTCCAGGGGGCTGCACCAAGGGTGTGTAGCTCGTGTGGGGGTGCTTAAGTGTGGGTACCCGGGGACGAAAGGTGGGCCGGCGCGAGCCTCTGTGGTGAGTGCTGGGCCGTTCCCTTGGTACTCCAGTCAGAGTACCAAGGGCACGGACTTCCATGGTATAGTACCAAGGGCACGGACCTCCAGGGGGCTGAACCAAGGGTGTGTAGCCCGTGTGGGGGTGCTTAAGTGTGGGTCCCCGGGTTCGAAGGGAGGGCCTGGTCCCCGGTGGTCATCCCCGGAGTCCCAGAGCCTGCAACCCGGGGAAGAGTGGCCCGTCCCCAGACTGAGTTTGGGGGAATGCGGGGTGGCTCTGGAGGTGCTCCGTGGGTTCCAGGGGGTGTTCAGTGGAGGCCATGCCCAGCCAGAGTGGCCCTTCCCCGGGCAGAATCTGGGGAGAGTGGGGGGTGGCTCTGGAGGTGCTCCGGGGGCTCCAGGGGTTCCAGGGGGTGTTCAGTGGAGGCAATGCCCAGCCAGAGTGGCCCGTCCCCAGACTGAGTTTGGGGGAATGCGGGGTGGCTCTGGAGGGGCTCCAGGGGTTCCAGGGGGTGCTCGGCGGAGGCCATGCCCAGCCAGAGTGGCCCTTCCCCGGGCAGAATCTGGGGAGAGTGGGGGGGTGGCTCTGGAGGTGCTCCGGGGGCTCCAGGGGTTCCAGGGGGTGCTCAGTGGGGGCCATGCCCAGCCAGAGTGGCCCTTCCCCGGGGTGAGTCTGGAGGAGTGGGGGGTGGCTCTGGAGGGGCTCCAGGGGTTCCAGGGGGTGCTCGGCGGAGGCCATGCCCAGCCAGAGTGGCCCTTCCCCGGGCAGAGTCTGGGGAGAGTGGGGGGTGGCTCTGGAGGTGCTCCGGGGGCTCCAGGGGGTGCTCAGTGGAGGCCATGCCCAGCCAGAGTGGCCCTTCCCCGGGCAGAATCTGGGGAGAGTGGGGGGTGGCTCTGGAGGTGCTCCGGGGGCTCCAGGGGTTCCAGGGGGTGCTCAGTGGGGGCCATGCCCAGCCAGAGTGGCCCTTCCCCGGGGTGAGTCTGGAGGAGTGGGGGGTGGCTCTGGAGGGGCTCCAGGGGTTCCAGGGGGTGCTCGGCGGAGGCCATGCCCAGCCAGAGTGGCCCTTACCCGGGCAGAGTCTGGGGAGAGTGGGGGGTGGCTCTGGAGGTGCTCCGGGGGCTCCAGGGGGTGCTCAGTGGAGGCCATGCCCAGCCAGAGTGTCCCTTCCCCGGGCAGAGTCTGGAGGAGTGGGGGGTGGCTCTGGAGGTGCTCCGGGGGCTCCAGGGGTTCCAGGGGGTGCTCAGCGGAGGCCATGCCCAGCCAGAGTGGCCCTTCCCCGGGGTGAGTCTGGGGAGAGTGGGGGGTGGCTCTGGAGGTGCTCCGGGGGCTCCAGGGGTTGCTCAGTGGAGGCCATGCCCAGCCAGAGTGTCCCTTCCCCGGGGTGAGTCTGGGGAGAGTGGGGGGTGGCTCTGGAGGGGCTCCGGGGGTTCCAGGGGTTCCAGGGGGTGCTCAGCGGAGGCCATGCCCGGCCAGAGTGGCCCGTCCCCAGACTGAGTTTGGGGGAATGCGGGGTGGCTCTGGAGGGGCTCCAGGGGTTCCAGGGGGTGCTCGGCGGAGGCCATGCCCAGCCAGAGTGGCCCTTCCCCGGGCAGAATCTGGGGAGAGTGGGGGGGTGGCTCTGGAGGTGCTCCGGGGGCTCCAGGGGTTCCAGGGGGTGCTCAGTGGGGGCCATGCCCAGCCAGAGTGGCCCTTCCCCGGGGTGAGTCTGGGGAGAGTGGGGGGTGGCTCCGGGGGTTCCAGGGGTTCCAGGGGGTGCTCAGCGGAGGCCATGCCCGGCCAGAGTGGCCCTTCCCCGGGCAGAGTCTGGGGAGAGTGGGGGGTGGCTCTGGAGGTGCTCCGGGGGCTCCAGGGGGTGCTCAGTGGAGGCCATGCCCAGCCAGAGTGGCCCTTCCCCGGGCAGAGTCTGGGGAGAGTGGGGGGTGGCTCTGGAGGTGCTCCGGGGGCTCCAGGGGGTGCTCAGTGGAGGCCATGCCCAGCCAGAGAAGCCCTTCCCCGGGCAGAATCTGGGGAGAGTGGGGGGTGGCTCTGGAGGTGCTCCGGGGGCTCCAGGGGTTCCAGGGGGTGCTCAGTGGGGGCCATGCCCAGCCAGAGTGGCCCTTCCCCGGGGTGAGTCTGGAGGAGTGGGGGGTGGCTCTGGAGGGGCTCCAGGGGTTCCAGGGGGTGCTCGGCGGAGGCCATACCCAGCCAGAGTGGCCCTTCCCCGGGCAGAGTCTGGGGAGAGTGGGGGGTGGCTCTGGAGGTGCTCCGGGGGCTCCAGGGGGTGCTCAGTGGAGGCCATGCCCAGCCAGAGTGTCCCTTCCCCGGGCAGAGTCTGGAGGAGTGGGGGGTGGCTCTGGAGGTGCTCCGGGGGCTCCAGGGGTTCCAGGGGGTGCTCAGCGGAGGCCATGCCCAGCCAGAGTGGCCCTTCCCCGTGGTGAGTCTGGGGAGAGTGGGGGGTGGCTCTGGAGGTGCTCCGGGGGCTCCAGGGGGTGCTCAGTGGAGGCCATGCCCAGCCAGAGTGTCCCTTCCCCGGGGTGAGTCTGGGGAGAGTGGGGGGTGGCTCTGGAGGGGCTCCGGGGGTTCCAGGGGTTCCAGGGGGTGCTCAGCGGAGGCCATGCCCAGCCAGAGTGGCCCTTCCCCGGGCAGAGTCTGGGGAGAGTGGGGGGTGGCTCTGGAGGTGCTCCGGGGGCTCCAGGGGGTGCTCGGCGGAGGCCATGCCCAGCCAGAGTGGCCCTTCCCCGGGCAGAATCTGGGGAGAGTGGGGGGTGGCTCTGGAGGTGCTCCGGGGGCTCCAGGGGTTCCAGGGGGTGTTCAGTGGAGGCCATGCCCAGCCAGAGTGGCCCGTCCCCAGACTGAGTTTGGGGGAATGCGGGGTGGCTCTGGAGGAGCTCCAGGGGTTCCAGGGGTTCCAGGGGGTGCTCAGTGGGGGCCATGACCAGCCAGAGTGGCCCTTCCCCGGGGTGAGTCTGGAGGAGTGGGGGGTGGCTCTGGAGGGGCTCCAGGGGTTCCAGGGGGTGCTCGGCGGAGGCCATGCCCAGCCAGAGTGGCCCTTCCCCGGGCAGAGTCTGGGTAGAGTGGGGGGTGGCTCTGGAGGTGCTCCGGGGGCTCCAGGGGGTGCTCAGTCGAGGCCATGCCCAGCCAGAGTGGCCCTTCCCCGGGCAGAATCTGGGGAGAGTGGGGGGTGGCTCTGGAGGTGCTCCGGGGGCTCCAGGGGTTCCAGGGGGTGCTCAGTGGGGGCCATGCCCAGCCAGAGTGGCCCTTCCCCGGGGTGAGTCTGGAGGAGTGGGGGGTGGCTCTGGAAGGGCTCCAGGGGTTCCAGGGGGTGCTCAGCGGAGGCCATGCCCAGCCAGAGTGGCCCTTCCCCGGGGTGAGTCTGGAGGAGTGGGGGGTGGCTCTGGAGGGGCTCCAGGGGTTCCAGGGGGTGCTCGGCGGAGGCCATGCCCAGCCAGAGTGGCCCTTCCCCGGGCAGAATCTGGGGAGAGTGGGGGGTGGCTCTGGAGGTGCTCCGGGGGCTCCAGGGGTTCCAGGGGGTGCTCAGTGGGGGCCATGCCCAGCCAGAGTGGCCCTTCCCCGGGCAAAGTCTGGCCGTGTGCGGGGTGGATGATCCCTGCTCCGCCTCACGTGAGTTCGAGACCGGCTGGGTGCCCTTTTATCCATGAGGCACTGCACTGCCTCCGGCAGCCGAGTTCAGGGCCCGGTGAGGGCTCCAGGCTCCAGGGGCTCCGACCCGGAGCCTCCGACCCGCAGAAGGTGCTCCCTGGCCGGGCAAAGTCTGGCCGTGTGCGGGGTGGATGATCCCTGCTCCGCCTCACGCGAGTTCGAGACCGGCTGGGTGCCCTTTTATCCATGAGGCACTGCACTGCCTCCGGCAGCCGAGTTCGGGGCCCGGTGAGGGCTCCAGGCTCCAGGGGCTCCGACCCGGAGCCTCCGACCCGCAGAAGGTGCTCCCTGGCCGGGCAAAGTCTGGCCGTGTGCGGGGTGGATGATCCCTGCTCCGCCTCACGCGAGTTCGAGACCGGCTGGGTGCCCTTTTATCCATGAGGCACTGCACTGCCTCCGGCAGCCGAGTTCGGGGCCCGGTGAGGGCTCCAGGCTCCAGGGGCTCCGACCCGGAGCCTCCAACCCGCAGAAGGTGCTCCCTGGCCGGGCAAAGTCTGGCCTTGTGCGGGGTGGATGATCCCTGCTCCGCCTCACGCGAGTTCGAGACCGGCTGGGTGCCCTTTTATCCATGAGGCACTGCACTGCCTCCGGCAGCCGAGTTCGGGGCCCGGTGAGGGCTCCAGGCTCCAGGGGCTCCGACCCGGACCCTCCGATCCGCAGAAGGTGCTCCCTGGCCGGGCAAAGTCTGGCCGTGTGCGGGGTGGATGATCCCTGCTCCGCCTCACGCGAGTTCGAGACCGGCTGAGTGCCCTTTTATCCATGAGGCACTGCACTGCCTCCGGCAGCCGAGTTCGGGGCCCGGTGAGGGCTCCAGGCTCCAGGGGCTCCGACCCGGAGCCTCCGACCCGCAGAAGGTGCTCCCTGGCCGGGCAAAGTCTGGCCGTGTGCGGGGTGGATGATCCCTGCTCCGCCTCACGCGAGTTCGAGACCGGCTGGGTGCCCTTTTATCCAAGAATCAACTGGAGTGTGGAGCTTCTACGGGCCTCCAGGGGCACTGCCGACCCAGAGCTGTGCCCCGTCTTCAGTTCTCTGTATCTCAGGAAGTTTTTTATTTATACATTTATTTCATCCATAATCTCTGGCGCCTAAAGGGTTAAGATTTCAAATGAAGTGTTACTTCCAATGATGAATTGTGATGTGATGGCCAATCTACTACGTAGATGCTGTACTGTCAAAGCATTGAGTACATTCAGAGTGAACTGTATCATATGTCTTATACTGTAATTGTGACCACTCACTGAGAAATTAAAGTGACAGATTAATTTACCAGACTTAGAACTGAAAAATTCTGGGTTTTCATGATGACCTTTTCTTGACTTTTGGACAGCCAGCCTGGCAAGCTCAGTCGGTAGAGCATGAGACTCTTAATCTCAGGGTCGTGGGTTCGAGGCCCACATTGGGGGGAGTTGATTTTAAGCTTTATGGACTGCTTGCCATTACAACCCGTGAAATCTTGGTCATAAATTTTCTTCTGTTGGAACCGAAAGAAGAATAATTAAACCCTCTGTAACAATGAGATTTCAACTATTTCACTCAATTCTCATCACCTGTTAAAGTCATCTCTTTATATGGACTGTACATAATTGGAAAGACTTCATCTAGTGTAAGGTTGCCAAAGCATTTACTTTGTACTGATTTTTGTAACGTTATCTTCGAGATAAGGGAGCTCAATGTCAGCATCGCTGAAATGTCCAAGGTGTCAGGGTCAAGGTAAACTCCTACCTAAGCGTAAGCAAATTTGGTCACCAAGTGGAGGAATGGGTTCTAATCCCACTCCTGACAATAGGTTTGTCCTATATTTGAACTCATTGCAAGTGTAGGGGAATGGAGATGGACATTCCACGGCCAGATAACGGAAAATCTCTCTTTGAACATTGGGGGGTTTTCTTTCTCCCTCTCTCCCTCACCGCAGGGAGCCGCTGTGACTTTGGCGATAACAGACCTTCTCCCCCACAGTCTTACAGGAGGACGCCCCGATGAAAACTATGTTTTATGTGATTATGCCATGAATGTTTGTCCGAATCAACTCCGTACACCGCATGTTTCACCTTGTGTTACGTATTTTCCCACTGTTTAAGGTTTTATATTCCCAATGCTTTAACTCGAGTGCCCATCACAGGTGAAAGAAGATGTAAAATGTATCTACCTCAAGAAATAATGTGCACAAACTGCCAAAAGTGTTTAACGTGTCGTCGCAGTAGCGCCCGCCCCTTTCGCTCCCAGCGTGCCCTGCTGCGCTAGGTGACAAAAAGACGCTCCGAGCTTGGAACGCTCTCTTCTCCTCTCTTCTCTTCTTGCTCTCTTCTTCTTTTTTTTTTGTTCAAGCCTTTGTCTATCTCTTTGAAGCCGTCTCCACGGACGAGCCTGTTTTCTTTTCCTTTGTCTCAACAAAGCGTCCGCCACGTGGGTCGACAAGACTTGGCCAGCCTCATCGCCCTCCTGAACTCTGAAAACACCTGGAAACACCTGGAACTAAGCTTAAGCGCTAAACCGGACAGAGACTTTTAGGCCATAGGCTGTAGCCTGTATCGTTCAAGTTCGCTACACCTGTCACAAGACTAAAAAAATACTTCAAATATAAAATTATCATTGTACCATTAGCTCATGACCAAAAGTTCTCCACTCGGATCGCGCCAGTTTTTTTACGGCGATAACTTAAATGCGGAACTATATTCTCAGCCTGATAGCGCAATATCCCTACGCCTGAATCATTCCGCCTCTGAATCAGCCAATCAGGTGAGAGTTACAACAACAACATAAAAGATGGCTGCTCACGTGTACCGGCATGTTGTCACTCGAGCCGATAGAAAACACTATGAAAATATGGATAACACGTGCATCACACACATTTCAGCGGTAGAAAAAGAACAAACACAGCCACTGACTGATGACTTGTGCTCAGAAGTGGATAGAAATCGATGGAATAGACCGCGCGTTAGCGGCAGCTGTTTGTGTACACAATGATGACTTCGCCAAACAAAACTATCCTACGTCTTCTGTGGCTTCTTCGGACGGAAATCTTTCAAATTTTCTGGAAAGTAACAAGCCAGGCTTTCACCCTACATGCTATAGACGTTTCACCCTACATGCTATAGACGTTTCACCCTACATGCTATAGACGTTTCACCCTACATGCTATAGACGTTTCACCCTACATGCTATAGACGTTTCACCCTACATGCTATAGACGTTTCACATCAACTCTGCCACCTTCTCCCAAACCACTGAGATCTACCACAGATGTAAAGACAAAATCATCTAAAAAGTCAAGCGATGTACTTCCTGCAGTTTGCATCATTTGCAGAAGGTTGATCGCTGTATCAAAGAGGCTCACAAGACAAAGAAAGATAAATTGGTCCAAGCTGAAACTTTAACTGCTGGTGAGTAGATTATATATTGATTCTTGCATGTGTGTTTTCTCTTGCTCGTGGTAAATAGGACTAATCACAGTGAAATAAGTTGGCCAAAATATACATAGATAAGATAAGATAAGATAATCCTTTATTGTCCCACATGGGGAAATTTCATTGATGCAACGCAGGAAGATCCAGAGGTAGATACAGAAGAAAAGAACAGATCACTATAGGAATATGTGCCTAGTTTATTACATGTAGGTGTAGATGTAATGTACGTAAGACTGTATGATGATGTGAGTTGAATAAAAAGGCAATACAACTTTTGCGATTGTTTACTGATTGTGCTCACCCTTGATTGAAATTCTTTTACTTATCCTTTACTAGGAAGTTTGGTCAAAGCAGCTGAATCAAGAGCAGATGAATCCATCCTGATGTGTACCAGAGGTAAAGATTGTGTTGCCATTGAAGGCACCTCTATCACAAGAGGTGTTACAAAGAATTCACAAGCTTTCTGACAAAGAAGACAAGTGATGAAAGGTAACATTTTGGTAATCAAATAAAATATATATATTTCCATATATTTAGATAAATTCATAATTTAATTGAAAATTATTGTAATGACTACACGATAATTTTAAAGACGTTTGAATCAAAGCAAATTTCTGTTTGTAGTGAGCTAGTATATTTCAATCACTGACCAATCACTGCATTTCCTTGCTTTATACAGGTGACCTAAAGTCTGGGAGTATGGTGATGCATATACAGCATTCTGTGACACAGTCATCCGGACACGACTGATTGAAAATCAGGAAATCCTCAGAATGAAGAAGCTCTTGTCCCTGTTCCAGAAATTCATCAAAAAAACACCCTGGTCATGGAAGTTACCGGTAATTAAATTATTCTTATTGTTTATGAAAGAAAACAATAGAAGATCGGATAAACATCACAGCTATGTTTATTCATGAAATTTCATTCAAGATCAGACCAATCCAGTTAGCTACAAGAGTCTACATATTTCCATTCATTTTGTTTATTTATACAGGGAAAACCCAGTGAGAAAAGTGGTTACCCTGTTAAAACACAACCCAAAATAAACAACAAACATAGGATACTAAAACACAAATAAAATAATAATTCTAAAACTAAAACACAAATAAAATAGTAATCTATCAATACTTATGAATTTCTATTCCTTGTCTAATTTTTACAGATCCGATCTTCTGAAGAAGAGATTACAGCGAGACTTCCCACAGCTGAATTTTCACAAACCACCAAGAAGAAACCTGAGTGAAATGGTTTCCACAGAGACGACAGGACTTCTCCACCAGGATTTTTCAACTGAAACTGATATGTCAGTTTCTGAGATGTCATGTAGTGATGGAGAAATGGTGCCAGAAAGTGGTAAAGATGCAGCACTGCGAGAGCTCTCAAGGACAGTTTACAGTGCAGGTGTATTACTGAAACAAGCGGTCAAAAGTGCCCCTAGTATGGATGAAACAAGCGGTCAAAAGTGCCCCTAGTATGGATGAAACAAGCGGTCAAAAGTGCCCCTAGTATGGATGAAACAAGCGGTCAAGAGTGCCCCTAGTATCACTGAAACAAGCGGTCAAGAGTGCCCCTAGTATGGATGTAAATTGGCCTCCTACATCAGAGGATCTAAATGTTTCCTCTGCCAGAAAGATTGTGCCAATTGAACTTTATAACTTACTAGCTTGGTGTGTAGGTGCTAGTGATAAATTGACATTGTCTAACATGGTAAATGTATCCGAGGAGGTTGATCTTTGTTTACTGTCAATTTGCCAAGATATATATTTGTCCTCAAAAGGTAAAAATCAAACCAGTTGTACTTACACATTTTGACATCAATCATACTTATATCATTCCTCTGTTTGTATGTATATCTTATTCTGCAGAAAGTTTGCCTTATACTAGATCGAAAGATACACATGTTAATTAGCCTGTTCATCACGATGTAAATACTGCTTTTATGATTGTAATTATTCATATTGTTCATATTGTAAATACATTACATAAAATTATATCCGTTCTATAGAATAAAACCTTTACCAATAGCCTATGTTTTCTTTCTTCAAATGGGCAACTGGTGTTGAAAGGGTTAAAATACTACTTTTAGATTATGTTTTTATAGTGTAGTATTAATCAAGACTAGAGAATTTGTAATTGTTGAAGCATTCAGTTGAATACTAAATGTGGAGTAAGAGTTTAAGTGCGTAACGATAACATGCAAAATTGTTAAAACTGTTTTTTTAACTTACATTTTCACATAAACTAAAGCACCCAGAGTCTCACCACTTTACATCCTTCAAGAAAGTAGTTATGTCTCTGAGAATCTGAATTTCTGAAGTAATCAATCAAAGAATGAAAAAAATAAGAAGGTATGAAGATGGGTGTACAGCCCAATTTGTCACATATTTGGGTAAACTGGCAACTTCAACACCTATTTTCTCAAATACTGGCAGAAATCATGCGGAGAACTTTTTCCCCCAGCTCAAGTACATCTTTGAGATTGGAAAACCACTTTTGAAAAGTAGTCTTGATGTGGTGGAGCGAAATTCATTTTCTAGCCACATTCTGAGTTACAGCCTATGGCCTATTTCTTTTCTACTTCGCTTCTCCTATTTTTGAAGTAATCTACGCCGTTTACGTGGATCAGCGCTACGTTCTCATCTGAGTAAAGGCCGCGTGAGGAGCTAACATGCCGCTAAAGCGTTCTACCGCTAAGGAACTCCCGGACATCGCCACGCGCCGCCTCGCGCCACCGCTGCCGCCCCGCGTCACGGACATCGCGGCACGCCACTGCCTTCGCCCGCCACACCGCTCCACGCCGCTGCCTCGCCACGGATCTCGTCCGCGGACAAGGACCAGCCGGACCGAGTTCTACAAAATCGTAAGCCGACTTCAGTGTGCGGTTCTTTTGTGGCGTGATTTGGGTAGAACTCAGCTAGGCCAGCCTCATTGCCCCCCCTGAACTCTGAAAACACCTGGAACTAAGCTTAAGCGCTAAAACCGGACAGAGACTTTCTTTTCTACTTCGCTTCTCCTATTTTTGAAGTAATCTACGCCGTTTACGTGGATCAGCGCTACGTTCTCATCTGAGTAAAGGCCGCGTGAGGAGCTAACACGCCGCTAAAGCGTTCTACCGCCAGACTCAAGGTAAACTCCTTCCTCGCCACAGGGGATTCTGGTCTCTGAATGGAGGCGTGGGTTCAAATCCCACTCCTGACAAAAAAAAAATATTTCCTTTGGAAAGGAAGCCATTTGTACACCCTAAATTACAAGCACATATGTGTGACATATGTGCGGCACGCACCGCCACGAGCCGCACGCGGCACCGCTTCTCCTCCGCTGCACCGGCGTTTCCACGTCCAATCACCGGCTCCACCACGAGCGGCAAGCACCGCCACGAGCCGCACGCGGCTCCGCTTCTCCTCCGCTGCACCGGCGTTTCCAAGCCCGAACACCGGCTCCGCGCTCCCGCACCCGCCGCCCCGGAGGTCTGTACCTGGGCGAAGGTGTGGCCCCAGCCCGCCACAGGAGCAGACACGGAGAGCGGGGCACCGGCTCTACCCGGAGAAAAGCAGCCCCATACAACCAAGGTACAGCCCCGTTTCTCTGCTTTCCCCGCTCCACAGACGGGGCGATCTGGTCACAAAACTGGACTCAAATGCGTCTTGATTGGGCTAGAGCAACGCCGGCGTCTGGTATGTGGACTGCCGCTTCTGTCCTAACGTCTTTGTTTTGTTAGTCGTTTCCATTGTTTTGTTTTGTTCCCGCGTCTCTGTGTTGTGTTCTGTCTACATCCCTCTTCCTTAACTTCATCGGACATTACTGCACCGTCCATCACTCATCTCCTCCCTCACTCCTGGACTATCTACTGCCCTAGCCGCCAGCTAACAGCTGGCTTAACACCTGCTGAGGTCCGTCATGGTATCGCGGGGCCTCCCTGCCGTGCAGACAAGGTCTGGGGCAACCAACGCCACTCACTCCACCAGCTTCAACACCCGGTCCACTGCTGCTTTTTCACAACTCTCTGCCCACCAGCTTCTAGTTAACCAGCTTCTAGCCACCGCCAACATACTAACTGGATTACTCTCATCTGCTGCTACGTTCCATCTCCTCCTCGGACTATCACTCCCGTGCCTCCAGGCCACCGCTCCACCAACTTCTCGCCTACTCACCTACACCGCTGCTGACCTTCACCTCCTCAACCATAACCACCGTCTCCCAGCTGCTGCTGCCTCTGCAGCTAGCTCAGCTGGGATCCTTCGCCGGCCCCGCTACATCCACCGGGGCTCTGGTCTCTCCCATAACCAACACTCCAACGACGGCTCACCTATCCCCTCACTCTGGACTAGTTTTCGCCCCCCCGTCACCCCCACCTGCCGCACTGCCAACCTCAGCAACCTCCGCCCCCCCACCCCTGCGCCCCCATCCATCTCCGCTTCCCCATCCATCTCCGCGCCCCCATCCATCTCCCTTGCACTGCTGAACTGCCGCTCCCTCTCCAACAAATCACCTGTTATATCTGAACTGCTGCTGGACAATAACATTGATCTGCTTCTCCTCTGTGAAACATGGCAACAGCCCCTGGACTTCTATGCTCTCAACCAAGCCACTCCCTCCAACTACACTTACACTGCCAAACCCCGCCTCTCCGGGCGTGGGGGAGGTCTTGCTGTTATTCATAAAAAATCTACATCCATCACTGAACTGAACCTCAACCTTCCATCCATCTCATCATTTGAATACCTCGCCTTCTCCCTCCCCAACTCTATCACCGCTATCCTGATCTATTGTCCCCCAAAGCCCCACCCCTCTTTCCTCACTGAATTGTCTGAACTCCTCACCATCGCATCCTCTCTCTCTGCCCGCCTCCTACTCACTGGTGACTTCAACATCCACATTGACTGCCCCAACGCCCCACTGACATCCGACTTCCTCTCTCTCCTGGACTGCTTCCATCTCACCCAACACATTGACTTCCCCACCCATACCAAAGGCCACACTCTGGACTTAGTCTGTTCCTCTCTCCTACCCATATCTAAGCCCCACCCCCTCCCTTTCCCTCTCTCTGATCATCTCTGCATCCTTTTCTCCGCCCCCCTACCCTCGCCCCACAACCCCAAAAAACGCACCATCACCTACCGCAATATCAAGTCAGTCAACCCCCTCACGCTCTCCCAGCTCATATCCTCTGCTTTCCCCCCTGACTCCCCCCCCTCTTCCCCCGACGACTATGCTGTCATGCTCAACACCACCCTCTCCGACTCCCTTGACTCCCTAGCCCCCTGGAAAACCTCCTCCGTCTCATACATCAACCCCGCCCCCTGGTACACCTCTGAACTCCGCACCATGAAGCAGACTGGCCGCCAACTCGAACGACTCCTCAAAAGAACCCGCCTCACCGTCCACGCCGAAGCTTTCAAATTACACATCTCCTCCTACCGTGACGCTCTCCAAGCCGCCAAATCTGCCCACCTCTCCACCCTCATCAACAGCTCCCACCGGAGCCCCTGCACCCTGTTCTCCACCTCTCCACCCTCATCAACAGCTCCCACCGGAGCCCTCGCACCCTGTTCTCCACCGTCAACAAGCTGCTCCAGCCACCGGACATCACTCCACCCTCCTCCCCTGACCTCTGCAACTCTTTCCTCCTTGCCTTCAATGACAAAATTTCCAAAATCAACAGCTCCATGACTGCCGTCTCCATTAACTCCATCACCCCCCCCCCCCCCTGCCCCCCCCCCTCTCCCTGACCACCCACCCTTCCCTCCCCTCACCACCTTCCCCTCTGTTAACTCCTCTCATATCATAGACCTCATCACCGCTTCCAAAACCACCACCTGCTCTCTCGACCCCCTCCCAACGACTCTAACCAAGGCTTGCCTCCCTGCTCTCATCCCCCATCTCACCACCCTCTTCAACCAGTCTTTATCCCTTGGCCATGTTCCTTCCATCTACAAACTGGCCTCCATCACCCCCATCCTCAAAAAACCCACCCTAGACTCCGCCAACCTCTCCAACTACCGCCCCATCTCCAACCTGCCGTTCCTCTCAAAAACGCTGGAACGCATCGTCGCCGCCCAACTTCACACCCACCTCCAGTCAAACAACCTCTATGAACCCCTCCAATCTGGCTTCCGCCCACTTCACAGCACTGAAACAGCCCTGGTCAAAGTACTCAACGATCTCCTCACCTCTGCAGACTCCGGGGCCCTCAACATCCTGTTACTACTAGACCTCAGCGCAGCCTTTGACACTATAAACCATTCCATCCTCCTACAAAGGCTGCGCCAACTGGGTGTTGAGGGCTCTGCACTTGACTGGCTTACATCCTACCTCACCAACAGGCAAGAGTTCATTTCCCTCTCCGGTCACTCATCCACCCTCTCCCCAGTAACGCAGGGGGTCCCCCAGGGCTCAGTCCTCGGCCCCCTCCTCTTCATCTGCTACATCTTCCCCCTTGGTCACATCCTCCGCCAACTCAACCTGGACTTTCACTGCTACGCTGACGACACCCAGATATACCGCACCACCAAATCCACCCAAACCCCTCCCCTCAGCCACATCGAAACCTGCATCTCTACAATAAAATCATGGCTCACTCTCAACTTCCTCAAACTGAACAGTGACAAAACAGAGCTCCTCCTCATTGGCACCAAATCCACTCTCAATAAAACTGGTCCCTTTTCACTCAGCATCGACACCTCGACCATCGCCCCCTCTACCCTGGTACGCAATCTCGGTGTCATCATGGACCCCACCCTCTCCTTCACTCCCCATGTCAGCCACATCGTCAAGACCTCATACTTCCACCTCCGCCGCATCGCCAAAATCCGACACTGCCTCACCCTCCCCGCTGCTGAATCCCTCATCCATGTCTTCATCTCCTCCCGCCTTGACTACTGCAACTCCCTCCTCACTGGCATCTCCTCCCATTCCCTCCATAGACTCCAAATGGTCCAAAACTCCGCTGCCCTCCTCCTCACCGACACCCGGTCCCGTGATCACATCACTCCCGTTCTCCGCTCTCTCCATTGGCTCCCAATCAAGCAGCGCATAAACTTTAAAATACTCCTCCTCACCTTCAAAGCTCTTCACCACCTTGCCCCCCCCTACCTGTCTGACCTCCTCATCCCCCACCGCCCCTCCCGAGCTCTCCGATCCTCCTCCTCTCTCACCCTGACTGCACCAACATCCCGACTCAAAACATTTGGCGACAGAGCATTCTCCCGAACAGCACCCCGACTCTGGAACTCCCTCCCCCAACCTGTCCGCCACTCTCCCTCACTCACAACATTCAAATCCCGCCTAAAAACATACCTCTTCACCCAAGCTTATGACCTCCCCTACCCCTAGCCTCCTCTACCCCATTGCCTACTCTTCTACCCCCTGTTACATCCCCATCTTTTTCTCTCTGCTTCTTCTGTCTTGTTCATTTTATCTGTATATTAATGTGTATTGTACGTGTTGTCCCCCCCTGTCTGTAAATACCCCCCCCCCTTTTTTATATACGTGACTCGCCACAGCAATTGTCGGACCATGTCGGCCTCGGTGAAACTGAGAAAAACAGCATTTTACTTTTTTCCCCCCAAATTTTTGATTTTCGTTTTTTTGCAGAATGTGCTAGTTGAAGTTATGAATAAGCCCTGTGTGCTTCAGATAACACTATTGGTTGTCTTAAACGTATACATTAAGCTGTTAAAAATGTGGAGTTTTCGGGTCTTTTTCCTGCTCTCCTGGGGGGTGTCACCTTTTTCTAGCCAACGTGTTGTTTACATTTTCCACCAATCAGCTGTGATCCGCATGGCTACAGCTGCGTGATCTGCGTGCTTTCCGTGTTTTTCTCTCATTACTCCAGACCGTCTGCAGAGCACAGTCTTCAGAGCTTACATTTCCTGGACTACATTGCAACGGAACTGTTTACTCAGGTACACTTTTACTTTACTACTAAATTATTGCTTTAACGCTGTGTTTTAAGGCAGTCTCGTGATCACTTTAGAATCTTACTTGTCTGCTCCGGTGGAGCTAATGCTAAGCTAACATGTTGCTTCAGTGCACTCTGCAATACGGGCTTAATGTGACTACTTGCTGTTATCACCATGTTATCGGGTTATTTTTCGGCGTGGGTTAGCCCGTGGGTTGTGTGGGTCGTGCTTTGTGTCTGTTTTATCGTGCTAAACCGGTTGTTACCCCCACAGCCCGGAGCTAAACGCAGCTATTCGGAGCTAAGTTGTAAGCTAAACTTTGCTATGTTATCGGGTTATTTTTCGGCGCGGGTTGGCCCGTGGGTTGTGTGGGTCGTGCTTTGTGCTGTTTTATGGTGCTAAACCGGCTGTTGGCGCCACAGCCTGGAGCTAAACGCAGCTTTTCGGAGCTAAGTTGTAAGCTAAACTTTGCTATATTATCTGGTTATTTTTCGACGAGGGAAGAGAAAAAAACTACAACTCCCGATACCACTTCTGGTCACGTGGCTTACGTAAGTTGCACGTCACGCACGCACTGCGTCACTCGAACCAATCACGCGCTTGCCTGGCCATTATCAGCTTCCTGTGTGTCTCTCTGTGCACTGTGTTGGAAGAGACAACAGGACGGCTGAACCAGTGAAGCTTTGCGACTAAAACACCCGCTTTTAATCACTTTAATGTGCGCCGGTTTTAAAGTCAAGTTTATGTTTCTGGTGTGCTGTTCTGCAAGTGTTTTGCTTTTACGAGCAGTGTTATCTCAAGTGAGCTAGCTAGCATCGCTAGCCGAGGGCAGATGTCCCAATATCTCCGCGTTTTGCATCTTAAATACACCGTTAACGTCACAATGTGAACTGTTATCTGTGAAGCGTGTTATTCCCATATTACTGTTAACCCTAATCCTTTTATCCCCCTTTTCAGAATTGGCAAAGACACCCTGACTGACATGACCTGTCTCTACGTGAAGTCTGCTAAGGAGCGTGGTAAGTGTAAAACATTATTTTGGTGATTTTCGTGTTTTAATGATTAGAGTATAATTAACCATAAGCAACATCTGTTTTTCAGGTGAGCCTGCAGTTTGTACATCAAGCTTCAGATCACTGTGGAAACAGCTTCTCCCACACATCAGAAGCTGCAGGTCACGCACAGATCTCTACAACAGAATCTAATGTGCTGTCTTTCGGACCCTCACCGCCAGCAAGCAAAGACATCAGGATGCATTACAGCTTTGACTTTGCACAGCAGGTACTAATGATAGTGCAAATGCAGAATAGCAATTATAGAGACATATACGTCTTAATCAAATGTCATATGTATTAATCTAATCTCCTTTTCTCTCTCTGTCTACTACCCTCTGCAGACGGGGCCAAGCTTCACTACACAATGGACATCCACTTCCTCATTGCTGGCCACACCAAATTCTCCCCTGATTGCGGCTTTGGACTTATCAAGCGAGCATACATGAAGACCAGGGTTGACACTTTGGAAGACATCGCTGAGGTTAGTTTTTATTATTTGACTACTTTAATGTGTAAACATTAGCCTGGCAAAACTTCAGTGCTGCTCTCTGCTTAAGATATGTTTCTTCTGTTCTCATTTTTTTACATTGTCGCCCTTGTCATCAGGTAGCGGAAAACAGCTCTCCTGAGTCTCACCTCAATATCCCACAGCTTGTTGGAACGGCGGATGGCAAAGTGTTTGTCAAGAACTTGGACTGGCAGAAGCATCTGAGTCCCTTCTTCAGACGGCTTCCAAAGATCAAGAGTTATCAGCACTTCAGGTATTTATATTGAAACTCTCACATTGTGTTAAAAAAAAAAAAAATAGTTAATGAGTGTTTTATGTGAAATAGTTAGCCATTTCTTAAATGTCCTGTTATTTGTTTACAGCTTTGATGCCAAGAGCCGAGAGTCACAGCACAGAAGAGTGCACAGACGAAGAAGAGGATGAGGATGTGATCTCTGATGTAATTGGACTCTGGTGGTGTACATATCATATCTATTATCTCATATCTCATATATTCAAAGCCATGAACCCGTTGCAGTTCGTATACCTGGCCCTGGCATCTGTTTATAAGAGTTCTTCTATTAAGAGTGTTTTTTAAACTTCCTATAAGTTACTGTCTAGGGATGAGCCCCAGGTGCAGGTGCAGAGCAGCAGTTCAAGACGCTCCTCTGTCGCTGAACTCTCGCCCGTTCTGTTACATGTGAAGTGTTCAGATTCAAGACAGATAGAGACTGTGTGTGTTCCTCGTGTTCCTCGTACAAATAATGCCAAAAAGTCACATCTCAGAAAAAATATTTCAGGCGTCAGACCAAATAACTTAAGGAAAATAACAATCACAAATGACACAAATATACAACATTAGAGCAATTTCCTCCAAATCGCTCTTAGTTAATGAATTAATTAGTGACTATAATATAGATCTTCTAGCTCTAACTGAAACGTGGCTTCAACAAGACGACTACGTCAGACTAAATGAGTCCACCCCACCCACCCATGTTAACTTTCAGACTGCCAGGAGCACAGGCCGAGGTGGTGGCGTGGCAGTGATCTCCCACTCAAGCCTACTCATGAGCCCTAAAACTAACAATGCATTTCACTCATTTGAAAGCCTTATGCTGTCGATCACATGTCCAAATATGAAAAACCTAAAAGGAGTTTTGTTCATAGTTATCTACCGACCTCCTGGTCCCTACTCAGAGTTTTTAACAGAGTTTTCTGACTTTATATCAAACTTAGTGTTAGCCTGGGATAAAATAGTTATAGCTGGAGACTTTAATATCCACGTGAACATGAGTGATGACGCTCTCAGTAATGCCTTCAGCGCCTTGTTAGACAGCATTGGTTTCACTCAGAATGTAAATAAACCGACTCACACCCACAAGAACACTCTGGATCTTATCCTAACGTATGGAACAGAGATTAGTGACCTCATTGTCCTCCCTCAAAACCCTATATTGTCAGACCATTTCCTTATTACCTTTCAGTTTATTCTTAAAGATCATCCAGTCCCACAAAATAAAGTTACAATGAAAAGGACAATATCTGAAAAATCTATCTCAAAATTCAAATAAATAATAGAGCCAATATTCAGTGACATGTCATGTGATCCTGCTGAGAACAGCTTTAGTCCCAGTTTAAGTGATCAATTTGTCGACTTGACCATGAATTCTCTGAAGTCTGCTCTTGACGTTGTCGCGCCGTTAAAACAGAAGGTCATTAGGCCAAAGCGCGCCTCCCCATGGTACAACCAAGAACTGCGTTCACATAAACAAAGAGTTAGAAAGTTAGAGGGATTATTTCGTCGCTCTCGCACCGAAGAATCCCTAAAAGCATGGAAAAGTTGCCTGCTGTCCTATAAGCAGGCTCTGCGTAAGGCCCAAACCAGATATTATTCAAATCTAATAGAAGTCAACAAAAGTAACACTAAATTCCTTTTCAGCACTGTAGCTAGGCTAACAAACTGTCACAGTGCAGTAGAGCCCTCACTCCCAGCTACACTTAGCTCTGATGATTTCCTCCTATTTTTTAACAATAAAATAAAAACAATCAGAGACAAATTAGATGAAATTACCCCCGCTATTAGCCCTGAACTAGCCCAAAATGTAAATCTAACGTCCCATATAAATCCAGCTGTAAACTTAGAAAGGTTCACAGCTGTTGATCAAGCAGAGATAACTTCAGCCATTATGTCCTCTAAAAGCTCAACTTGTGTCCTAGACCCCATTCCAAGCAGACTCCTCAAAGACATTCTCCCCCTAATTATAGACCCTATTATTAATATAATAAATACTTCACTCGAAAGTGGCTATGTTCCACAGTCCTTCAAACATGCAGTCATTAAACCTCTTCTGAAAAAGCCTAATCTAGATCCCGACCTATTGGTAAACTACAGACCTATTTCAAATCTTCCCTTCGTCTCTAAAATCCTTGAAAAAGTCGTAGTAAAACAGCTTTGTCGCCACCTGCAGGACAATAACTTATTTGAAGTTTTCCAGTCAGGGTTCAGAGCCCACCACAGCACTGAAACTGCACTAGTTAAAGTCACAAATGATTTGTTATTAGCCGCTGACGATGGACTGGTCTCAGTCCTGGTTCTGTTGGACCTCAGCGCAGCGTTTGACACCATTGACCACAACATTCTACTGCAGAGGTTAGAATGTGATGTAGGTGTTGGAGGAACAGCCCTCAGCTGGTTTAAATGCTGGTTTAAATCCTATCTATCTGATAGGTTCCAATTTGTTAATGTAAACCAGAGCTCCTCACCTTGCTCTAAAGTAATTTACGGTGTGCCACAGGGTTCGGTACTCGGTCCAATTCTGTTTACTCTTTATATGCTGCCATTAGGCAACATTATCAGAAAGCATGACATTAACTTCCACTGCTATGCAGACGACACTCAGCTGTATTTATCAATGAAACCTGATCAGAGCGATCAAGTAGACAGACTTAGTACTTGTGTGAAGGAGATAAAAACCTGGATGACACTAAACTACCTGCTTCTTAACCCTGAAAAAACCGAGGTCATTGTGCTTGGCCCTAAGCATCTACAAGATGCTCTATCTGAGCAGATAGTCACACTGGACAATGTCAGTGTAGCCTCCAGTTCTACTGTAAGAAACCTTGGAGTCTTATTTGACCAGGAGCTCTCATTTAAAGCTCATATAAATCAAGCTTGTAAAACAGCCTATTTCCATTTGCGCAACATCGCCAAAATCAGAAGAATCCTGCCTAAAAGTGATGCCGAAAAACTTATCCATGCATTTGTAACGACTAGATTAGACTACTGTAACTCCCTGCTTGCAGCGTGTCCTAAAAGCTCCATAAAAAGCTTTCAACTGGTTCAAAATGCAGCAGCAAGATTACTAACAGGAACAAAAAGAAGAGAGCACATTACGCCAGTGCTGAAGTCTCTTCACTGGCTCCCTGTCGAGTTTAGAATTAAATTCAAAATTCTACTCTTGACCTACAAAGCCATAAATGACGTGGCCCCATCCTACCTCAAAGATGCTATAGAACCATATCATCCAAACAGAGCTCTTCGCTCTCAGAATGCCGGCCTTCTGGTAGTGCCAAGAGTCTCTAAAAGTACTGTAGGAGGTAGCGCGTTTAGCTACCAAGCTCCTGTGTTATGGAATCAGCTCCCGACCCATGTTAAATATGCTGACACAGTCTCTTCATTTAAGTCCAGGCTTAAAACGTTCCTCTTCGAAATCGCTTATGGTCAGACTAGTTAGGAACAGAAACATAAACCCACAGCTTTAGCTACGCTGCCCTAGGAGTAACTATGCTGGGGGAAGTATGACAGCTTGAGCACTATCCTCTTCTTCTTCTGACTACTTATGCTATCAAACAATATTTATTTTTTGATTCCACTTGCAAACTGTTAACCGCCTTATTTTTCTTTCTCTCACTCCTGAGGACCTGTGGACCCAGATGCCCCTCCCCTGGTGAAGTGGTCCCTGCCCTGTGTGGACGGTCCCTCATCTGCCTGAGGGGTGGGTCCAGCTCGCCCCCGACGGTCCCTCATCTGCCTGACGAGTGGGTCCAGCTCGCCTCCGACGGTCCCTCATCTGCCTGAAGAGTGGGTCCAGTTCGCCTCAGTCGGTCCCTCAGCTGCCTGAAGAGTGGGTCCAGTTCGCCTCAGTCGGTCCCTCATCTGCCTGAAGAGTGGGTCCAGTTCGCCTCAGTCGGTCCCTCATCTGCCTGAAGAGTGGGTCCAGTTCGCCTCAGTCGGTCCCTCATCTGCCTGAAGAGTGGGTCCAGTTTGCCTCAGTCGGTCCCTCATCTGCCTGAAGAGTGGGTCCAGCTCCTGTCTCCCTCGTGTCCGTCTGTCCGTCTGTGAGAGTCGGATCTTTCCTTCACTGGAACTCCTCCAAGTTTCTACGCTTTTTTTCCAAAGAGGTTTTTTTTGTAGTTTTTCCTGGCCGAGAAGGAGAGTCTAAGGACAGAGGACCCTGGGACATCGTCCCTCGCCACCACAGACATTGTCTGACTCCCTCGCCACCACAGACATTGTCTGACTTCATCGCCACCACAGACATTGTTGATTCATTTCTCCCTGTGGTCCTCAGAGGCAACTGTTGTTGTGATTTTGGGCCTTACAAAAATAAATTTATTTGATTTGATTTGATGTAGTGGAACTCAGACTTGTGGTGATCTCTTGGACACTTTTGTCAGCCACAAATGCAAAATGGGTTAACTCCAGTTGTCTAGCTGGCTGCGTGCTTGTTATCTGCAAATAATGGTATTTTTAATGTTCTGAACTGAGTCTTGCAAAGAAGACTGCAAACTCATTGCACCTGGAGAAATACAGAAACCATCAGACAAAGTAACATTTACCACACTGTAATTTGAAATATTAACCCGCTTTGTCATTAGCAGGTCCAGAGTGTGCCCTTTGCCCTTGGTGGGGCCACTCAGGTGCTGAGTAAGACCAAAGCTTCTGAGGACAGCGCCAAGCTCTTTAGAAGAAGACGAGGTTGAGCGGGGCGTGAAGGAAGGAAGGAACAGTCACTAATGTACGGGAAACTCCTACCAAGCAGTGGCCAGCCTATAGCACACTGGGATTCTGTGGTAATTGAACCAAGTTTACCAGTTCCTTTCATCAGTTAATAACACAAGCAGGCTTTCCTATTTACCAATGTAGATAACAGGGGTTACAACAGTAACTCTGGTGGGTCTCGAACTCACAGCCTTTGAATGCCTTTGCAACTTTTGTCTGATTCCCCTTTTTCACAAAAGCAAAACAGTCATCCGAAAACGGTCTACATTAATCAATCAATCAATCAATCAATCCTTACCATCAAACTGAGAAACAAGGAGTGAAAAGAGTGCATTTACTCTGTTTATTCAGGGATACTTTTCAATCTCTAATTGCAAAATGTAAAAGAGCTCTTTCGGGTGATAAGTTTTTCTGTACATGTAAACAACTGATTTGCTTGAAAGGCTATCATGAAGGCACTGTTAGGATTTGAACCCAGGATCTCCTGTTTCAGGTAGAAATTCAGTGACCAATGTTACCTCATAGATTTTGCCTGCTATACCTCTTCCAATCGTCCCTGGGTGGGCTCGAACCACCAACCTCCCGGTTAACAGCAGAGCGCGCTGGCCAATTGCGCCACAGAGCCAAACAGCCCGCTCCATTAAATATTGGCGACTCGACAAGCCGCAATATCTTTTTTTTTAAAGCGAGCCAGCAACATTCGAAAGTTCAGCCCCTGTCCAATCAACTGTGTTTAATGGAGAGCGAGGGCATCAATCTTTCTACCTTTGAGCTAAATCCCCTGTACCAATGTAGCTATAAAAAACTGGAAGTCTTTCAATCAATCGACTCTCGCCAATTTATTGCGCACTCAATATACTGCAGTTAATCTGGATATTGAGGAAAAATTGCAAGATAATGTTATTTGACATAATGCCGATGTATTTGCTTACTTTTTCAAGCACACTTGGCAATTGAACCTCGTTCAGCAGTGCCTTTCATCAGATAGTAAAGCGAGCAGATTTTCCATTGTAAAAAACTAATATGTTCTCTCACCATTAGCGACTCTGGTGGGACTCGAGCCCACAACCTTTGAATGCCCTTGCAATTTATGCTTAGAAGTCCAAAGCGCTATCCATTGCGCCACAGAGTCCATGCATCCTTCCATGGTGCTCATTTCCACAAACGCAAAACACGTTTTTCATCCAAAATGAGTCCACATCAGTCATTCCTTGCCAACAAACTGAGAATCAAAAAGTGAAAAGAGTGCAGTTAATCTGTGTGTGCAGGGATACTTTTCCATCTTATTCCAATTTGTAACAGCAGCGCATTTTCTGTCGTTGTAAATAATTTGCATGCTTGAATGGACAACTGAGTAGTAGTAGGTTTGAGATGGGCCGGTAATTATTTAGCACTGTGGCATCAAGACTGCTCTTCTTTAAGAGAGGCTTAATGACTGCAGTTTTAAGGATCTTGGGAAAATTCCAGATCCAAGCAACATGTTGACTTTTTGATTGATTGGAGCCAACAGACTGCTCACCATAGACTTTAAAAATCTAGTCGGCAATGCATAAAGACAGCATGTAGTGGAACTCAGACTTGTGGTGATCTCTTGGACACTTTTGTCAGCCACAAATGCAAAATGGGTTAACTCCAGTTGTCTAGCTGGCTGCGTGCTTGTTATCTGCAAATAATGGTATTTTTAATGTTCTGAACTGAGTCTTGGAAAGAAGACTGCAAACTCATTGCACCTGGAGAAATACAGAAACCATCAGACAAAGTAACATTTACCAGACTGGAATTTGAAATATTAACCCGCTTTGTCATTAGCAGGTCCAGAGTGTGCCCTTTGCCCTTGGTGGGGCCACTCAGGTGCTGAGTAAGACCAAAGCTTCTGAGGACAGTGCCAAACTCTTTAGAAGAAGACGAGGTTAAGCGGGGCGTGAAGGAAGGAAGGAACAGTCACTCACGTACGGGAAACTCCTACCAAGCAGTGGCCAGCCTATAGCACACTGGGATTCTGTGGTAATTGAACCAAGTTTAGCAGTTCCTTTCATCAGTTAATAACACAAGCAGGCTTTCCTATTTACCAATGTAGATAACAGGGGTTACAACAGTGACTCTGGTGGGTCTCGAACTCACAGCCTTTGAATGCCTTTGCAACTTTTGTCTGATTACCCTTTTTCACAAAAGCAAAACAGTCATCCGAAAACGGTCTACATCAATCAATCAATCAATCCTTACCATCAAACTGAGAAACAAGGAGTGAAAAGAGTGCATTTACTCTGTTTATTCAGGGATACTTTTCAATCTCTAATTGCAAAATGTAAGAGCCCTTTCGGGTGATAATTTTGTCTTTACATATAAACAACTGATTTGCTTGAACGGCTATCATCAAGGCACTGCTGGGATTTGAACCCTGTTTACTAGACAGGCACTTGGACCATCTAAGCCACAGCGCCTCTTAAATGCTACTTTAACCTGTTTCAGCTAGATATTCAGTGACCAATGTTACCTCATAGATTTTGCCTGCGATAGCTCTTTCAATGTTCCCTGGGTGGGCTCGAACCACCAACCTCCCGGTTAACAGCAGAGCGCGCTGGCCAATTGCGCCACAGAGACAAACAGCCCGCTTAATTAAATATTTGCGACTCGACAAGCCGCAATATCTTTTTTTCTAACCCTTTAAGCGCCAAAGTCGCAGAAATGCAACTTTACCGTACAAGGAAATTAATGAAATAATAGTAGAAAATGAATCACTTCAGTCATTGGTCGGTTCCGTGCAACTTCCCTTTATTAGCCAGGTATGATCCAGGGCAGATTCGGTAAGGAAAAAAATGGCTGGAGGAAGTACACGTGGCATGCAATTTACAGCAGATTCTGACTCTGAAGGGTATTATCTCCCCGAGAGTGACGATGGATTTCCAAGTGGAGATGAAGGGACTTCGAAACAACGGACAGGTGCAAAGGACAGACGGAGGCGAGGAACTAGTGGAACCAGTGGCTGCAGTAAAACTTGCCCGGTGGATGAGAGCTGGGACATGCTGAGAGAGGTCGAGGTATTTGAGGCATGGATCAAACCTTTTGAAGACCCAGTTGGCTACACAGGAGAGATGGATCTGACGGATGCTAATCCATTTGATATTCTGTCACTCTTTCTGACCGATCAGTTTTGGACTTTCATTACTGATGAGACAAATAGATATGCACATCAGTGTATGGCACCTATGATTCTGAAGCCACATTCAAGATTTCTTGAGTGGTATGATGTATCAGTCACCGAAATGAAAGCTTTTTTCGCTTTGCATCTCTCCATGGGCCTTGTTGAGAAACCTGAAATCGAGGATTACTGGGGAACATTTTGGCCTACACAAACGCCTGGATTTGGAAATGTAATGTCAAGAAACAGATTTGAAATCATTCTTTCGTTCTTTCATTTTGTCAACAATAATGATTATGTGAGAACAGGCGAGCCCGGGCACGATAAACTGTTCAAAGTCCGCCCAATAATAGATTTGATTATTCCCAAATTTGCAGCAGTTTACAGTCCAATCAAGGAGCTTTCTTTAGATGAAATGACAATAGCTTTCAAGGGGAGATCTTCACTAAAATGTTACTCTCCGAATAAACCTGACAAATATGGCTATAGAGTGTATGCCCTGAGTGAAAGCTGTTCAGGGTATGTTTTGCGCTGGTCAATGCACACTGGACAGTACAAAAATAATGCAAGCAACATCAGTGCAACACACGCAGTTGTCCGTGAGTTGGTTTCTCCCTTTACGGGCAAAGGACACGAGATTTACATGGACAGTTACTATACCTCGCCTGTAATTGCAAATGAATTAGCAGATTTGGAAACTGGACTGTGTGGGACGGTAAGGATTACCAGGTTGGGGATGCCAACCAGTGATACATAATCAAACATGCCAGCAACGCCAAGCTCCTCGGCGTTGGCCTCTGTGCGGTTCCATGCAACGAGAGATACGCTAAAAAACTTTAAATGCTGTCATTTGGATATGTAAAAGTGCAGGGTACCTTGACCCTGGATGGACATCTTTTCTGTGATGGCTCTCTCCTTTCTTCACTGCTTTCTCCACAACCTGCCTGGCACCAATGATGGATGTATAAGTTGGAAAAATAAAAAAATGAAAAAAATACATAATAAATACCGTGTTTGTCATCATTTGGTCAGAACTTGTAATCAGGGCCCGAGTTTGAAGATGTGAGCAAAAGGGGTGAAAATGGGTTAAAATGTGAAAAACACCAAAATGAGCAAAATGAAATAATCCCCCATCATCAGTGCACTGTTTGCCCCCAGAAAAGCACTCCCCTGGGGCCTGGAGGTGATCTGACCACCAGAATATAGTACCATATACCCCTGCTGGACTAAGAAAAAAAAACGAGCTTCCAGCCAATAGTACACTATACCCGAGGGACTCTGTCGTTTTTCGGCAATAGTACACTATACCCGAGGGACTCTGTCGTTTTTCGGCAATAGTACACAATACCTGAAAAGACTCTGTCGTTTTTCGGCAATAGTACACTATATACCGTTGGACTTAGTCGTTTTTTGGGCTCGTGGGAATAAGCGTTCAGCTCAAGAATCCCGGGCTAAATCACGCTGCTCCCGAGAAATTCTTACGCTGCTCTCACGCGGAATATGCAAAATGGTAATGCTGGGAGGGACGGGCGGGCGGTTTTTGAGAATGACGTTTTTCGCAATCGAAACAGGTACATTTCCTGGTTGTGCGGCTACCGGGCAAGGAGCTCGTTTGACGGGCACACGAGAACCGCGACCGATGGGCCCCGTTCTGGTTTTATCCAGCTTCCAAGGCTCCTTCACAGCCGTAATGTCAAGTCATGGTTCGGAGGTGCGGAGGTGAGCGTCGGATCACGGAGCCTCTGAATGGAGCCCCGCGCTCCGCGCTCCTCCGCGCTCTAAGCGCCGCTCAGACCCGGCATGAGAGGGTCTATTTTCGGCTTGATTTTACCAGACTCCCGGGCACTTCCAGAAGCTTGCTGTTTGCTCTGATTGCTCGGGGCAGAGCACAGTGTCACGCTGAGAACGGGCTGTACGCGGAGGTGAGAGCTGGTTGTAAGGCGGATCACGGAGCCTCTGAATGGAGCCCCGCGCTCTGCGCTCCTCCGCGCTCTAAGCGCCGCTCAGACCCGGCATGAGAGGGTCTATTTTCGGCTTGATTTTACCAGACTCCCGGGCACTTCCAGAAGCTTGCTGTTTGCTCTGATTGCTCGGGGCAGAGCACAGTGTCACGCTGAGAACGGGCTGTACGCGGAGGTGAGAGCTGGTTGTAAGGCGGATCACGGAGCCTCTGAATGGAGCCCCGCGCTCCGCGCTCCTCCGCGCTCTAAGCGCCGCTCAGACCCGGCATGAGAGGGTCTATTTTCGGCTTGATTTTACCAGACTCCCGGGCACTTCCAGAAGCTTCCTGTTTGCTCTGATTGCTCGGGGCAGAGCACGGTGTCACGCTGACCACGGGCTGTACGCGGAGGTGACCGCTGGTTGTAAGGCGAATCACGGAGCCTCTGAATGGACCACCGCGCTCCCGCCCTCCTCCGCGCTCTAAGCGCCGCTCAGACCCGGCATGAGAGGGTCTATTTTCGGCTTGTTTTTACCAGACTCCCGGGCACTTCCAGAAGCTTCCTGTTTGCTCTGATTGCTCGGGGCAGAGCACGATGTCACGCTGACCACGGGCTGTACGCGGAGGTGACCCGCTCCGTGATCTTAGCGCCGCCCAGACCCAGGGCCATCCACCCCGCACACGGCCAGACTTTGCCCGGCCAGGGAGCACCTTCTGCGGGTCGGAGGCTCCGGGTCGGAGCCCCTGGAGCCTGGAGCCCTCACCGGGCCCCGAACTCGGCTGCCGGAGGCAGTGCAGTGCCTCATGGATAAAAGGGCACCCAGCCGGTCTCGAACTCGCGTGAGGCGGAGCAGGGATCATCCATGAATCAACCATGAAAATGGTACAAATCATGGTTCTATGTATACCAGACAAGGAGCTTGGTCTATTGGCACTCAAGACCCGCCATCGTAGGGCCCCGTTCTGGTTTTATCCAGCTTCGAAGGCTCCTGCACACTGCGGGTTTGTTTACATTTTGCGGCTGTGGTTTGCTCCGGCTAACCTCACGCCGGACACGTTGGAAGCGAGGCCGAGACAGAGGTCCCACCAGGCGCGGGGCGTCAGTCTGACTGGCTTCCCCCGCGCCTGGCCCCTTGTCTCCGGAGATGGGACCGTCACTCACCCCCGCACTGAAGGACGCGCGGCTTGAAGGATGATGGCTGCGCTTAGCCCCTGTGCCAGGGGCTCTGAGCCAGTCCCCTTCAGCCTCAACGCGTCCCGTGGAAACACAGTCCGGGTCCATTGTCACTCACCCCTGCGCAGAAGGACGCGCGGCTTGGAGGATGATGGCTGCGCTTAGCCCCTGGCACAGGGGCTCTGCACCAGTCCCCTTCAGCCTCAACGCGTCCGGTGGAACAACAGTCCAGGCCCTCTGTCACTCACCCCCGCACTGAAGGACGCGCGGCTTGAAGGATGATGGCTGTGCTTAGCCCCTGTGCCAGGGGCTCTGAGCCAGTCCCCTTCAGCCTCAACGCGTCCGGTGGGAACACAGTCCGGGTCCACTGTCACTCACCCCTGCGCAGAAGGACGCGCGGCTTGGAGGATGATGGCTGCGCTTAGCCCCTGGCACAGGGGCTCTGCACCAGTCCCCTTCAGCCTCAACGCGTCTGGTGGAACAACAGTCCAGGCCCACTGTCACTCACCCCCGCACTGAAGGACGCGCGGCTTGGAGGATGATGGCTGCGCTTAGCCCCTGTTACAGGGGCTCTGCGCCAGTCTCCTTCAGCCTCAACGCGTCCGACGGAACCACAGTCCGGGTCCATTGTCACTCACCCCTGCGGAGAAGGACGCGCGGCTTGAAGGATGATGGCTGTGCTTAGCCCCTGTGCCAGGGGCTCTGAGCCAGTCCCCTTCAGCCTCAACGCGTCCGGTGGGAACACAGTCCGGGTCCACTGTCACTCACCCCTGCGCAGAAGGACGCGCGGCTTGGAGGATGATGGCTGCGCTTAGCCCCTGGCACAGGGGCTCTGCACCAGTCCCCTTCAGCCTCAACGCGTCCGGTGGAACAACAGTCCAGGCCCACTGTCACTCACCCCCGCACTGAAGGACGTGCGGCTTGGAGGATGATGGCTGCGCTTAGCCCCTGTTACAGGGGCTCTGCGCCAGTCTCCTTCAGCCTCAACGCGTCCGACGGAACCACAGTCCGAGCCCATTGTCACTCACCCCCGCGCAGCAGGAGGCGCGGCTTGAAGGATGATGGCTGCGCTTAGACCCTGGGCCCAAGGGCTCTGCGCCAGTCCCCTTCAGCCTCAACGTGTCCGATGGCTCTGCGCGGGGCGGGGGGCAGGGCCGGCGCATATTTTTGGTCCGACTCCGGTCCCTTCCTCGTCTCTGAGTTTGTCAAATGCAGCGCCTGTCCAGGGCTCACTTTGCTATCAACTGGCTGGTCACCGCCATCGTAGGGCCCCGTTCTGGTTTCATCCAGCTTCGAAGGCTCCTGCGCACTGCGGGGTTGTTGGCATTTGTGGTCCTGATTTGCGCTGGCTCACCCTCACGCTGGACACAGCGCCAGATGATATATTTGGTCCGACTCCGGTCCCTTCCTCGTCTCTGAGTTTGTCAAATGCAGCGCCTGTCCAGGGCTCACTTTGCTATCAACTGGCTGGTCACCGCCATCGTAGGGCCCCGTTCTGGTTTCATCCAGCTTCGAAGGCTCCTGCGCACTGCGGGGTTGTAGGCATTTGTGGTCCTGATTTGCGCTGGCTCACCCTCACGCTGGACACAGCGCCAGATGATATATTTGGTCCGACTCCGGTCCCTTCCTCGTCTCTGAGTTTGTCAAATGCAGCGCCTGTCCAGGGCTCACTTTGCTATCAACTGGCTGGTCACCGCCATCGTAGGGCCCCGTTCTGGTTTCATCCAGCTTCGAAGGCTCCTGCGCACTGCGGGGTTGTAGGCATTTGTGGTCCAGAGCCCCGGCTCTAAATTAAACCTGTTACCCTAGTAGGCCGGCCTCCGGGTCCCCCTCTCTTCTTCGGTTATGGAGTACATTGGGCGCGGGGGCAGCCAGTGGAGGGCAAGGGCCCTGCCTCCAAGTGTGGTGTAGGGGACAGGGGAGCCAGGGCCTTGGGGTCCTGGTGCTTTTTATCTTTTAAAGTGGCTCAGAGTACCAAGGGCACGGACTTCCAGGGGGCTGCACCAAGGGTGTGTAGCTCGTGTGGGGGTGCTTAAGTGTGGGTACCCGGGGACGAAAGGTGGGCCGGGGCCGGCGCGAGCCTCTGTGGTGAGTGCTGGGCCGTTCCCTTGGTACTCCAGTCAGAGTACCAAGGGCACGGACTTCCATGGTATAGTACCAAGGGCACGGACCTCCAGGGGGCTGAACCAAGGGTGTGTAGCCCGTGTGGGGGTGCTTAAGTGTGGGTCCCCGGGTTCGAAGGGAGAGCCTGGTCCCCGGTGGTCATCCCCGGAGTCCCAGAGCCTGCAACCCGGGGAAGAGTGGCCCGTCCCCAGACTGAGTTTGGGGGAATGCGGGGTGGCTCTGGAGGTGCTCCGTGGGTTCCAGGGGGTGTTCAGTGGAGGCCATGCCCAGCCAGAGTGGCCCGTCCCCAGACTGAGTTTGGGGGAATGCGGGGTGGCTCTGGAGGGGCTCCAGGGGTTCCAGGGGGTGCTCGGCGGAGGCCATGCCCAGCCAGAGTGGCCCTTCCCCGGGCAGAATCTGGGGAGAGTGGGGGGTGGCTCTGGAGGTGCTCCGGGGGCTCCAGGGGTTCCAGGGGGTGCTCAGTGGGGGCCATGCCCAGCCAGAGTGGCCCTTCCCCGGGGTGAGTCTGGAGGAGTGGGGGGTGGCTCTGGAGGGGCTCCAGGGGTTCCAGGGGGTGCTCGGCGGAGGCCATGCCCAGCCAGAGTGGCCCTTCCCCGGGCAGAGTCTGGGGAGAGTGGGGGGTGGCTCTGGAGGTGCTCCGGGGGCTCCAGGGGGTGCTCAGTGGAGGCCATGCCCAGCCAGAGTGGCCCTTCCCCGGGCAGAATCTGGGGAGAGTGGGGGTGGCTCTGGAGGTGCTCCGGGGGCTCCAGGGGTTCCAGGGGGTGCTCAGTGGGGGCCATGCCCAGCCAGAGTGGCCCTTCCCCGGGGTGAGTCTGGAGGAGTGGGGGGTGGCTCTGGAGGGGCTCCAGGGGTTCCAGGGGGTGCTCGGCGGAGGCCATGCCCAGCCAGAGTGGCCCTTCCCCGGGCAGAGTCTGGGGAGAGTGGGGGGTGGCTCTGGAGGTGCTCCGGGGGCTCCAGGGGGTGCTCAGTGGAGGCCATGCCCAGCCAGAGTGGCCCTTCCCCGGGCAGAATCTGGGGAGAGTGGGGGGTGGCTCTGGAGGTGCTCCGGGGGCTCCAGGGGTTCCAGGGGGTGCTCAGTGGGGGCCATGCCCAGCCAGAGTGGCCCTTCCCCGGGGTGAGTCTGGAGGGTTGGGGGGTGGCTCTGGAGGGAATCCAGGGGTTCCAGGGGGTGCTCGGCGGAGGCCATGCCCAGCCAGAGTGGCCCTTCCCCGGGCAGAGTCTGGGGAGAGTGGGGGGTGGCTCTGGAGGTGGTCCGGGGGCTCCAGGGGGTGCACAGTGGAGGCCATGCCCAGCCAGAGTGGCCCTTCCCCGGGCAGAATCTGGGGAGAGTGGGGGGTGGCTCTGGAGGTGCTCCGGGGGCTCCAGGGGTCCCAGGGGGTGCTCAGTGGGGGCCATGCCCAGCCAGAGTGGCCCTTCCCCGGGGTGAGTCTGGAGGAGTGGGGGGTGGCTCTGGAGGGGCTCCAGGGGTTCCAGGGGGTGCTCGGCGGAGGCCATGCCCAGCCAGAGTGGCCCTTCCCCGGGCAGAGTCTGGGGAGAGTGGGGGGTGGCTCTGGAGGTGCTCCGGGGGCTCCAGGGGGTGCTCAGTGGAGGCCATGCCCAGCCAGAGTGGCCCTTCCCCGGGCAAAGTCTGGCCGTGTGCGGGGTGGATGATCCCTGCTCCGCCTCACGGGAGTTCGAGACCGGCTGGGTGCACTTTTATCCATGAGACCGCGTCAGTCTGACTGGCTTCCCCCGCGCCTGGCCCCTTGTCACCGGAGATGGGACCGTCACTCACCCCCGTGCAGTAGGACGCGCGGCTTGGAGGATGATGGCTGCGCTTAGCCCCTGGCACAGGGGCTCTGCACCAGTCCCCTTCAGCCTCAACGCGTCTGGTGGAACAACAGTCAAGGCCCACTGTCACTCACCCCCGCACAGAAGGACGCGCGGCTTGAAGGATGATGGCTGCGCTTAGCCCCTGTGCCAGGGGCTCTGAGCCAGTCCCCTTCAGCCTCAACGCGTCCGGTGGAAACACAGTCCGGGTCCACTGTCACTCACCCCTGCGCAGAAGGACGCGCGGCTTGGAGGATGATGGCTGCGCTTAGCCCCTGGCACAGGGGCTCTGCACCAGTCCCCTTCAGCCTCAACGCGTCTGGTGGAACAACAGTCCAGGCCCACTGTCACTCACCCCCGCACAGAAAGACGCGCGGCTTGAAGGATAATGGCTGCGCTTAGCCCCTGTGCCAGGGGCTCTGAGCCAGTCCCCTTCAGCCTCAACGCGTCAGGTGGAAACACAGTCCGGGTCCACTGTCACTCACCCCCGCGCAGGGATGCTTTCAAGTACAACCGCTGCTACGTTGCATGGAACAGCTAAAGGTTGATTACTGCATATTGCACGCTGCATCCTAAATGGATGGGATTTTTCAATGTCTCTCTTAACAACCCACAGCGTGTCTTATTCATACTGTGGATTCAAGTCTTCCAAAAGGCTGACCACGATATTCCCATGCCAGGAGTTGAACCCAGGCCACCTGAATGGGCCACTTTGTCTCACCTTCCTGCAGGTAGTGTGGATGGATGAAATAATATTGTTTGAGTTTTTATAAGTGCTGCAAGGTTCAAAGGTAATGCGGGACTGGGAGCTTGCACTGAATCACCACATGTGCTGATTTGAAATATTTAAGTGAAGGTCTCTAAAATTCACTGCAGTGTAATCTGGTCATTAGCAAAGACTACAGAGTCGCCTGGAGATGCTGGTGATTGAACCCAGGACCTAGTACATGCTAAGCATGCGCTCTACCACTGAGCTACATCCCCTTCCTTATCAAACCCTTAAAATGATAGAATGGACAAAAACAGAACAGATAGAATAGAAACAACAGAAACAGTGACCAGAAAGACAATTCAATTCTTCATTTTTTTTTTAATTCCAATTTGACTGGTTGTGACACAAAGATTTGTCCCATTGTTACTTTACTTACATGTGCGTCACTTTTTGTGTGTTACAGTAACTTTTTTGGCCTGATCACCCAGTCCACAAGTGTTCCTGTACCTATATATTTACAAATCAAGCACTGTTAAGCAGTTGGCATCCTTTGCTGGTCAGGGGGAAGAGGAAGGTATGTTTCCAGCAGGGTTCTAAGAAATATGAAGCAATGCCAATGGATTTCTTGCCCATCAGCTTGACCACCTGGCCACCACAATACTGCATCTTTGGAAAATTACAGTGAAAGCTTGAGACCAATAAAAAAATCAAGATATGCTTGTCCAGTCAAGAATTGTTGGAAAACATGACTGATCCCAAATGAAGCAAAGTATGCGCTCTACCGCTGACCCACTTTGTCTAGAAATGCTCCAAAAAGAAACACCAACCAACCTGCTAGTCTATAGATACATAGAAAAGCTAAAGGTTGATTACAAACTTTCGCATGCTGCGCCCAAATTGATGTCAGGTTTCTATGTCTCTCTTCACCTCCATCCAGCTTGAATGTACTCGTAACCACAGCGAGTCTTGTACATAATATGGCTACAAGTATTCCAGAAGGACAAACCAGATATTCCCATACCGGGAGTTGAACCCAGGCCACCTGGATGAGAGCCAGGAATCCTAACCGCTAGACCATATGGGAAGGATTTGAGAAGGTAAGAGCTAATTTAATGGTAAAGAAGATAAGATGAGATAAGATAAGATAAGATAAGATAAGATAAGATAAGATATTCCTTTATTGTCCAACATGGGGAAATTCCATTGGTGCAACGCAGGAAGATACAGAAGGACAGATCACTTATAGGAAGTCTGAAAAACACTTTCAGTAGAAGATCTCCTATAAATAAAAAATCCCATAGACAAATAAATACATAAATACCATTGCATGTGATCACAACAGTAATTGCACATGAATATGTGTCATGACGGCACATAGATTGCACATGAATTTCACAGTAATTGCACATGAATTGCACATGGATTCCAACAGCAATTGCACATATGACGGAATTGCACATCAGTATTAGGTTAGGTCAGCATTGCGAGTGTTCAGGACTAACAGTGTTTGTTATAAAGTCTGACAGCAGCAGGAAGGAAAGACCTACGAAACCTTTCCCTCACACAGCGAGGGTGGATTAGTCTCTCACTGAAGCTGCTCTCCAGAGCGGACATAGTGTCCTGCAGGGGATGACACTCATGGTCCAGCATAGATGTGAATCTAGCCAGGACCCTCATGTCCCCCACCTCCTGCACCGAGTCCAGAGCACAGCCCAGGACGGAGCTGGACTTCTCGATGACTTTGTCCAGCCTCTTCCTCTCCCTCTCTGTGATGCTGTATGAGTCCATTCTCTCAATGTCCCGTCCCTGGATGTTCACTGGTAAGGGGGCAGTGGGGTGGCGTCTGCGGAAATCCACCACCATCTCCTTGGTCTTCCCCGCGTTGATGAGGTGGTTCCGCTGACACCAGTCCACAAAGTCCTGCGCCAGTCCTCTGTACTCCGCGTCATCTTCGTCCGTGATGAGTCCGATGATGGCAGAGTCATCAGAGAACTTCTGCAGGACACAGCTGTCCGTGTCATGTCTGAAGTCTGCAGTGTAAAGGGTGAAGAGAAAGGGCGCGAGGACAGTTCCCTGGGGCGCCCCCACACTGCAGGTCCGAGTGTCAGACACACAATCCCGTGCTCTCACAAACTGTAAATCCTCTGGGACCACATGAGGCTCGCTATTTCCGTCATTTTATTTTGAAGGGACCTCACGTTACCCATGACTACGGCGGGAACCGACTTCCTGTTTGTCCCTCTCTTCTCTCTGAGTTTACGTCTGTCGAAGTTTAGTCTATACAGACTGCGGGAGGCGAGGATCGTTCTCAAGTTCTTTATTTGATGAAAACATGGAAAAACAGGCAAAACAGTAGCGTGTTTTTCGTCTTGCAGCTGAGATTCGACCCGTCACAAGAATTAGCTGTGTTTTATATAGCTGTTGCTTGGGTCTGATAAAATGGCCTGACGTTGATATGACGTCCGCTTTAAGATTGTTTAGACTAGTCCACAGATAATCAGAAAATACACAGAAAGTTCATCGTGACCCATATGCCGTAAGATCGTCGTGACTCATGATAAACAGGACACAGACATGACAATAATTTGATCAATATCCACAATTCCCCCTTTTGATCACATCCACATGTGATCACACTTAAAGAGGCGCCAGACGCAACCTCACAAAATAATAGAACGTAAACCCCCCAAAAACATACTAATTGTTTAAAAATCATATTAAATCATTGTATAATATTGCAACTCAATAAAAGAAAACATGTATTAAACATAACCCATCATGGACACAAAATGGTGTAAGACAAGGAGCATGGTGGTTGTAGACCAGACCAGATTTTCAAGTGTTGGCTTCAAGAAATGTCAGTCTCGTCATTATCAGAGTCAGATTCTTGATTGACAGAGTAATAGTCAGCCTCTGTCATCAGGGCTAGAACATGTGCTGGTCGGTTAGTAAGAGCAGTTGCAATCAAGCGTTCAATAAGTGATCTAAGACAGGGTACAACACAGCATCCAATCATAATCAACACACTAATAATAATAAGGATAGTGGAGAAAATAGAAGCAACAGTGCCAGTCCAAGGACCAAATATGCTGTATAACCAGGCAGACCATGAGTTATCAGCAGTACCTGAGTTTTTAGCAAGTTCAGCTGAGAGAGATTTGAGACTAGCTAGTGCTTTAGTAACCCTGCCATCAGGGGAAGTATTGTTAGGAATAAATGTGCAGCAATCAGTACCAAACATCGAGCAAATACCAGATTTCTCAGCTAAGAGCATGTCAAGAGCAACGCGATTCTGCCAAGCCATAAGTGAGGTCGGAGCCAATTGTTCTGTAATTCCCTCTAATGCGTCTATTGTAAAGTTCAAGAATCTTTGCTGATTATAATAAATGTAATTTATCCATTGAACATTAATATTAGATGTTGCCCAACTAAATAAAATAGACTTAAACCCAGCCGCTACTTCATTCTGTGCCTGAAACCCATATGGAACGCCAACCGGGGCTCCCACAGAATTTATATAAACACCTGGGTCAAATGATCCCAGGGGGCTGGCGAGGGAGCGTCTAAACACTCTAGAGTGAGGATGCCTAGGTAGGTTGTACTTGAAATATTCTGTAGTAACGGGGACAATAGTGAATGGTAAAATCATCACTACTAGAGCACATTCACCTGTCCAACGTGGTGGAAGGATAGCTCGGAGTTTTAGGTCACCACAGAGCCACCATAAGTCAGCTCTGGGTAAGGTCTGTCTTAAAAAAACATGATGAAATGAGGGGAAAGCAGAAATGTCAGTTGATGTGTTGCAATACGTTGGAGGAAAATGACCAAGCCTAGTCCTGCTAAGAGTAGCGTTGAAATAGAAACAGTTAAAGCCATGTTCAGCAGTAGAGAATATCACAGGTACGTCTTTGGATGTTGTAACGGGGTATCTTAAATGTAAATGAGTACAGTCCTTGAAATTGTCCGAAGAATTAGAAAACAGAGAATGCACACAACTGTCACGCTGTGAGTCCAGAGGGAAAGGGGCAGCTATAAGCTGGGGTCTTGCAGCCGCACAAGCTAAACACGATTCTTTCTTATTTGTTTTAACAGTGTACTGTACGTCGGTGTAATCCCTCATTCGTCCAGGCGTGTTCCATAGTAGAAAAAGCTTCAGTTGTAGTCATCTGGACTCAGTTTGAAAAAGTAGACGTTTCGACTCTCATCCAAGAGTCATTGTCAATAACAGAATTTAGGTCGAGAACTCCGATATTAATACTGTTCTGTGGTAAGACCCGCCCATTGGGAGGAGCCTTCCTGAAGTAGAAAGAGTTGTTGGTTTCAACAGAAACTCCCCCCTTGTATCTACCGAGCTAGCCTATTCAGAATCTTAATGGGCTGTTAAAACCTCTTTGTCTTAGTGAGACCCTGGCTCAACCACCCTGAGTACCTGATTAGCATTTGAATTCCCTGGTCCTTTACCTTTCCAGGGGTTCAGTAACCCATTATAGATAACAGGAAGATTAAACCTAAGCCCTCCATTTCTGTCTAAAGAAGGTCTTTCTTTTTTAACAAAAATAGCTTCCTTGACTCCTCTTTCAAACCATCTTTTCTCCCTGCTTAAAACCTTCACCTCACCGTCTTCAAACGAGTGATTAGAGGCTTCAAGATGGAGATGCACGGCACTCTGTGGACCTGAACTAGTATTTCTTCTGTGCTGATAAAGCCTCTTGTGTAGAGGCTGTTTCGTCTCACCTATGTAACGTTCTTTACAGCTTTCTTCACTGCATTGGATCGAATAAACTACATTGCTCTGTTTTTGAGTCGGCAATTTGTCCTTTGGGTGAACCAGTTTTTGTCTTAAAGTGTTGCCTGGTTTAAAATAAACAGGGACTTCGTGTTGTCTAAAAATTCTCTGCAGTTTTTCCGACAGGCCAGACACATAAGGGATAGAGACACCCTTCCTTCTCTGTTCAGTTTCCCTTTTGTCCTGCTTCTTGGTTCTCTTCACTCTGTTGAGAGCCCAAGCGGGGTAACCACAGGCTGAGAGGGCATTACGGACATGTTTTTCCTCTTTCTTCTTGCCCTCTGAGCTGGTGGGCACACCTTGAACTCTGTGTTGTAAGGTTCTGATCACACCCAGCTTGTGCTGTAGTGGGTGGTTGGAACCAAAGAGCAGATACTGGTCCGTGTGTGTAGGTTTCCTATATACTTCTATTTGGAGTTTCCCGTCCTCTCCTCTGATCGTGGCACAATCAAGAAAGGCCAAGCGATTCTCCTTAGCGTCTTCTCTTGTAAACCTGATATGTGGGTCCACAGCATTGATGTGATCAGAGAAGGTTTCCAGCTCTTGTTTCTTGATTGTTACAAAAGTATCATCGACATAGCGGAGCCACAGTTTTGGGGCTATGCCTGAGAATGAGGACAGTGCCTTCTTCTCAAAGTGCTCCATGAACAGGTTGGCCACTATGGGAGAGACGGGCGAGCCCATGGCACAGCCATGAATCTGTCTGTAAAATTGTCCCCGGAATTGAAAGTAAGTGGTGTTCAGACAGATGTCCAACAGTTTACATATGTGTTCAGGTGTCAGTTTGGTCCTTTCCTGTAGGGTGGTGTCTTCCTGCAGTCTGGTCCTCACCGCTGCTACTGCATCAGAGGTCGGGATGCAGGTGAACAGGGACACAACATCATATGAAACCATGAGGTCATCTGGGTCCAGTTGGAGATGTTTCATGACTGGTTCAATCTCGGGTTTCGGCAGGCGTACCTGAATGTTAGTCTTTGCTCAAAAATACAATGAATAGGAACGCTGGGTCTATTGGAAATTTTGCGAGATCAGGACATGAATGGCCTGGAAAGGATCTATAAAACATAAACAGCAAGCTTTCGTTGGAACATTGTTAGCATGAACATGTTTGGTAACATGTTTGGTTTTGCTGAATGTTGTACCCAAGACCTTCTGCGTGTAGGGCAGATGTGATGACCACCACACAATGAAACCATGAAGCAGAAGTTTGCCTACTTCAATTCTGCTCTCTTTGATATAGCCCAATGATCAAATGTCATACTTATTTTCAAAACAGGACATCCTGTAGAAAGGTGTGGTTCAACGGTATAGCGGTTAGCGCTCTGAATCCAGAGTTTTTCTTCATTTCTAATTGCAATTAGAGGGGTTACCCTTTTATGGATATGTCAAGATTCTCCCCTCTGTGGCGCAATCGGCTAGGGCGATCTGCTGATAGGCAAAAGGTTGGTGGTTCGAGCCCACCCAGGGACGACTGCTCACCTTGCCAGAGCAAGCAAGAAATACAATCCCACAAGTAATTATGTAAGGAAACCAGGAAATCATTACGGCGCTGGGGCTTCCTTGGTCAAAGGGCCTGTTTAGTTAACAGGAAATGCCTACTTTTTGTCTATGAAAAATATTTACAAGGACAGTAAAGCCCACAAGAAGAGCCCTCAAACCCATACCTTTCTCCCTCAAGTTTACTGCTGCTACAGTTTGCATTAAGAGAGGGAAAAGTATTGCTGCACATCAAGATTGTTTGCACTGTTTGCACTCCTTGTTTCTCATTTTTTGGGCAAGGGATGATTGATGTAAGACTTGTAGCTTTGGATCACCGTTATCCTTCCAAAGAGCAGTCTGCGGTTCCATGGTGTAATGGTTAGCACACTTTGAATCCAGCGATCCGAGTTCAAATCTCAGTGGAACCTTGAGTGCCCCGAGAGTAGCGTTACTCTTTTGAAAAAGTGCAGAAACATGAAGAATCTTTGGGTAAAATCTGTGCTTACCCCCTGAAAGGAGCTAACCAAAGCATACAAACTAAACAAAGCTGTTAAAATCTGGAGCTGGTTTTCTTATGACCAAGCTTATGATTCAACGCCTGGATTACAAAAGGCGTAAACGTTTCACCGCATTGCAAAAGAAAATCAAATGAAAAGCATTGATGTGTTGAAGGAATCCTTTGACTTGGAGAGACAGGACTTTTATAGGACTTATTATAAGCAAGAAATGAAACAAAGAAATGACCACTATAATCCTCTGACAGTAATCTTCGTTGAAGCCAATCAATCAGAACTTGCGAGGGGAAGAAGAAGAAGAAGAAGAAGAAGAAGAAGAAGAAGAAGAAGAAGAAGAAGAAGAAGGCGGTGGCGGCGACGACGAACACCTTATGCTCTCTAAACGCGGGGAAATCGCGTGGACCTCCAAGCCGCCGCTTGAGAGGCGAGGCGAGGAGGAGGAGAAGGAGGAGTAGACAAGTTGGCGCCCATCAGGGAGCTGTGGGACTTGTGGTGCAAGCGACTGCCGCTCATGTACAATCCGGGATCCGAGGTCACCGTAGACGAGAGGCTGGTTTTGTTTAGAGGTGATTTTTTTTATTTAAAAAAATGGAGAGAAAAAAAAAGAGAAAATAATAATAATAAATAAATTAATAAATTAATAAATTAATAAATTAATAAATTAATAAATTAATAAATTAATAAATTAATAAATTAATAAATTAATACATTAATAAATTAATAAATCAATAAATCAATAAATCAATAAATCAATAAATCATGAAAAGTAAATTCAAATTAAATAATATTTGTTGTTCTTGTGTTCTTGTTTTTCCTTCATTATTTTTTTTATTTTTTTTTCCCTTCTTCTTCTTCTTCTTCTTCCTTCTTCTTCCTTCTTCTTTCTTCTTCTTTCTTCGTTCTTCTTTCTTCTTCGACAGGTCGCTGCCCCTTCCCTCAAAGCCGGCGAAGTACGGAATCAAGCTGTGGGTTGCGTGCAACTCGCTGTCCAGTTACGCCTGGAAGATGCAGGTCTACACCGGGAAATCCGATAAGCGCGCGCCTCCGGAGAAGAACCTGGCCACGCGGGTCGTGCTCGATCTCACCGAGGGACTGGGACTGGGAAGGGGGGCCGGGGGGGGGCGCAACGTCACGTGCGACAACTTCTTCACCTCGTACGAGCTCGCCCGCAGGCTATTCTTCGAGAGGGACGGCCTCACCCTGCTGGGGACGCTGCGCGCCAACAGGAGCTAGTTCCCGCGGGAACTGGTCGACACGAAGCGCAGGGCGATCGCGTCTTCCGTCTCGTGTTCACGTTGGGCGAGACCGCGCCGGGGACCTCTTCCAACGGCTACGGCAACAAACGGAGTCCCCTCGGTCGCCTTGGTCTCCTACCTGGCGAAGAAGAGCAAGAACTTGCAGATCCTCACCACGGTGCGGCGCCACCTACGGAGACGGCAATCGCGGCGGCGGCGAGCCTCCTCCTCCGAGCAAACCGGCGGCCGTGCTGCATTACAATCGCACCAAGGGAGGCGTGGACAACCTGGACAAGGTGACAGGTACCTACAGCTGCAGGAGGAAAACCTGCCGCTGGGCCCTTGTCCTGTTCCACAACATGATCGACGTGTCCGCGTACAATGCTTTCGTCCTGTGGCGGGAGCTGAACCTGATGTGGATGGTCGGCAAACGCCACAGACGCAGGCTGTTCATGGAGCAGCTGGGGAGCGCGCTCGTCGCGCCTCGTATACGCGGGAGGGAGGAGGAAGGGAGGGGGAGGGGGAGGAGGACCTGATGACCTGGCGTCATCGGGGACATCTCGGGAGAGGGGAGAAGAGAGGGGAGAGGAGAGGGGAGAGAGGGGGGGAGGAGGAGGAGGAAGAGAACCCGCTGCTGTACCCGCGAAGAGGAAGTGGTGCCGAATATGCCCCAGGAGCAAGGACACTAAAACGACGAACGTGTACCGAGGGTGCCTCGTACACGTGTGTGGCGAGTGCGCCCCCAGCTACTGCCTGCGCTGCGCTCGGACCTAAGTATCTGTCGACCTTACGATCGCTGCCGTTGCCGCCGTTGCCTTGCCGCCGCCAAAAATTTCCTGTGTTGTGTTTTTTTTTATTTTTTATATTTGTCCAAGAAGCTAATACCAGGAATGGGATCCGAACCCACGAGGGCCACCGCCCGTCGGATCTTGAGTCCGAAGCCTTAACCGCTCGGCCATCCTGGTGAAAGCCTATAATGGCGTTGCTCGCTTGTAAAAGGGGTGTCGGTCGGTCGGTCGGTCGCCGCCGCCGCCACGCTACTATTTTGAATAAAGAATGCGACAACGCCGAAAAGAGAAAAATAATATATAGATATTTTTTTAAATGCTATTGTGTCAATTTTTATTTTATTTTAAATAATAAGGATGAAAAAAAAATTAAACAATTATGTCCTTATGATGAAGAAGTAGAGAGAAAGAGAGAGAAAGAGAAAGAGAGAGAGAGAAAGAGAGAGAGAGAGAGAGAAAGAGAGAGAGAGAAAGAGAGAGAGAAAGAGAGAGAGAGTAAAACGGGCGCGTGCGCAATTCCGACACCTGCAGGTCAAGCCGGGGAGGTGGCATGGCTTACTAATGATAATACTTACAGGGGGCGGTGTATCAGCGTATCGTTGTGGCCGAGCGGTTAAGGCGACGGACTCCATATCCATTGGGAGTTTACCATGCGTTTCAAAAATGCTACTCAAACCTGTTAGTCGATATTCATTGACCAATTTTACCTCGTAGACTTTGCCTGCAATTGCTCTTCCAATCGTCCCTGGGTGGGCTCGAACCACCAACCTCCCAGTTAACAGCCGAGTGCGCTGCCCAATTGCGCCACAGAGTCATACAGCCCACGTCGTATAATAATTGCGAATTTACAAGCCGCAATATCTTTTTTTTTTTTTAAAGCGAGCCAGCAACATTCGAAAGTTCAGCCCCTGTCCAATCAACTGTGTTTAATGGAGAGCGAGGGCATCAATCTTTCTACCTTTAAGCTAAATCCCCTGTACCAATGTAGCTATAAAAAAACTGGAAGTTTTTCAATCAATCGACTCTCGCCAATTTATTGCGCACTCAATATACTGCAGTTAATCTGGATATTGAGGAAAAATTGCAAGATAATGTTATTTGACATAATGCCGATGTATTTGCTTACTTTTTCAAGCACACTTGGCAATTGAACCTCGTTCAGCAGTGCCTTTCATCAGATAGTAAAGCGAGCAGACTTTCCATTGTAAAAAACAAATATGTTCTCTCACCATTAGCGACTCATTGCGCCACAGAGCCCATACATCCTTCCATGATGCTCATTTCCACAAACGCAAAACACAGTTTTCATCCAAAATGGGTCCACATCAGTCATTCCTTGCCAACAAACTGAGAATCAAAAAGTGAAAAGAGTGCAGTGTAGGGGAATGGAGATGGACATTCCACGGCCAGATAACAGAAAATCTCTCTTTGAACATTGGGGGGTTTTCTTTCTCCCTCTCTCCCTCACCGCAGGGAGCCGCTGTGACTTTGGCGATAACAGACCTTCTCCCCCACAGTCTTACAGGAGGACGCCCCGATGAAAACTATGTTTTATGTGATTATGCCATGAATGTTTGTCCGAATCAACTCCGTACACCTCATGTTTCACCTTGTGTTACGTATTTTTCCACTGTTTAAGGTTTTATATTCCCAATGCTTTAACTCGAGTGCCCATCACAGGTGAAAGAAGATGTAAAATGTATCTACCTCAAGGAATAATGTGCACAAACTGCCAAAAGTGTTTAACGTGTCGTCGCAGTAGCGCCCGCCCCTTTCGCTCCCAGCGTGCCCTGCGGCGCTAGGTGACAAAAAGACGCTCCGAGCTTGGAACGCTCTCTTCTCCTCTCTTCTCTTCTTGCTCTCTTCTTCCTTTTTTTTTGTTCAAGCCTTTGTCTATCTCTTTGAAGCCGTCTCCACGGACGAGCCTGTTTACTTTTCCTTTGTCTCAACAAAGCGTCCGCCACGTGGGTCGACAAGACTAGGCCAGCCTCATCGCCCCCCTGAACTCTGAAAACACCTGGAAACACCTGGAACTAAGCTTAAGCGCTAAACCGGACAGAGACTTTCTTTTCTACTTCGCTTCTACTATTTTTGAAGTAATCTACGCTGTTTACGTGGATCAGCGCTACGTTCTCATCTGAGTAAAGGCCGCGTGAGGAGCTAACACGCAGCTAAAGCGTTCTACCGCTAAGGAACTCCCGGACATCGCCACGCGCCACCTCGCGCCACCGCTGCCGCCCCGCGTCACGAACATCGCGGCATGCCACTGCCTTCGCCCGCCACACCGCTCCACGGGCTGCCTCGCGCCACCGCTGCCGCTGCCTCGCCACGGATCTCGTCCGCGGACAAGGACCAGCCGGACAGAGTTCTACAAAATCGTAAGCCGACTTCAGTGTGCGGTTCTTTTGTGGCGTGATTTGGGTAGAACTCAGCTGTTCCTCCTCCCTTAGCTTCTCACTTTCCCTCTTTTTGATATAGATTAGCATAGACACGTTTGATTATCAAAGGCAAAACCCTGGTTTAACATTATCTGCATGAAATCTGCTGTTAAATCTGATATAACATCACCTGTGATTTACCTGTGCGCATTTCTGCTCCGGTGCCCTTTTTGATTGCCCTTTTGATAAATAAACTACACGAAAGAGTTATTGACTATTGTTTGTTTGATTAGACTATGCGTAAGTCCCTGAATCGTGAAACACCCTTCAGACCTTTTAACGAGCGCGATTAAGGACCGTATCTTAGCTTTTTGGGTTTTACCCTGGTGCCCCGTCTTGTCTCGTTTCTGCTAAGAAATCTTCCTTAATCGTAAACTGAATACCTGTAGTTTGAGACCCTACACAAGGATGTGAATAGCCTGTTGGCACCTGCTTCACTAAAGGTTCTATATCCATTCACTACACAGCTTTCTTGGATGCACTACTGCTGTTACTGCTCTCGACTGACATCTCAATTGCAATAGACTTTAAAAAGAAGCATTAGCTTGATGTGGACTTTTAAAGGACGCAGTAGTTTGATGTGACAACAACCACATCAAACTCCTTTAAAAAGAGACAGCAGTTTGATGTGTTTTTTTTACCAAAGTATAGGTACGGTTATTTGTGCTACTGTAATAACGGATATGATTCTGTATACTCACAGTTCACATAGATAAAGTGTCAGGATGGCCGAGTGGTCTAAGGCGCCAGACTCAAGGTAAATTCCTTCCTCGCCACTGGGGATTCTGGTCTCTGACTGGAGGCGTGGGTTCAAATCCCACTCCTGACAAAAAAAACCTTTGGAAAGGAAGCCATTTTTACACCCTAAATTACAAGCACATATGTGTGACAATGGACTGAAAACTTGTCGTATTGGCTTAAGATTTCAAATGAAGTGTTACTTCCAATGATGAATTGTGATGTGATGGCCAATCTACTACGTAGATGCTGTACTGTCTAAGCATTGAGTACATTCAGAGTGAACTGTATCATATGTCTTATACTGTAATTGTGACCACTCACTGAGAAATTAAAGTGACAGATTAATTTACCAGACTTAGAACTGAAAAATTCTGGGTTTTCATTATGACCTTTTTTTGCCTTTTGGACAGCCAGCCTGGCTAGCTCAGTCGGTAGAGCATGAGACTCTTAATCTCAGGGTCGTGGGTTCGAGCCCCACGTTAGGTGGAATTAATTTTAAGCTTTATGGACTGCTTGCCATTACAACCCGTGAAATCTTGGTCATAAATTTTCTTCTGTTGGAACCGAAAGAAGAAGAATTAAACCCTCTGTAACAATGAGATTGCAACTATTTCACTCAATTCTCATCACCTGTTAAATTCCATCTCTTTATATGGACTGTACATAATTGGAAAGACTTCATCTAGTGTAAGGTTGCCAAAGCATTTACTTTGTACTGATTTTTGGAACTTTATCTTTGAGATAAGGGAGCTCAATGTCAGCATCGCTGAAATGTCCAAGGTGTCAGGGTCAAGGTAAACTCCTACCTAAGCGTAAGCAAATTTGGTCTACAAGTGGAGGAATGGGTTCTAATCCCACTCCTGACAATGGGTTTGTCCTATATTTGAACTCATTGCAAGTGTAGGGGAATGGAGATGGACATTCCACGGCCAGATAACAGAAAATCTCTCTTTGAACATTGGGGGGTTTTCTTTCTCCCTCTCTCCCTCACCGCAGGGAGCCGCTGTGACTTTGGCGATAACAGACCTTCTCCCCCACAGTCTTACAGGAGGACGCCCCGATGAAAACTATGTTTTATGTGATTATGCCATGAATGTTTGTCCGAATCAACTCCGTACACCTCATGTTTCACCTTGTGTTACGTATTTTTCCACTGTTTAAGGTTTTATATTCCCAATGCTTTAACTCGAGTGCCCATCACAGGTGAAAGAAGATGTAAAATGTATCTACCTCAAGGAATAATGTGCACAAACTGCCAAAAGTGTTTAACGTGTCGTCGCAGTAGCGCCCGCCCCTTTCGCTCCCAGCGTGCCCTGCGGCGCTAGGTGACAAAAAGACGCTCCGAGCTTGGAACGCTCTCTTCTCCTCTCTTCTCTTCTTGCTCTCTTCTTCCTTTTTTTTTGTTCAAGCCTTTGTCTATCTCTTTGAAGCCGTCTCCACGGACGAGCCTGTTTACTTTTCCTTTGTCTCAACAAAGCGTCCGCCACGTGGGTCGACAAGACTAGGCCAGCCTCATCGCCCCCCTGAACTCTGAAAACACCTGGAAACACCTGGAACTAAGCTTAAGCGCTAAACCGGACAGAGACTTTCTTTTCTACTTCGCTTCTACTATTTTTGAAGTAATCTACGCTGTTTACGTGGATCAGCGCTACGTTCTCATCTGAGTAAAGGCCGCGTGAGGAGCTAACACGCAGCTAAAGCGTTCTACCGCTAAGGAACTCCCGGACATCGCCACGCGCCACCTCGCGCCACCGCTGCCGCCCCGCGTCACGAACATCGCGGCATGCCACTGCCTTCGCCCGCCACACCGCTCCACGGGCTGCCTCGCGCCACCGCTGCCGCTGCCTCGCCACGGATCTCGTCCGCGGACAAGGACCAGCCGGACAGAGTTCTACAAAATCGTAAGCCGACTTCAGTGTGCGGTTCTTTTGTGGCGTGATTTGGGTAGAACTCAGCTGTTCCTCCTCCCTTAGCTTCTCACTTTCCCTCTTTTTGATATAGATTAGCATAGACACGTTTGATTATCAAAGGCAAAACCCTGGTTTAACATTATCTGCATGAAATCTGCTGTTAAATCTGATATAACATCACCTGTGATTTACCTGTGCGCATTTCTGCTCCGGTGCCCTTTTTGATTGCCCTTTTGATAAATAAACTACACGAAAGAGTTATTGACTATTGTTTGTTTGATTAGACTATGCGTAAGTCCCTGAATCGTGAAACACCCTTCAGACCTTTTAACGAGCGCGATTAAGGACCGTATCTTAGCTTTTTGGGATTTACCCTGGTGCCCCGTCTTGTCTCGTTTCTGCTAAGAAATCTTCCTTAATCGTAAACTGAATACCTGTAGTTTGAGACCCTACACAAGGATGTGAATAGCCTGTTGGCTCCTGCTTCACTAAAGGTTCTATATCCATTCACTACACAGCTTTCTTGGATGCACTACTGCTGTTACGGCTCTCGACTGACATCTCAATTGCAATAGACTTTAAAAAGAAGCATTAGCTTGATGTGGACTTTTAAAGGACGCAGTAGTTTGATGTGACAACAACCACATCAAACTCCTTTAAAAAGAGACAGCAGTTTGATGTGTTTTTTTACCAAAGTATAGGTACGGTCATTTGTGCTACTGTAATAACGGATCTGATTCTGTATACTCACAGTTCACATAAATAAAGTGTCAGGATGGCCGAGCGGTCTAAGGCGCCAGACTCAAGGTAAACTCCTTCCTCGGCACAGGGGATTCTGGTCTCTGAATGGAGGCGTGGGTTCAAATCCCACTCCTGACAAAAAAAAAATATTTCCTTTGGAAAGGAAGCCATTTTTACACCCTAATTTACAAGCACATATGTGTGACAATGGATAAAAAATTGTCGTATTGGCTTAAGATTTCAAATGAAGTGTTACTTCCAATGATGAATTGTGATGTGATGGCCAATCTACTACGTAGATGCTGTACTGTCAAAGCATTGAGTACATTCAGAGTGAACTGTATCATATGTCTTATACTGTAATTGTGACCACTCACTGAGAAATTAAAGTGACAGATTAATTTACCAGACTTACTACTGAAAAATTCTGGGTTTTCATTCTGACCTTTTTTTGCCTTTTGGACAGCCAGCCTGGCTAGCTCAGTCGGTAGAGCATGAGACTCTTAATCTCAGGGTCGTGGGTTCGAGCCCCACGTTTGGCGGAGCTGATTTTAAGCTTTATGGACTGCTTGCCATTACAACCCGTGAAATCTTGGTCATAAATTTGGGGAATGGAGATGGACATTCCACGGCCAGATAACAGAAAATCTCTCTTTGAACATTGGGGGGTTTTCTTTCTCCCTCTCTCCCTCACCGCAGGGAGCCGCTGTGACTTTGGCGATAACAGACCTTCTCCCCCACAGTCTTACAGGAGGACGCCCCGATGAAAACTATGTTTTATGTGATTATGCCATGAATGTTTGTCCGAATCAACTCCGTACACCTCATGTTTCACCTTGTGTTACGTATTTTTCCACTGTTTAAGGTTTTATATTCCCAATGCTTTAACTCGAGTGCCCATCACAGGTGAAAGAAGATGTAAAATGTATCTACCTCAAGGAATAATGTGCACAAACTGCCAAAAGTGTTTAACGTGTCGTCGCAGTAGCGCCCGCCCCTTTCGCTCCCAGCGTGCCCTGCGGCGCTAGGTGACAAAAAGACGCTCCGAGCTTGGAACGCTCTCTTCTCCTCTCTTCTCTTCTTGCTCTCTTCTTCCTTTTTTTTTGTTCAAGCCTTTGTCTATCTCTTTGAAGCCGTCTCCACGGACGAGCCTGTTTACTTTTCCTTTGTCTCAACAAAGCGTCCGCCACGTGGGTCGACAAGACTAGGCCAGCCTCATCGCCCCCCTGAACTCTGAAAACACCTGGAAACACCTGGAACTAAGCTTAAGCGCTAAACCGGACAGAGACTTTCTTTTCTACTTCGCTTCTACTATTTTTGAAGTAATCTACGCTGTTTACGTGGATCAGCGCTACGTTCTCATCTGAGTAAAGGCCGCGTGAGGAGCTAACACGCAGCTAAAGCGTTCTACCGCTAAGGAACTCCCGGACATCGCCACGCGCCACCTCGCGCCACCGCTGCCGCCCCGCGTCACGAACATCGCGGCATGCCACTGCCTTCGTCCGCCACACCGCTCCACGGGCTGCCTCGCGCCACCGCTGCCGCTGCCTCGCCACGGATCTCGTCCGCGGACAAGGACCAGCCGGACAGAGTTCTACAAAATCGTAAGCCGACTTCAGTGTGCGGTTCTTTTGTGGCGTGATTTGGGTAGAACTCAGCTGTTCCTCCTCCCTTAGCTTCTCACTTTCCCTCTTTTTGATATAGATTAGCATAGACACGTTTGATTATCAAAGGCAAAACCCTGGTTTAACATTATCTGCATGAAATCTGCTGTTAAATCTGATATAACATCACCTGTGATTTACCTGTGCGCATTTCTGCTCCGGTGCCCTTTTTGATTGCCCTTTTGATAAATAAACTACACGAAAGAGTTATTGACTATTGTTTGTTTGATTAGACTATGCGTAAGTCCCTGAATCGTGAAACACCCTTCAGACCTTTTAACGAGCGCGATTAAGGACCGTATCTTAGCTTTTTGGGATTTACCCTGGTGCCCCGTCTTGTCTCGTTTCTGCTAAGAAATCTTCCTTAATCGTAAACTGAATACCTGTAGTTTGAGACCCTACACAAGGATGTGAATAGCCTGTTGGCTCCTGCTTCACTAAAGGTTCTATATCCATTCACTACACAGCTTTCTTGGATGCACTACTGCTGTTACGGCTCTCGACTGACATCTCAATTGCAATAGACTTTAAAAAGAAGCATTAGCTTGATGTGGACTTTTAAAGGACGCAGTAGTTTGATGTGACAACAACCACATCAAACTCCTTTAAAAAGAGACAGCAGTTTGATGTGTTTTTTTACCAAAGTATAGGTACGGTCATTTGTGCTACTGTAATAACGGATCTGATTCTGTATACTCACAGTTCACATAAATAAAGTGTCAGGATGGCCGAGCGGTCTAAGGCGCCAGACTCAAGGTAAACTCCTTCCTCGCCACAGGGGATTCTGGTCTCTGAATGGAGGCGTGGGTTCAAATCCCACTCCTGACAAAAAAAAAATATTTCCTTTGGAAAGGAAGCCATTTTTACACCCTAATTTACAAGCACATATGTGTGACAATGGATAAAAAATTGTCGTATTGGCTTAAGATTTCAAATGAAGTGTTACTTCCAATGATGAATTGTGATGTGATGGCCAATCTACTACGTAGATGCTGTACTGTCAAAGCATTGAGTACATTCAGAGTGAACTGTATCATATGTCTTATACTGTAATTGTGACCACTCACTGAGAAATTAAAGTGACAGATTAATTTACCAGACTTACTACTGAAAAATTCTGGGTTTTCATTCTGACCTTTTTTTGCCTTTTGGACAGCCAGCCTGGCTAGCTCAGTCGGTAGAGCATGAGACTCTTAATCTCAGGGTCGTGGGTTCGAGCCCCACGTTTGGCGGAGCTGATTTTAAGCTTTATGGACTGCTTGCCATTACAACCCGTGAAATCTTGGTCATAAATTTGGGGAATGGAGATGGACATTCCACGGCCAGATAACAGAAAATCTCTCTTTGAACATTGGGGGGTTTTCTTTCTCCCTCTCTCCCTCACCGCAGGGAGCCGCTGTGACTTTGGCGATAACAGACCTTCTCCCCCACAGTCTTACAGGAGGACGCCCCGATGAAAACTATGTTTTATGTGATTATGCCATGAATGTTTGTCCGAATCAACTCCGTACACCTCATGTTTCACCTTGTGTTACGTATTTTTCCACTGTTTAAGGTTTTATATTCCCAATGCTTTAACTTGAGTGCCCATCACAGGTGAAAGAAGATGTAAAATGTATCTACCTCAAGGAATAATGTGCACAAACTGCCAAAAGTGTTTAACGTGTCGTCGCAGTAGCGCCCGCCCCTTTCGCTCCCAGCGTGCCCTGCGGCGCTAGGTGACAAAAAGACGCTCCGAGCTTGGAACGCTCTCTTCTCCTCTCTTCTCTTCTTGCTCTCTTCTTCCTTTTTTTTTGTTCAAGCCTTTGTCTATCTCTTTGAAGCCGTCTCCACGGACGAGCCTGTTTACTTTTCCTTTGTCTCAACAAAGCGTCCGCCACGTGGGTCGACAAGACTAGGCCAGCCTCATCGCCCCCCTGAACTCTGAAAACACCTGGAAACACCTGGAACTAAGCTTAAGCGCTAAACCGGACAGAGACTTTCTTTTCTACTTCGCTTCTACTATTTTTGAAGTAATCTATGCCGTTTACGTGGATCAGCGCTACGTTCTCATCTGAGTAAAGGCCGCGTGAGGAGCTAACACGCAGCTAAAGCGTTCTACCGCTAAGGAACTCCCGGACATCGCCACGCGCCACCTCGCGCCACCGCTGCCGCCCCGCATCACGGACATCGCGGCACGCCACTGCCTTCGCCCGCCACACCGCTCCACGCGCCGCCTCGCGCCACCGCTGCCGCCCCGCGTCACGGACATCGCGGCACGCCACAGCCTTCGCCCGCCACACCGCTCCACGCCGCTGCCTCGCCACGGATCTCGTCCGCGGACAAGGACCAGCCGGACAGAGTTCTACAAAATCGTAAGCCGACTTCAGTGTGCGGTTCTTTTGTGGCGTGATTTGGGTAGAACTCAGCTGTTCCTCCTCCCTTAGCTTCTCACTTTCCCTCTTTTTGATATAGATTAGCATAGACACGTTTGATTATCAAAGGCAAAACCCTGGTTTAACATTATCTGCATGAAATCTGCTGTTAAATCTGATATAACATCACCTGTGATTTACCTGTGCGCATTTTGCTCCGGCGCCCTTTTTGATTGCCCTTTTGATAAATAAACTACACGAAAGAGTTATTGACTATTGTTTGTTTGATTAGACTATGCGTAAGTCCCTGAATCGTGAAACACCCTTCAGACCTTTTAACGAGCGCGATTAAGGACCGTATCTTAGCTTTTTGGGTTTTACCCTGGTGCCCCGTCTTGTCTCGTTTCTGCTAAGAAATCTTCCTTAATCGTAAACTGAATACCTGTAGTTTGGGACCCTACACAAGGATGTGAATAGCCTGTTGGCTCCTGCTTCACTAAAGGTTCTATATCCATTCACTACACAGCTTTCTTGGATGCACTACTGCTGTTACTGCTCTCGACTGACATCTCAATTGCAATAGACTTTAAAAAGAAGCATTAGCTTGATGTGGACTTTTAAAGGACGCAGTAGTTTGATGTGACAACAACCACATCAAACTCCTTTAAAAAGAGACAGCAGTTTGATGTGTTTTTTTACCAAAGTATAGGTACGGTCATTTGTGCTACTGTAATAACGGATCTGATTCTGTATACTCACAGTTCACACAAATAAAGTGTCAGGATGGCCGAGCGGATAAGATAAGATAAGATAAGATAAGATAAGATAAGATATTCCTTTATTGTCCCACATGGGCACGATGGGTTCATACACAGGCCCCAGATGTACAAGGTTGTGGTCCGAGCTGCCCAGGGGAGGGAGGGGGAAAGAGGAATAAGCATCCTTGGTGTTGGCAAAAAACAAATCCAATGTTCTATTGTTTCTGGTGGGGCAGCAAATGTGGAACTGGGAGCTTGCGCTGAAGATCGGCTTCCATCATCCAACACATTACTGACTAGCTTGGTTCATTTGGATTGACAATCGCAATAATGCAAGTAATGGATTTCAAGTCCATCGCCTTAACCTCTCGGCCACAACAACAATACACATTTAAACTGTGTTTAAGAAAGTGGAAATTATCCACATTATTTTCTGAAACTAGCGCAATTACATTACCAGATTTAACTCTCCTTCCGTAACAATGCCTTAAATGATAGAATGGACAAAAACAGAACAGATAGAATAGAAACAACAGAAACAGTGACCAGATAGACAATTCAATTCTTGATTTTTTTTTAAATTCCAATTTGACTGGTTAGGACACAAAGGTTTGTCCCATTGTTACTTTACTTACATGTGCGTCACTTTTTGTGTGTTACAGTAACTTTTTTGGCCTGATCACCCAGTCCACAAGTGTTCCTGTACCTATATATTTACAAATCAAGCACTGTTAAGCAGGTGGCATCCTTTGCTGGTCAGGGGGAAGAGAAAGGTATGTTTCCAGCAGGGTTCTAAGAAATATGAAGCAATGCCAATGGATTTCTTGCCCATCAGCTTGACCACCTGGCCACCACAATACTGCATCTTTGGAAAATTACAGTGAAAGCGTGAGACCAATAAAAAAAAATCAAGATATGCTTGTCCAGTCAAGAATTGCTGGAAAACATGACTGATCCCAAATGAAGCAAAGTATGCGCTCTACCGCTGACCCACTTTGTCTAAGAGAAATGCTCCAAAAAGAAACACCAACCAACCTGCTAGTCTATAGATGCATAGAAAAGCTAAAGGTTGATTACAAATTTTCACATGCTGCGCCTAAATCGATACCATGTTGCTATGCCTCACTTCACCTCCATCCAGCTTGAATGTACTCGTAACCACAGCGAGTCTTGTACATAATCCAGCTACAAGTGTTCCAGCAGGACAGACTAGATATTTCCATACCGGGAGTTGAACTCGGGCCACCTGGATGAGAGCCAGGAATCCTAACCGCTAGACCATATGGGAAGGATTTGAGAAGGTAAGAGTTGATTTAATGGTAAATAAGATCAGATCAGATCAGATCAGATCAGATCAGATCAGATCAGATCAGATCAGATCAGATCAGATCAGATCAGATCAGATCAGATAAGATAAGATAAGATAAGATATTCCTTTATTGTCCCACATGGGCACGATGGGTTCATACACAGGCCCCAGATGTACAAGGTTGTGGTCCGAGCTGCCCAGGGGGGGGAGGGGGAAAAAGGAATAAGCCTCCTTGGTGTTGGCAAAAAACAAGTCCAATGTTCTATTGTTTCTGGTGGGGCAGGTAACATACTGGGTGTATGTTGGTAGAACAGAAGAGGGAGAAGCGTGGTTAAAGTCACCAGAGACGAGGAAGAGAGCCTGTGGGTGCTGTGCTTGCAGCCTACACGTGCAGGAGAGCAGTGCTTCACAAGCATATTGAGCATTGGCAAACGGGGCCACATAGACTGCGATCAAAATCACATGTGAGAACTCCCGGGGCAGATAATATATCTTTTCTTCCCGCATTCTCTCGTTCTGTCCGCCCGCAGCAGATGAAAATTGTCCAAACCTACAATAGAGTCTGGCATTTCTGCTGTTAACCAGGTCTCTGTGAAAATCAAGACACTGCTGTCCCTATAAATCCTCTGGGACCGCATGAGGCTCGCTATTTCCGTCATTTTATTTTGAAGGGACCTCACGTTACCCATGACTACGGCGGGAACCGACTTCCTGTTTGTCCCTCTCTTCTCTCGGAGTTTATGTCCAGCCCGTCTGCTTCGTTGCGTTTTCCTTAGGATGTCCGCCGGGATAACGTGACGATCTCCAGGTAAGACGACTGTTCTCCGCAGTTTCATTAGTTCCTCCTTTGTGTAAACGCGGTACGGCGCCGGCCGGGGGGCGGGGCCGGAGCCGGGGGACTCAGAGCCAAGACACATCGCCACGACACGACGAAAACACTCAATCCAGCCGAATAAAGTCAAAAACAGTTGAATTAAAAACGATTCCAGCGCGTGTCCCTATCCTACAGTAAAATAGAAAAAATATACTAACTATATTTACAAAATATAGGAGATAAAGCACAATAAGTGTGAGAAAAAAGAGAGAGCGTTTACACCGGGCTGCTAGCTGTACCAGCGCCTTATGACGTATAAAGAAGGCCTCGTTGATGCTTGAGAGTTAAGGAACAGTTCTGTATGTAATAGATATAAGCCCATTCCACGTGCAACAAGTCTAGTGATTAGTATTTTCCTTGTGCCTCAGCCTATTAGACCATGGACCTGAAATCCACAATCCTGGATTTTGGAGGCTAGTATCCTGTGCATATTGCTTATGGGGTTATGTACCCATAATAGACTCAAATTGCTTCAAAATGTCTATTCATAGGTCTTTTTTGACCTACATCTTCTTTCACTACTCAGCTATCCTTTTCCCCACAGAGAGAGACAGGACTTTTATAGGACTTATTATAAGCAAGAAATGAAACAAAGAAATGACCACTATAATCCTCTGACAGTAATCTTTGTTGAAACCAATCAATCAGAACTTGCGAGGGGAATCATTTCTAAATGATCTCAATGCATTGGTAATCTGGACAACGTTCTGCTAAGTATATTCTAAACCAATGGGAACGAGAAGTTAACCTGGTTTTGTCTGACCAAGAGTGTGGAAATGTAGGAACAGCCCTGAGGAAGACCACAAAATCACATGCCTGAAGGGGAAAAATATGTTTTTTTCACCACACCATGTCAAAGTGCCCATTATTCACAAGGAAATGCTAACTGCTGGAGAACCCAGCAGGCAAACCACTATCAGGTGTTTTGGGGCTGTGCTGTTGCTCAAAAATAATGGACTGAAATTCACAGGGCACTGCAGACTGTTTTTGACTTTTCCATCCCACTCAAATTTAAAACTATGTACTTGGGCCTCAACACTCCTGCCATGGACACAATAAATGGATACCCTTGGAACATACTTTTGGCTGTAGAGAAAAAGGCCATCACAAAGAAATGCTCGACACCAACCACGCCAACGATCAAAGACTTGACTGACATAGTAACAGACATTAGACATTGGATGAATGGAAAACAGTGACATTCAGGGTTAATTTGGATAAGCACTAATTTGATTGACTTGGACCAAGTAGGACCCTTATTTTCATTTAAATGTGATTTTGTTTTTATTTTATGTTATGTTATGTTTTATGTAACTATTAAGTTCTTTTAATTACGATTTTTGCTCCCTGGTCGTGTCCTGTATTGTTTTATGTTTAATCAAAAGAAAAGAAAAAAGGACACACAGAACTAGTTCATTTTCTCGCTACGTTATTCCTGGTTCAATCCCGGGTTTCGGCATGTGTACCTGAATGTTAGTCTTTGCTCAAAAATACAATGAATAGGAATGCTGGGTCTATTGGATATTTTGCGAGATCAGGACATAAATGGCATGGAAAGGATCTATAAAACATAAACAGCAAGCTTTCGTTGGAACATTGTTAGCATGAACATGTTTGGTAACATATTTGGTTTTGCTCAATGTTGTACCCAAGACCTTCTGAGTGTAGGGCAGATGTGATGACCACCACACAATGAAACCATGAAGCAGAAGTTTGCCTACTTCAATGCTGCTCTCTTTGATATAGCCCAATGATCAAATGTCATACTTATTTTCAAAACAGGACATCCTGTAGAAAGGTGTGGTTCAACGGTATAGCCGTTAGCGCTCTGAATCCAGAGTTTTTCTTCATTTCTTATTGCACTTACAGGCACAAGTCTTTTATGGATATGCCTAGATTCTTGTCTCTGTGGCGCAATCGGCTAGCGCATTCGGCTGTTAACCGAAAGGTTGGTGGTTCGAGCCCACCCAGGGACGATTGCTCACCTTGCTAGAGCAAGCAAGAAATACAATCCCAGAAGTAACCACTGTATGTAATTATGTAAGGAAACCAGGAAATCGTTATGGCGCTGCGGCTTCCTTGGTAAAAGGGCCTGTTTATTAAACAGGAAATGCCTACTCTTTTGTCTATGAAAAATATTTACAAGGACAGAAAAGCCCACAAGAAGAGCCCTCAAACCCATACCTTTCTCCCTCAAGTTTACTGCTGCTACACTTTGCATTAAGAGAGGGAAAAGTATTGCTGCACATCAAGATTATTTGCACTGTTTTCACTCCTTGTTTCTCATTTTTTTGGCAAGGGATGATTGACGTAAAGACTTGTAGCTTTGGATGACCGTTATCCTTCCAAGGAGGAGTCTGCGGTTCCATGGTGTAATGGTTAGCACTCTGGACTCTGAATCCAGCGATCCAAGTTCAAATCTCAGTGGAACCTTGAGTGCTCCGAAAGTAGCGTTACTCTTTTGAAAAAGTGCAGAAACATGAAGAATCTTTGGGTAAAATCTGTGCTTACCCCCTGAAAGGAGCCAACCAAAGCATACAAACTAAACAAAGCTGTTAAAATCTGGAGCTGGTTTTCTTATGACCAAGCTTATGATTCAACGCCTGGATTACAAAAGGCGTAAACGTTTCACCGCATTGCAAAAGAAACTCAAATGAAAAGCATTGACGTTTTGAAGGAATCCTTTGACTTGGAGAGACAGGACTTTTATAGGACTTATTATAAGCAAGAAATGAAACAAAGAAATGACCACTATAATCCTCTGACAGTAATCTTCGTTGAAGCCAATCAATCAGAACTTGCGAGGGGAAGAAGAAGAAGAAGAAGAAGAAGAAGAAGAAGAAGAAGAATAAGAAGAAGAAGAAGAAGAAGAAGAAGAAGAAGAAGAAGAAGGCGGCGGCGGCGGCGGCGACGACGAACACCTTATGCTCTCTAAACGCGGGGAAATCGCGTGGACCTCCAAGCCGCCGCTTGAGAGGCGAGGCGAGGAGGAGGAGAAGGAGGAGTAGACAAGTTGGCGTCCATCAGGGAGCTGTGGGACTTGTGGTGCAAGCGACTGCCGCTCATGTACAATCCGGGATCCGAGGTCACCGTAGACGAGAGGCTGGTTTCGTTTAGAGGTGATTTCTTTTATTTAAAAATATGGAGAAAAAAAAGAGAAAATAATAATAATCAATAAATCAATAAAGTAATAAATCAATAAATTAATAAATCAATAAATTAATAAATTAATAAATTAATAAATTAATAAATTAATAAATTAATAAATTAATAAATTAATAAATTAATAAATCAATAAATCATGAAAAGTAAATTCAAATTAAATAATATTTGTTGTTCTTGTGTTCTTGTTTTTCCTTCATTATTTTTTTTAATTTTTTTTTCCCTTCTTCTTTCTTCGTTCTTCTTTCTTCTTTGACAGGTCGCTGCCCCTTCCCTCAAAGCCGGCGAAGTACGGAATCAAGCTGTGGGTCGCGTGCGACTCGCTGTCCAGTTACGCCTGGAAGATGCAGGTCTACACCGGGAAATCCGATAAGCGCGCGCCTCCGGAGAAGAACCTGGCCACGCGGGTCGTGCTCGATCTCACCGAGGGACTGGGACTGGGAAGGGGGGCCGGGGGGGGCCGCAACGTCACGTGCGACAACTTCTTCACCTCGTACGAGCTCGCCCGCAGGCTATTCTTCGAGAGGGACGGCCTCACCCTGCTGGGGACGCTGCGCGCCAACAGGAGCGAGTTCCCGCGGGAACTGGTCGACACGAAGCGCAGGGCGATCGCGTCTTCCGTCTCGTGTTCACGTTGGGCGAGACCGCGCCGGGGACCTCTTCCAACGGCTACGGCAACGAACGGAGTCCCCTCGGTCGCCTTGGTCTCCTACCTGGCGAAGAAGAGCAAGAACTTGCAGATCCTCACCACGGTGCGGCGCCACCTACGGAGACGGCAATCGCGGCGGCCCTCATCCTGTTCCACAACATGATCGACGTGTCCGCGTACAATGCTTTCGTCCTGTGGCGGGAGCTGAACCTGATGGTCGGCAAACGCCACAGACGCAGGCTGTTCATGGAGCAGCTGGGGAGCGCGCTCGTCGCGCCTCGTATACGCGGGAGGGAGGAAGAAGGGAGGGGGAGGGGGAGGAGAGAGAGGGGGGGAGGAGGAGGAGGAAGAGAACCCGCTGCTGTACCCGCGAAGAGGAAGTGGTGCCGAATATGCCCCAGGAGCAAGGACACTAAAACGACGAACGTGTACCGAGGGTGCCTCGTGCACGTGTGTGGCGAGTGCGCCCCCAGCTACTGCCCGCGCTGCGCTCGGACCTAAGTATCTGTCGACCTTACGATCGCTGCCGTTGCCGCCGTTGCCTTGCCGCCGCCAAAAATTTCCTGTGTTGTGTTTTTTTTTTTTTTATATTTGTCCAAGAAGCTAATACCAGGAATGGGATCCGAACCCACGAGGGCCACCGCCCGTCGGATCTTGAGTCCGAAGCCTTAACCGCTCGGCCATCCTGGTGAAAGCCTATAATGGCATTGCTCGCTTGTAAATGGGGTGTCGATCGGTCGGTCGGTCGGTCGCCGCCGCCGCCACGCTATTTTTAATAAAGAATGCGACAACGCCGAAAAGAGAAAAATAATATATAGATATTTTTTTAAATGCTATTGTGTCAATTTTTATTTTATTTTAAATAATAAGGATGAAAAAAAAATTAAACAATTATGTCCTTATGATGAAGAAGTAGAGAGAAAGAGAGAGAAAGAGAAAGAGAGAAAGAGAGAGAGAGAGAAAGAGAGAGAGAGTAAAACGGGCGCGTGCGCAATTTCGACACCTGCAGGTCAAGCCGGGGAGGTGGCATGGCTTACTAATGATAATACTTACAGGGGGCGGTGTATCAGCGTATCGTTGTGGCCGAGCGGTTAAGGCGACGGACTCCATATCCATTGGGAGTTTACCCTGCGTTTCAAAAATGCTACTCGAACTTGTTAGTCGATATTCATTGACCAATTTTGCCTCGTAGACTTTGCCTGCAATTGCTCTTCCTATCATCCCTGGGTGGGCTCGAACTACCAACCTCCCGGTTAACAGCCGGGCGCGCTACCCAATTGCGCCACAGAGTCATACAGCCCATATAGTATAATAATTGCGACTCTACAATCCGCAATATCTTTTTTTTTTTTAAAGCGAGCCAGCAACATTCGAAAGTTCAGCCCCTGTCCAATCAACTGTGTTTAATGGAGAGCGAGGGCATCAATCTTTCTACCTTTAAGCTAAATCCCCTGTACCAATTTAGCTATAAAAAAACTGGAAGTTTTTCAATCAATCGACTCTCGCCAATTTATTGCACACTCAATATACTGCAGTTAATCTGGATATTGAGGAAAAATTGCAAGATAATGTTATTTGACATAATGCCGATGTATTTGCTTACTTTTTCAAGCACACTTGGCAATTGAACCTTGTTCAGCAGTGCCTTTCATCAGATAGTAAAGCGAGCAGACTTTCCAGTGTAAAAAACAAATATGTTCTCTCACCATTAGCGACTCATTGCGCCACAGTACCCATACATCCTTCCATGATGCTCATTTCCACAAACGCAAAACACGGTTTTCATCCAAAATGGGTCCACATCAGTCATTCCTTGCCAACAAACTGAGAATCAAAAAGTGAAAAGAGTGCAGTGTAGGGGAATGGAGATGGACATCGCCACGCGCCGCCTCGCGCCACCGCTGCCGCCCCGCGTCACGGACATCACGGCACGCCACTGCCTTCGCCCGCCACACCGCTCCACGCCGCTGCCTCGCCACGGATCTCGTCCGCGGACAAGGACCAGCCGGACCGAGTTCTACAAAATCTTAAGCCGACTTCAGTGTGCGGTTCTTTTGTGGCGTGATTTGGGTAGAACTCAGCTGTTCCTCCTCCCTTAGCTTCTCACTTTCCCTCTTTTTGATATAGATTAGCATAGACACGTTTGATTATCAAAGGCAAAACCCTGGTTTAACATTATCTGCATGAAATCTGCTGTTAAATCTGATATAACATCACCTGTGATTTACCTGTGCGCATTTCTGCTCCGGTGCCCTTTTTGATTGCCCTTTTGATAAATAAACTACACGAAAGAGTTATTGACTATTGTTTGTTTGATTAGACTATGTGTAAGTCCCTGAATCGTGAAACACCCTTCAGACCTTTTAACGAGCGCGATTAAGGACCGTATCTTAGCTTTTTGGGTTTTACCCTGGTGCCCCGTCTTGTCTCGTTTCTGCTAAGAAATCTTCCTTAATCATAAACTGAATACCTGTAGTTTGAGACCCTACAAAAGGATGTGAATAGCCTGTTGGCTCCTGCTTCACTAAAGGTTCTATATCCATTCACTACACAGCTTTCTTGGATGCACTACTGCTGTTACGGCTCTCGACTGACATCTCAATTGCAATAGACTTTAAAAAGAAGCATTAGCTTGATGTGGACTTTTAAAGGACGCAGTAGTTTGATGTGACAACAACCACATCAAACTCCTTTAAAAAGAGACAGCAGTTTGATGTGTTTTTTTACCAAAGTATAGGTACGGTCATTTGTGCTACTGTAATAACGAATCCGAGCCTGTATACTCACAGTTCACACAAATAAAGTGTCAGGATGGCCGAGTGGTCTAAGGTGCCAGCCTTAAGGTAAACCCCTTCCTCGCCACAGGGGATTCTGGTCTCTGAATGGAGGCGTGGGTTCAAATCCCACTCCTGACAAAAAAAATTATTTCCTTTGGAAAGGAAGCCATTTTTACACCCTAAATTACAAGCACATATGCGTGACAATGGACTGAAAACTTGTCGTATTGGCTTAACCCTTTAAGCGCCAAAGTTGCAGAAATGCAACTTTACCGTACAAGGAAATTAATGAAATAATAGTAGAAAATGAATCACTTCAGTCATTGGTCGGTTCGGTGCAACTTCCCTTTATTAGCCAGGTATGATCCAGGGCAGATCCGGTAAGGAAAAAAATGGCTGGAGGAAGTACACGTGGCATGCAATTTACAGCAGATTCTGACTCTGAAGGGTATTATCTCCCCGAGAGTGACAATGGATTTCCAAGTGGAGATGAAGGGACTTCGAAACAACGGACAGGTGCAAAGGACAGACGGAGGCGAGGAACCAGTGGAACCAGTGGCTGCAGTAAAACTTGCCCGGTGGATGAGAGCTGGGACTTGCTGAGAGAGGTCGAGGTATTTGAGGCATGGATCAAACCTTTTGAAGACCCAGTTGGCTACACAGGAGAGATGGATCTGACGGATGCTAATCCATTTGATATTCTGTCACTCTTTCTGACCGATCAGTTTTGGACTTTCATTACTGATGAGACAAATAGATATGCACATCAGTGTATGGCACCTATGATTCTGAAGCCACATTCAAGATTTCTTGAGTGGTATGATGTATCAGTCACCGAAATGAAAGCTTTCTTCGCTTTGCATCTCTCCATGGGCCTTGTTGAGAAACCTGAAATCGAGGATTACTGGGGAACATTTTGGCTTACACAAACGCCTGGATTTGGAAATGTAATGTCAAGAAACAGATTTGAAATCATTCTTTCGTTCTTTCATTTTGTCAACAATAATGATTATGTGAGAACAGGCGAGCCCGGGCACGATAAACTGTTCAAAGTCCGCCCAATAACAGATTTGATTATTCCCAAATTTGCAGCAGTTTACAGTCCAATCAAGGAGCTTTCTTTAGATGAAATGACAATAGCTTTCAAGGGGAGATCTTCACTAAAATGTTACTCTCCGAATAAACCTGACAAATATGGCTATAGAGTGTATGCCCTGAGTGAAAGCTGTTCAGGGTATGTTTTGCGCTGGTCAATGCACACTGGACAGTACAAAAATAATGCAAGCAACATCAGTGCAACACACGCAGTTGTCCGTGAGTTGGTTTCTCCCTTTACGGGCAAAGGACACGAGATTTACATGGACAGTTACTATACCTCGCCTGTAATTGCAAATGAATTAGCAGATTTGGAAACTGGACTGTGTGGGACGGTAAGGATTACCAGGTTGGGGATGCCAAAATGCCTTGGTAAAAGTGTCTTACAGCTGAAAAAAGGAGATGACCCAGTTTTTTGCAGAAAGGGAAAACTCCTGGCTTGTGCTTGGCACGATACTAAACGTCTCACCATGTTGTCCACAGTCCATGGAAATGATTGTGTTCAGAGGAGGATCCGATCCAAGACAGATGACACTGGCTTCCGTGACATCAAAAGACCTGTATGTGTCGACCAGTACAACGCCTACATGGGTGGAGTGGACACTGCTGACCAGAGGATGAAGACATACCTCTTTCCACACAGGTCCCGGAAATGGTATCATCGCATATTCAATGCCATTATAAGCATAAGTATTGTCAACTCACACATCATATACACCAAATCCACTCCAGGCCCACACAAACCTTTAAAGGTTTACATTCAGAACATTATTGATGCATTACTGGCTGATCACTCCAAAAAACAAGAGAGGCGCTCAAGACCGGAGGGTGAAATGCCACAGAGACTCACAGAGCGTCATTGGCTTTGTCAAGCAGAGGGACGTCCAGACTGCGCCGTGTGCTCTGACCGCTCTCGTACCAAAGGCAGGCGGCAAACAAAGTACAGGTGCCGTCAGTGTGGCGTTGGCCTCTGTGCGGTTCCATGCAACGAGAGATACCATACGCTAAAAAACTTTAAATGCTGTCATTTGGATATGTAAAAGTGCAGGGTACCTTGACCCTGGATGGACATCTTTTCTGGGATGGCTCTCTCCTTTCTTCACTGCTTTCTCCACAACCTGCCTGGCACCAATGATGGATGTATAAGTTGGAAAAATTAAAAAAAATTAAAAAATATATAATAAATACCGTGTTTGTCATCATTTGGTCAGAACTTGTAATCAGGGCCCGAGTTTGAAGATGTGAGCAAAAGGGGTGAAAATGGGTTAAAATGTGAAAAAACACCAAAATGAGCAAAATGAAATAATCCCCCATCATCAGTGCACTGTTGGCCCCCAGAAAAGCACTCCCCTGGGGCCTGGAGGTGATCTGACCACCAGAATATAGTACCATATACCCCTGCTGGACTTAGAAAAAAAACCGAGCTTCCAGCCAATAGTACACTATACCCGAGGGACTCTGTCGTTTTTCCGGGCCGTAGTATGAAGTTGTGAGCAAAAGGGGTGAAAATGGGTTAAAATGTGAAAAAACACCAAAATGAGCAAAATGAAATAATCCCCCATCATCAGTGCACTGTTTGCCCCCAGAAAAGCACTCCCCTGGGGCCTGGAGGTGATCTGACCACCAGAGTATAGTACCATATACCCCTGCTGTACTTAGAAAAAAAAACGAAATAGTACACTATGCCCGAAGGGACTCTGTCGTTTTTCGGCAATAGTACACTATACCCGAGGGACTCTGTCGTTTTTCCGGGCCGTAGTATGAAGTTGTGAGCAAAAGGGGTGAAAATGGGTTAAAATGTGAAAAAACACCAAAATGAGCAAAATGAAATAATCCCCCATCATCAGTGCACTGTTTGCCCCCAGAAAAGCACTCCCCTGGGGCCTGGAGGTGATCTGACCATCATAGTATAGCACCATATGCCCCTGAGGGACTTAGAGTAAAAACCGAAATAGTACACTATACCTAAAAACTCTGTCGTTTTTCGGCAATAGTACACTATATACCGTTGGACTTAGTCCTTTTTTGGGCTCGTGGGAAAAAGCGTTCAGCTCAAGAATCCCGGGCTAAATCACGCTGCTCCCGAGAAATTCTTACGCTGCTCTCACACGGAATGTGCAAAATGGTAATGCTGGGAGGGACGGGCGGGCGGTTTTTGAGAATGACGTTTTTCGCAATCGAAACAGGTACATTTCCTGGTTGTGCGGCTACCGGGCAAGGAGCTCGTTTGACGGGCACACGAGAACCGCGATCGATGGGCCCCGTTCTGGTTTTATCCAGCTTCCAAGGCTCCTTCACAGCCGTAATGTCAAGTCATGGTTCGGAGGTGCGGAGGTGAGCGTCGGATCACGGAGCCTCTGAAGGAGCCCCGCGCTCCCGCGCTCCTCCGCGCTCTAAGCGCCGCTCAGACCCGGCATGAGAGGGTCTATTTTCGGCTTGATTTTACCAGACTCCCGGGCACTTCCAGAAGCTTCCTGGTTGCTCTGATTGCTCGGGGCAGAGCACAGTGTCACGCTGACCACGGGCTGTACGCGGAGGTGACCGCTGGTTGTAAGGCGAATCACGGAGCCTCTGAATGGAGCCCCGCGCTCCCGCGCTCCTCCGCGCTCTAAGCGCCGCTCAGACCCGGCATGAGAGGGTCTATTTTCGGCTTGATTTTACCAGACTCCCGGGCACTTCCAGAAGCTTCCTGGTTGCTCTGATTGCTCGGGGCAGAGCACAGTGTCACGCTGACCACGGGCTGTACGCGGAGGTGACCGCTGGTTGTAAGGCGAATCACGGAGCCTCTGAATGGAGCCCCGCGCTCCCGCGCTCCTCCGCGCTCTAAGCGCCGCTCAGACCCGGCATGAGAGGGTCTATTTTCGGCTTGATTTTACCAGACTCCCGGGCACTTCCAGAAGCTTCCTGGTTGCTCTGATTGCTCGGGGCAGAGCACAGTGTCACGCTGACCACGGGCTGTACGCGGAGGTGACCGCTGGTTGTAAGGCGAATCACGGAGCCTCTGATGGAGCCCCGTGCTCCCGCGCTCCTCTGCGCTCTAAGCGCCGCTCAGACCCGGCATGAGAGGGTCTATTTTCGGCTTGATTTTACCAGACTCCCGGGCACTTCCAGAAGCTTCCTGGTTGCTCTGATTGCTCGGGGCAGAGCACAGTGTCACGCTGACCACGGGCTGTACGCGGAGGTGACCGCTGGTTGTAAGGCGAATCACGGAGCCTCTGATGGAGCCCCGTGCTCCCGCGCTCCTCCGCGCTCTAAGCGCCGCTCAGACCCGGCATGAGAGGGTCTATTTTCGGCTTGATTTTACCAGACTCCCGGGCACTTCCAGAAGCTTCCTGGTGTCGAAGTTTAGTCTATACAGACTGCGAGAGGCGAAGATCGTTCTCAAGTTCTTTATTTGAAGAAAACATGGAAAAACAGGCAAAACAGCAGCGTGTTGTTCGTCTTGCAGCTGAGATTCGACCCGTCACAAGAATTAGCTGTGTTTTATATCGCTGTTGCTTGGGTCTGATAAACATGGCCTGACCTTCGCTATGACGTCCGCTTTAAGATTGTTTAGACTAGTCCACAGATGATTAGAAAATACACAGAATAGTTAAAATACACAGAATAGTTCATTGTGACCCATATGCAGCAAGATCGTCTTGACTCATGATAAATAGGACACAGACTTGACAATAATTTGATCAATATCCACAATTCCCCCTTTTGATCACATCCACATGTGATCACACTCAAGAGACGCCAGACGCAACCTCACAAAATAATAGAACGTAAAGCCCCCAAAAACATACTAACTGTTTAAAAATCATATTAAATCATTGTATAATATCGCAACTCAATAAAAGAAAACATTTATTAAACATAACCCATCATGGACATAAAACGGTGTGAGACAAGGAGCATCCCCAGTTAGTGTAAACACATGGTGGGATGTAGCAATCAGATTCTGGAAAAAGTCTAGGAGTCTTGTCACTATCAGAGTTAGATTTGTGTTTGAGTTATAGCGTGTGTAATCAGGGTCAAAAGATGAGCAGGTTGTCTAGTAAGAGCAGATGCAATCAAGCGTTCTATACGTGATCTAAGACAGCACAGAATCCAATCATAATCAATACACAGGCAATAACAATAATATTGGTGAAAAACAGAAACAGTGCCAGCCCAAGGCCCAAAGATGTGGTATAATAACCACAAGGGGCAAGGGTGGTGGTAGATGATTCTGGCTTGACATGTGTTGGCTCATATTCATCATTTGAGGTCTTTGAAATTGGCCAGGTTGGTTTGGGGCCATTTGGTGTTGACCTCTTTGTGTCTGCCCTATGGGGCAGTCTCGAGCCCAATGTCCAGTTCCAAAGCAGTTTAAGCATTGATCAGGAGTCACGCTGAACCTGTTTTGTCCTCTTCCAGCTCCTGCCCCACGTCCTCTTCCATGAGAGAATGTGTTACGTTCACGTCCTTGATTGTAGATGATTTCTGAAGCAGGTGTGTTGTTCTTTGGGCCTGTGGCGGATGGGACTGCCTGTGGTTGTGTCATAGTGGGTTGTACTTGTCCCAGGACCATTTTAACCGCCATAGCAATCTGTTGGGCACTGTCTGACACTGGATTATCTTCTGTTGCCACAGCCATTACCTTGGCAGACTTATTTTGCTTCTTTTTATCATTCACCTCTTCTTGGAGCTTTTTGAGTTGTAATTTGATCTTTGCCATTTTCATTTTTTCCATATCCTCATTTCGTCCCTTTTTTCCCTTCAGGTACTTAGCAACGTGATGTTGGCAATTGGCATCAAACTCCTTTTCTGTCTTGGAGTAAAGACCCACAACATCAGCCAACTGATCCTGGACCCCTTTAGGTAGTCCTTTCACCAGAGTAGAAAAGAACATGATAGTGTTGCCAGTACCAGGTTGTATGGGCTCTCCAGTTGCATCATCGAACTGTGCTTTAGCTCTTTGCTTATATGTAAAGTAGTCTTCACCATTTTTCATTTCCAGAGCCAACAGTGCGTCAGGAAGGCAGGTGGGATACATTCCTTTAAGTACCTGAGTTAACTGAGGCTTTATGGTGGCAAATGATGTGGATGCTCTAACTGGAGCATGAATCTGTTTGGATACTTCAGAACGGATCCTGGTCGCCGTATTCTCATCTGTGGCTCTTATAAGAATTGCAGACACATCTCCCCAGCAAAGTGTTTCTCCTGCAGTATTCGTGGTCAATGCTCGGAGGAAGGCCGGCGCACCTTGTGTCAGTTCGGGCAGTTTTAACATCAGCCCTTCTAGATCTTTCAGTGTGAATGGTTGGTACACTTCTTGGTTACTTGCAGTCATTCGGAGAGGTGCAATGAGAGGAGGAGCCTCTTCAGTGCTAGAAACCTCATCCTCTTCTTCCTTGGTACCTTTGTGGACGGGGAGCGGGTGAAGTTCTCCACTCAAGATAGCGTTGTCGTATCCATGCTCATCCACCATTCCTGTGAATGCTCCCACCACATATTGATTTGGTGTTGACACAAATGGGTCTGAACCCGTTTTCTTCTGTTATTCCACTCCTCTTTGAATGTGGAGTTTCTGCTGTACTTGCTTCTTACTTTCAGCTTCTATTAGCCCAGTTCCTAAGACTGTTTCCCCCTTTTGTCCAAGTTTTTTTTCTTTTTGTTTCCTGCGTAGATCAGCCGCCACTTCCCGTTCCTTTTCTTCCAGTAGTCGTTGTAATCTTCTTTCTTCATCTGTGTCTGAAGCCAACCCAGGTGGGGACCATGCATTGGTGGCAAGTTGTTCTTTTTGAGCCACTGTTTGCTCGAGCATGAATTTGGAGATGTGATTTTGGCTGGAAACCAATGTTGTCAGAGCTAACACCTGTTCCTTCAAATCCTGCATCTGTCTTTCTTCTTGAGTGGGTTCTGACGGGACCATAGTCAGAGTACCCAAGACTACAGCATGTTTCGTTGGCAGCTGTGGTATGGTGCTGATTGTATCTTTTATCATAGATGAATCCATGGATGAGTACTGCAGGGGAGGAGCCGCTGGAGTAGAAGTGTGGGGAGCTGGTTTTTCTTGTTCCGTGTCTGTCATAATTTTCTTCAGTTCTTTCGCCAGTTGTGCATATGCGCTATGATGTTTGTTTTCAGAGGAGGGGCACTGCAGTTCTCCTTTGGCCAGAGGTGGGGGGGCACTATAGCTGTGAAATCAACCTTGTACCCCAGTCTGCTCGCTCTCTTCCTCTGTTCTAGAGTCTTCATCTTTGTTATTCACTCCAAAAGGGATGCGCTTATCGGCTCTGTTTTTCTGTTTAATTTTGTTTTTTCTGATTGTTTGATGCTCTTCTGGTTTCACCTGAATATTGGCCAAAAATAGTCTCTCTCTTCTGATTAAAATGTCTTTTGCCATTGTATGTAGTTTCACTGAAAAGGATAATTTTTCTTCATGTTCTTTCAGTTTCTTTTTGTCAACAGTTTTTCCTTTCACTGTCAAAATCTGATGTGTTTTGTAATGCAGGACCTTAGATTGATGATATTCATGAATACAATTCCATTGTTGTTCTGTGGGAGCCACTGCTTCATCACCGTGATTAATCAATCTTTTCTCTGCATATTTTTGGAAGAGGTTTTTCATTTGTGTAGTTTGCTTTTTTGCTTCCTTTGGGATTTGTTCATTTGCACGGATTGTGTTTTCGAGATCCTTCAAAAATGTAATAATTTTGAATGGAATAAGGTCCATTTTATTTAATTTATCTATATCTTAATTTTTAATTTTTGATTATTATTATTATTTGATAATAAAAAAGTGTGGCAGTCAGTGGTATTTCAAAAACAAACAAAACAAATAAATAATTTGAACAATAATTATAACAATAATAATGAAATAAAATAAGTTTAGGGAAAAAATATATTTTTGAAATTTAAAATTAAAGATTCAAGATTAAAATTTTAATTTAAATTTAAAAATGTAAATAGAATACAAACTTGAAAAAATAAAATTAATTAAATAAATACAAATTTCACCTAGCCACAGAGGGTAGTTAATCTTGTCAGTAGAGTGCTTTAAGCCAAGTAGTAGCTTTCTTAGTTCCACGTTTTATTTTATTTTTATTTATTTTTTCCGGAGTCCAACTCCCTTTTAAATCAGTCCAACTGATTGTACATACTTTTACATGTCCAACGTGTTTTGGAGTCCAACTCCTCTTTAAATCAGTCCAACTGATTGTCTAAACTAATGAGCTAATATTCACTAAATTCATACTTGTGCAATGTGGAAAATTTAGATCAAGTTTTGGCAAACTTCAACAATTTAGCATTTTCAATGTGCAGATTTTCGTAATAAATACAAGAGGTTTCTGCCTTACTTTTGTTGAATGTCCCAGTCACAATGGTAGGTCAAAAATAAACTGGCAATTGACTCCTCTTGTCTCTCTCTCGGCTCGGTGTCCTTGTTCTCCCATCATTCCCAGCTGAACCGTTACTGGACGCTCTGCGTCGTCAGCCGACATCCAGAAGGGAATCGTTTAGAGCAAAATTCAGATGTTTCCTTTCCAAGCACGATGAGAGACCCGCATCCTCCACCAATTCTGTCGAAGTTTAGTCTATACAGACTGCGAGAGGCGAAGATCGTTCTCAAGTTCTTTATTTGATGAAAACATGGAAAAACAGGCAAAACAGTAGCGTGTTGTTCGTCTTGCAGCTGAGATTCGACCCGTCACAAGAATTAGCTGTGTTTTATATCGCTGTTGCTTGGGTCTGATAAACATGGCCTGACCTTCGCTATGACGTCCGCTTTAAGATTGTTTAGACTAGTCCACAGATGATTAGAAAATACACAGAATAGTTAAAATACACAGAATAGTTCATTGTGACCCATATGCAGCAAGATCGTCTTGACTCATGATAAATAGGACACAGACTTGACAATAATTTGATCAATATCCACACTGGTTGCTCTGATTGCTCGGGGCAGAGCACAGTGTCACGCTGACCACGGGCTGTACGCGGAGGTGACCCGCTCCGTGATCTTAGCGCCGCCCAGACCCAGGGCCATCCACCCCGCACACGGCCAGACTTTGCCCGGCCAGGGAGCACCTTCTGCGGGTCGGAGGCTCCGGGTCGGAGCCCCTGGAGCCTGGAGCCCTCACCGGGCTCCGAACTCGGCTGCCGGAGGCAGTGCAGTGCCTCATGGATAAAAGGGCACCCAGCCGGTCTCGAACTCGCGTGAGGTGGAGCAGGGATCATCCACCCCGCACACGGCCAGACTTTGCCCGGCCAGGGAGCACCTTCTGCGGGTCGGAGGCTCCGGGTCGGAGCCCCTGGAGCCTGGAGCCCTCACCGGGCCCCGAACTCGGCTGCCGGAGGCAGTGCAGTGCCTCATGGATAAAAGGGCACCCAGCCGGTCTCGAACTCGCGTGAGGCGGAGCAGGGATCATCCACCCCGCACACGGCCAGACTTTGCCCGGCCAGGGAGCACCTTCTGCGGGTCGGAGGCTCCGGGTCGGAGCCCCTGGAGCCTGGAGCCCTCACCGGGCCCCGAACTCGGCTGCCGGAGGCAGTGCAGTGCCTCATGGATAAAAGGGCACCCAGCCGGTCTCGAACTCGCGTGAGGCGGAGCAGGGATCATCCACCCCGCACACGGCCAGACTTTGCCCGGCCAGGGAGCACCTTCTGCGGGTCGGAGGCTCCGGGTCGGAGCCCCTGGAGCCTGGAGCCCTCACCGGGCCCCGAACTCGGCTGCCGGAGGCAGTGCAGTGCCTCATGGATAAAAGGGCACCCAGCCGGTCTCGAACTCGCGTGAGGCTAAGCAGGGATCATCCACCCCGCACACGGCCAGACTTTGCCCGGCCAGGGAGCACCTTCTGCGGGTCGGAGGCTCCGGGTCGGAGCCCCTGGAGCCTGGAGCCCTCACCGGGCCCCGAACTCGGCTGCCGGAGGCAGTGCAGTGCCTCATGGATAAAAGGGCACCCAGCCGGTCTCGAACTCGCGTGAGGCGGAGCAGGGATCATCCACCCCGCACACGACCAGACTTTGCCCGGGGAAGGGCTACTCTGGCTGGGCATGGCCCCCACTGAGCACCCCCTGGAACCCCTGGAGCCCCCGGAGCACCTCCAGAGCCACCCCCCACTCCTCCAGACTCTGCCCGGGGAAGGGCCACTCTGGCTGGGCATGGCCTCCACTGAGCACCCCCTGGAGCCCCCGGAGCACCTCCAGAGCCACCCCCCACTCTCCCCAGACTATGCCCGGGGAAGGGCCACTCTGGCTGGGCATGGCCTCCGCCGAGCACCCCCTGGAACCCCTGGAGCTCCTCCAGAGCCACCCCCCACTCCTCCAGACTCACCCCGGGGAAGGGCCACTCTGGCTGGGCATGGCCTCCACTGAGCACCCCCTGGAGCCCCCGGAGCACCTCCAGAGCCACCCCCCACTCTCCCCAGACTATGCCCGGGGAAGGGCCACTCTGGCTGGGCATGGCCTCCGCCGAGCACCCCCTGGAACCCCTCCAGAGCCACCCCCCACTCCTCCAGACTTTGCCCGGGGAAGGGCCACTCTGGCTGGGCATGACCCCCACTGAGCACCCCCTGGAACCCCTGGAGCCCCCGGAGCACCTCCAGAGCCACCCCCCACTCCTCCAGACTCTGCCCGGGGAAGGGCCACTCTGGCTGGGCATGGCCTCCGCTGAGCACCCCCTGGAACCCCTGGGGCCCCCGGAGCACCTCCAGAGCCACCCCCCACTCCTCCAGACTCTGCCCGGGGAAGGGACACTCTGGCTGGGCATGGCCTCCACTGAGCACCCCCTGGAGCCCCCGGAGCACCTCCAGAGCCACCCCCCACTCTCCCCAGACTATGCCCGGGGAAGGGCCACTCTGGCTGGGCATGGCCTCCGCCGAGCACCCCCTGGAACCCCTCCAGAGCCACCCCCCACTCCTCCAGACTTTGCCCGGGGAAGGGCCACTCTGGCTGGGCATGGCCCCCACTGAGCACCCCCTGGAACCCCTGGAGCCCCCGGAGCACCTCCAGAGCCACCCCCCACTCCTCCAGACTCTGCCCGGGGAAGGGCCACTCTGGCTGGGCATGGCCTCCACTGAGCACCCCCTGGAGCCCCCGGAGCACCTCCAGAGCCACCCCCCACTCCTCCAGACTCACCCCGGGGAAGGGCCACTCTGGCTGGGCATGGCCTCCACTGAGCACCCCCTGGAGCCCCCGGAGCACCTCCAGAGCCACCCCCCACTCTCCCCAGATTCTGCCCGGGGAAGGGCCACTCTGGCTGGGCATGTCCTCCACTGAGCACCCCCTGGAGCCCCCGGAGCACCTCCAGAGCCACCCCCACTCTCCCCAGACTCACCCCGGGGAAGGGCCACTCTGGCTGGGCATGGCCTCCGCTGAGCACCCCCTGGAACCCCTGGAGCCCCCGGAGCACCTCCAGAGCCACCCCCCACTCCTCCAGACTCTGCCCGGGGAAGGGACACTCTGGCTGGGCATGGCCTCCACTGAGCACCCCCTGGAGCCCCCGGAGCACCTCCAGAGCCACCCCCCACTCTCCCCAGACTATGCCCGGGGAAGGGCCACTCTGGCTGGGCATGGCCTCCGCCGAGCACCCCCTGGAGCCCCCGGAGCACCTCCAGAGCCACCCCCCACTCCTCCAGACTCTGCCCGGGGAAGGGACACTCTGGCTGGGCATGGCCTCCACTGAGCACCCCCTGGAGCCCCCGGAGCACCTCCAGAGCCACCCCCCACTCTCCCCAGACTATGCCCGGGGAAGGGCCACTCTGGCTGGGCATGGCCTCCGCCGAGCACCCCCTGGAACCCCTGGAGCCCCTCCAGAGCCACCCCCCACTCCTCCAGACTCACCCCGGGGAAGGGCCACTCTGGCTGGGCATGGCCCCCACTGAGCACCCCCTGGAACCCCTGGAGCCCCCGGAGCACCTCCAGAGCCACCCCCCACTCTCCCCAGATTCTGCCCGGGGAAGGGCCACTCTGGCTGGGCATGGCCTCCGCCGAGCACCCCCTGGAACCCCTGGAGCCCCTCCAGAGCCACCCCGCATTCCCCCAAACTCAGTCTGGGGACGGGCCACTCTTCCCCGGGTTGCAGGCTCTGGGACTCCGGGGATGACCACCGGGGACCAGGCCCTCCCTTCGAACCCGGGGACCCACACTTAAGCACCCCCACACGGGCTACACACCCTTGTTTCAGCCCCCTGGAGGTCCGTGCCCTTGGTACTATACCATGGAAGTCCGTGCCCTTGGTACTCCGACTGGAGTACCAAGGGAACGGCCCAGCACTCACCACAGAGGCTCGCGCCGGCCCCGGCCCACCTTTCGTCCCCGGGTACCCACACTTAAGCACCCCAACACGAGCTACACACCCTTGGTGCAGCCCCCTGGAAGTCCGTGCCCTTGGTACTCTGAGCCACTTTAAAAGATAAAAAGCACCAGGACCCCAAGGCCCTGGCTCCCCTGTCCCCTACACCACACTTGGAGGCAGGGCCCTTGCCCTCCACTGGCTGCCCCCGCGCCCAATGTACTCCATAACCGAAGAAGAGAGGGGGACCCGGAGGCCGGCCTACTAGGGTAACAGGTTTAATTTAGAGCCGGGGCTCTGGACCACAAATGCCAACAACCCCGCAGTGCGCAGGAGCCTTCGAAGCTGGATGAAACCAGAACGGGGCCCTACGATGGCGGTGACCAGCCAGTTGATAGCAAAGTGAGCCCTGGACAGGAGCTGCATTTGACAAACTCAGAGACGAGGAAGGGACCGGAGTCGGACCAAATATATCATCTGGCGCTGTGTCCAGCGTGAGGGTGAGCCAGCGCAAATCAGGACCACAAATGCCAACAACCCCGCAAGTGCGCAGGAGCCTTCGAAGCTGGATGAAACCAGAACGGGGCCCTACGATGGCGGTGACCAGCCAGTTGATAGCAAAGTGAGCCCTGGACAGGCGCTGCATTTGACAAACTCAGAGACGAGGAAGGGACCGGAGTCGGACCAAATATATCATCTGGCGCTGTGTCCAGCGTAAGGGTGAGCCAGCGCAAATCAGGACCACAAATGCCAACAACCCCGCAGTGCGCAGGAGCCTTCGAAGCTGGATGAAACCAGAACGGGGCCCTACGATGGCGGTGACCAGCCAGTTGATAGCAAAGTGAGCCCTGGACAGGCGCTGCATTTGACAAACTCAGAGACGAGGAAGGGACCGGAGTCGGACCAAAAATATGCGCCGGCCCTGCCCCCCGCCCCGCGCAGAGCCATCGGACACGTTGAGGCTGAAGGGGACTGGCACAGAGCCCTTGGGCCCAGGGGCTAAGCGCAGCCATCATCCTTCAAGCCGCGCCTCCTGCTGCGCGGGGGTGAGTGACAATGGGCTCGGACTGTGGTTCCGTCGGACGCATTGAGGCTGAAGGAGACTGGCGCAGAGCCCCTGTAACAGGGGCTAAGCGCAGCCATCATCCTCCAAGCCGCGCGTCCTTCAGTGCGGGGGTGAGTGACAGTGGGCCTGGACTGTTGTTCCACCGGACGCGTTGAGGCTGAAGGGGACTGGTGCAGAGCCCCTGTGCCAGGGGCTAAGCGCAGCCATCATCCTCCAAGCCGCGCGTCCTTCTGCGCAGGGGTGAGTGACAGTGGACCCGGACTGTGTTCCCACCGGACGCGTTGAGGCTGAAGGGGACTGGCTCAGAGCCCCTGGCACAGGGGCTAAGCACAGCCATCATCCTTCAAGCCGCGCGTCCTTCAGTGCGGGGGTGAGTGACAGAGGGCCTGGACTGTTGTTCCACCGGACGCGTTGAGGCTGAAGGGGACTGGTGCAGAGCCCCTGTGCCAGGGGCTAAGCGCAGCCATCATCCTCCAAGCCGCGCGTCCTTCTGCGCAGGGGTGAGTGACAATGGACCCGGACTGTGTTCCCGCCGGACGCGTTGAGGCTGAAGGGGACTGGCTCAGAGCCCCTGGCACAGGGGCTAAGCGCAGCCATCATCCTTCAAGCCGCGCGTCCTTCAGTGCGGGGGTGAGTGACGGTCCCATCTCCGGTGACAAGGGGCCAGGCGCGGGGGAAGCCAGTCAGACTGAAGCCCCGCGCCTGGTGGGACCTCTGTCTCGGCCTCGCTTCCAACGTGTCCGGCGTGAGGTTAGCCGGAGCAAACCACAGCCGCAAAATGTAAACAAACCCGCAGTGCGCAGGAGCCTTCGAAGCTGGATAAAACCAGAACGGGGCCCTACGATGGCGGGTCTTGAGTGCCAATAGACCAAGCTCCTTGTCTGGTATACATAGAACCATGATTTGTACCATTTTCATGGTTGATTCATGGATGATCCCTGCTCCGCCTCACGCGAGTTGGACGGCTGGGTGCCTTTTATCCATGAGGCACTGCACTGCCTCCGGCAGCCGAGTTCGGGGCCCGGTGAGGGCTCCAGGCTCCAGGGGCTCCGACCCGGAGCCTCCGACCCGCAGAAGGTGCTCCCTGGCCGGGCAAAGTCTGGCCGTGTGCGGGGTGGATGGCCCTGGGTCTGGGCGGCGCTAAGATCACGGAGCGGGTCACCTCCGCGTACAGCCCGTGGTCAGCGTGACACCGTGCTCTGCCCCGAGCAATCAGAGCAAACAGGAAGCTTCTGGAATTTCCCGGGAGTCTGGTAAAATCAAGCCGAAAATAGACCCTCTCATGCCGGGTCTGAGCGGCGCTTAGAGCCCGGAGGAGCGCGGAGCGCGGGGCTCCATTCAGAGCCTCCGTGATCCGACGCTCACCTCCGCACCTCCGAACCATGACTTGACATTACGGCTGTGAAGGAGCCTTGGAAGCTGGATAAAACCAGAACGGGGCCCATCGATCGCGGTTCTCGTGTGCCCGTCAAACGAGCTCCTTGCCCGGTAGCCGCACAACCAGGAAATGTACCTGTTTCGATTGCGAAAAACGTCATTCTCAAAAACCGCCCGCCCCTCCCTCCCAGCATTACCATTTTGCACATTCCGCGTGAGAGCAGCGTAAGAATTTCTCGGGAGCAGCGTGATTTAGCCCGGGAATCTTGAGCTGAACGCTTATTCCCACGAGCCCAAAAAACGACTAAGTCCAACGGTATATAGTGTACTATTGCCGAAAAACGACAGAGTCGGTCGGGTATAGTGTACTATTGCCGAAAAATGACAGAGTCTTTTCAGGTATAGTGTACTATTTCGGTTTTTACTCTAAGTCCCTCAGGGGCATATGGTGCTATACTCTGATGGTCAGATCACCTCCAGGCCCCAGGGGAGTGCTTTTCTGGGGGCTAACAGTGCACTGATGATGGGGGATTATTTCATTTAGCTCATTTTGGTGTTTTTTCACATTTTAACCCATTTTCACCCCTTTTGCTCACAACTTCATACTACGGCCCGGAAAAACGACAGAGTCCCTCGGGTATAGTGTACTATTGCCGAAAAACGACAGAGTCCCTCGGGTATAGTGTACTATTGCCGAAAAACGACAGAGTCCCTCGGGTATAGTGTACTATTGCCGAAAAACGACAGAGTCCCTCGGGTATAGTGTACTATTGCAGAAAAACGACAGAGTCCCTCGGGTATAGTGTACTATTACCGAAAAACGACAGAGTCCCTCGGGTATAGTGTACTATTGGCTGGAAGCTCGGTTTTTTTTCTAAGTCCAGCAGGGGTATATGGTACTATATTCTGGTGGTCAGATCACCTCCAGGCCCCAGGGGAGTGCTTTTCTGGGGGCAAACTGTGCACTGATGATGGGGGATTATTTCATTTTGCTCATTTTGGTGTTTTTTCACATTTTAACCCATTTTCACCCCTTTTGCTCACATCTTCAAACTCGGGCCCTGATTACAAGTTCTGACCAAATGATGACAAACACGGTATTTATTATGTATTTTTTTCATTTTTTTTATTTTTCCAACTTATACATCCATCATTGGTGCCAGGCAGGTTGTGGAGAAAGCAGTGAAGAAAGGAGAGAGCCATCACAGAAAAGATGTCCATCCAGGGTCAAGGTACCCTGCACTTTTACATATCCAAATGACAGCATTTAAAGTTTTTTAGCGTATGGTATCTCTCGTTGCATGGAACCGCACAGAGGCCAACGCCACACTGACGGCACCTGTACTTTGTTTGCCGCCTGCCTTTGGTACGAGAGCGGTCAGAGCACACGGCGCAGTCTGGACGTCCCTCTGCTTGACAAAGCCAATGACGCTCTGTGAGTCTCTGTGGCATTTCACCCTCCGGTCTTGAGCGCCTTTCTTGTTTTTTGGAGTGATCAGCCAGTAATGCATCAATAATGTTCTGAATGTAAACCTTTAAAGGTTTGTGTGGGCCTGGAGTGGATTTGGTGTATATGATGTGTGAGTTGACAATACTTATGCTTATAATGGCATTGAATATGCGATGATACCATTTCCGGGACCTGTGTGGAAAGAGGTATGTCTTCATCCTCTGGTCAGCAGTGTCCACTCCACCCATGTAGGCGTTGTACTGGTCGACACATACAGGTCTTTTGATGTCACGGAAGCCAGTGTCATCTGTCTTGGATCGGATCCTCCTCTGAACACAATCATTTCCATGGACTGTGGACAACATGGTGAGACGTTTAGTATCGTGCCAAGCACAAGCCAGGAGTTTTCCCTTTCTGCAAAAAACTGGGTCATCTCCTTTTTTCAGCTGTAAGACACTTTTACCAAGGCATTTTGGCATCCCCAACCTGGTAATCCTTACCGTCCCACACAGTCCAGTTACCAAATCTGCTAATTCATTTGCAATTACAGGCGAGGTATAGTAACTGTCCATGTAAATCTCGTGTCCTTTGCCCGTAAAGGGAGAAACCAACTCACGGACAACTGCGTGTGTTGCACTGATGTTGCTTGCATTATTTTTGTACTGTCCAGTGTGCATTGACCAGCGCAAAACATACCCTGAACAGCTTTCACTCAGGGCATACACTCTATAGCCATATTTGTCAGGTTTATTCGGAGAGTAACATTTTAGTGAAGATCTCCCCTTGAAAGCTATTGTCATTTCATCTAAAGAAAGCTCCTTGATTGGACTGTAAACTGCTGCAAATTTGGGAATAATCAAATCTATTATTGGGCGGACTTTGAAAAGTTTATCGTGCCCGGGCTCGCCTGTTCTCACATAATCATTATTGTTGACAAAATGAAAGAACGAAAGAATGATTTCAAATCTGTTTCTTGACATTACATTTCCAAATCCAGGCGTTTGTGTAAGCCAAAATGTTCCCCAGTAATCCTCGATTTCAGGTTTCTCAACAAGGCCCATGGAGAGATGCAAAGCGAAGAAAGCTTTCATTTCGGTGACTGATACATCATACCACTCAAGAAATCTTGAATGTGGCTTCAGAATCATAGGTGCCATACACTGATGTGCATATCTATTTGTCTCATCAGTAATGAAAGTCCAAAACTGATCGGTCAGAAAGAGTGACAGAATATCAAATGGATTAGCATCCGTCAGATCCATCTCTCCTGTGTAGCCAACTGGGTCTTCAAAAGGTTTGATCCATGCCTCAAATACCTCGACCTCTCTCAGCATGTCCCAGCTCTCATCCACCGGGCAAGTTTTACTGCAGCCACTGGTTCCACTGGTTCCTCGCCTCCATCTGTCCTTTGCACCTGTCCGTTGTTTCGAAGTCCCTTCATCTCCACTTGGAAATCCATCGTCACTCTCGGGGAGATAATACCCTTCAGAGTCAGAATCTGCTGTAAATTGCATGCCACGTGTACTTCCTCCAGCCATTTTTTTCCTTACCGGATCTGCCCTGGATCATACCTGGCTAATAAAGGGAAGTTGCACCGAACCGACCAATGACTGAAGTGATTCATTTTCTACTATTATTTCATTAATTTCCTTGTACGGTAAAGTTGCATTTCTGCGACTTTGGCGCTTAAAATACAGAGTTTTTGGTTTCAATACCTTATCATCTGCTGCCATCTTCTGTATTTTTTGTAAATAAAGGTGGACAAAAATAAATAAATATTTGACAAACGCCAAGCCTAGCCCCAAGCCCCAAGGACTGATAACCCTTTAGGCGCCAGAGATTATGGATGAAATAAATGTATAAATAAAAAACTTCCTGAGTTACAGAGAACTGAAGCCGGGGCACAGCTCTGGGTCGGCAGTGCCCCTGGAGGCCCGTAGAAGCTCCACACTCCAGTTGATTCTTGGATAAAAGGGCACCCAGCCGGTCTCGAACTCGCGTGAGGCGGAGCAGGGATCATCCACCCCGCACACGGCCAGACTTTGCCCGGCCAGGGAGCACCTTCTGCGGGTCGGAGGCTCCGGGTCGGAGCCCCTGGAGCCTGGAGCCCTCACCGGGCCCCGAACTCGGCTGCCGGAGGCAGTGCAGTGCCTCATGGATAAAAGGGCACCCAGCCGGTCTCGAACTCGCGTGAGGCGGAGCAGGGATCATCCACCCCGCACACGGCCAGACTTTGCCCGGCCAGGGAGCACCTTCTGCGGGTCGGAGGCTCCGGGTCGGAGCCCCTGGAGCCTGGAGCCCTCACCGGGCCCCGAACTCGGCTGCCGGAGGCAGTGCAGTGCCTCATGGATAAAAGGGCACCCAGCCGGTCTCGAACTCGCGTGAGGCGGAGCAGGGATCATCCACCCCGCACACGGCCAGACTTTGCCCGGCCAGGGAGCACCTTCTGCGGGTCGGAGGCTCCGGGTCGGAGCCCCTGGAGCCTGGAGCC